>NW_017728916.1:8170559-8216467 GCF_001723895.1 Crocodylus porosus
CCTTGCCGGGGTCATCTGACCCCGGTGCTCTTTCCTGCCAAGGCAGGGGGTCGGACTAGATGATCTTCCTAGGTCCCTTCCAACTCTAGCTACTATGAAACTATGAAACTATGAAACTATTTGATAGCAGCCTTCACCGCCCTGCAGGGGGGTTACAAAGAGGATGGAGCTGGACTGGTCTTAGTGGGGGCAGGTGACAGGACAAGGAGCAATGGGCTCAAGGTGCAGCAAGGGAAGTTGAGGTTGGATATTAGGAAGAAGTTTCTCACTAGGAGGGTGGTGAAGCACTGGAACAGGTTACCCAGAGAGGTGGTGTCATCTCCATCCTTGGAGGTTTTGAAGACCCAGGTAGACAAAGTCTTGGCTGGGATGATGTAGTTGGGGCTGGTCCTGCTTGGAGCAGGGGGTTGGACTAGATGCAACCTCCTGAGGTCCCTTTGAACCCTCATTTTCTGTGATTCTATGAAATACTAATGGGGAGATGTTTCCAGGCACCCTGCTGCTGACAGCTAACTCTGGGGGCTTGGGTGATCCTTCCCTGGTCGTCTCTCCCAGTATAGCCAGGTCTGCCTCTGAAGCAACCCATCCTGGGGTTTGTCTGTCTGGTCCAGGCTGGGTATCCTGGGGTTTGCCTGTGTGAAGGAAGGATTTTGAGGCCAGCCTTGCCACCGCTGTTCTGTGGGATGTCCTTGGGCTCTGCTCGTGTGAGAAGGGGGTGGCAGCATCAGACTTGGAGCTCCTGGTTCAGACTCCTGAGCAGCGCAGGCCCAAGGCTTCCCCTCCTGCTGTCTCCACAAAATTGGTATTCTCCGGCATGGCTGGAGACTGATCTAATTCCCCTCGTGTGCTGTGGCTGTGGGGAATGGCAGCACTCAGCTCTCAAGCACTGGTGCTCCATGTGCTGGGTGAATGTCACTCTCAGCCTGCTCCCTGGTCTCTCGAAGCCAGTGGAAAGGTGGCTATGACCCATGCAAGCTTGGGGTCCCCGGCACTGCCAGAGGCATGCGTTCGGAGTGGCCTGAGTAGCCTCACAGCCCCCAATGCAGTGCTGAGCATCCTTGGAGCTGCTTCAGTTCAGAGGTGGCTGGCTGGCTTCTCACTGCTGGAGCCCAGAGGGAGTGGGGATGGGACAAGACAGCAGTACATTTGTACGCTGCTCTCTCACCTGTTTGGTGCCCTGGACCTCATCAGCCGCAGACTCCAAATCAACCTTGGCGGAAGCTGCCTCACGGCTCTGGGTGCAGCTGTACTGGGCTTCCCAGAGCTGCAGAAGAGATCCCTCCTGCCTGCACCCACCACCCCCTTCTCTCAGACCCCCAGCCAGACACTGCCATGGGGAGCGGATCAGCAGGGGGGTGCTTGTGAGCTTTGCAGAGCAGCCTGCTGTCTTTCAGGCCCGAGACAGCAAGAGCCCTGGGAAAGCAGGGATTGTAAACAGTTTACCAGTGCCCAGATTGGCAGCTTGTGAAGCAGAGAGCGTCCTCGCTAACCCGGGCACCAGTCCCCACTGGGCAGCTTCCTCAGAGGCTGCTATTTGTTGGTCCTGCATGAGAGGAGCAGAGCGAGAAGCACATGATCACACATGTTCCCAGCTCTGCCAGCTGCAAGGCAGCAAGCCAAGCTTTGCTGTCTTGGCTGTCCCCATGCAGTGCTAGGCATGACGATTCATTTATGTGTGCGCCTGGGCACAAGGATAAATGATAGACCAATGAACTTCCCACCTGCTCAGCTGCATTTGCTGCCTGACATAGCAAATGATTGTCCATGTGTTTGCTATCGCATGTGTGACGGGCCACCTGTTTCTCCCCAGATCGGTTTTCAAGGACTCTCAGGGCACCCTGGATCTCGAAGGGAAATTCTCCCCTCTGTACAAACAAGACAGTGGCAAGCTCTCTAATGAGGATATGTTGAAGCTATTAGCAGAGTATAAGAAGTAAGTTCAAGGAACTGGCATGGAGGCTGAATAGGCAAATGTACATGTGAGATGTTTCTCTCTAAAGCCCCTGGAAGGTGCCCAAATACCAGGCAGTTCACTTTCCAATCTCTCTTCTTTCTTTCCAACACAGGCCAGAGAAGACGAAACTGCAAGTTATCCCAGGCCAGTTAAATATCATAGTTGAATGTGCCCCCCTGGACTCCTCAAGTAAGAAACTCGGACCTGAAAATAACCAGTAGTGGTGCTACTCTTGCGCGCTAACATATTAATGGCATGCTTTGCTGTATTACTAGCCAACAGGAGTATCTGAGCTTGACCATAGGAAATAGGGAGCAAGCAGCTTAGCCCAGCTGACCTTTCTAAATCTTTCTAACGGGTACAGCAAAAAGCTTGAGCTCAATGCAAAATGTGATTGTAAGGACCTTGCACATGAGGTCTTTGTGCTTGTGAGACTCTAAAGATGAACATCTTGTTATTCAATCTGCTGTTGGCAATCGAACTATCATTTTACTTTATTTTCCCAATATATTCTGTGGGGACTTATCTAGCAGCACTCTTATCTGCACCAGTGTGGGAGTCATTGCATGTACGTGGGGAGGAGTACAACCTGGTGCTCTACAGTCTTGTTTTCCAGCTTTAGGAAATCTGTATCTTTGGATATTGTGATTATATAAATAGAATTTCTCTCATGCAAATAATAATACTATTCAGAGAATTATCCTCGTCATCACCCTCTCTTACGTAGGATCCCACCCCCCACCCCATAGATCTCAGAGTGCTTTATGCGGGAGGTCAGGAGCATTAGTCCTGTCTTGCTGGTGGCTAGGAGAGTGGGCCACATCGTCTCCTCTGCCTTGCACACGCAGCCCTGTGGCCTCCATGACTATACAGACAGACTTCCAGCACTGAGCTGCTGCCCGTGGTGTTTCCTGTTCTGTCTGACACATGCTTATTGGAGCTTGTTGTTCCTCACCAGATTGTGTCACTTCATCTTATATCCCCATCAAGCCTTTTGGGAAGAGCTGTGACAGCATCGCCCTTGAGGTGGAAGAGTTTGTCCCAGAAGTGGCCAAGTACTGCTACCCCTTCACAATCTATAAGAACCACCTTTACGTGTACCCCCTGCACCTAAAGTATGACAACCAGAAAACATTTGCAAAGGTGGGTTGCACAGACCTTTGCAACACAGCCTCTCCTCTACTGATACGGTGCTCTCGCCTCTCTACTGACTTTGCCACTCTTTCCACCCCCCAGGCGAGGAATATCGCCATCTGCATCGAGTTCAGGGATTCAGATGAAGCTGATGCCAGAGCCCTCAAGGTGGGTTTGTAATCCAGCGACTGGGAATGGAGTGGCATTCCTGCCTGACAGTCACGCAGCAGGAGAGAGTGGGGTCTAGGGCACGTTCCTTCTCCCCCCTGTTTCATGCAGTGGGCTGGCAGCTTGAGGGTCCATCTCCCTTTCCTTCCAGTGCATTTATGGCAAGCCAGGAGGACAGCTCTTGACAGCCAGCGCCTATGCCATCGTGTTGCATCATAACCAAAGTCCGGAGTTCTATGATGAGGTAAAAACCAAATTGCAAAACAGCTGTCTGGGATTTAATGCAGCTGAGTGTGTCCTCAGCACACCGTTCCTCCCCTAGTTGGATATGAATGGGGGTATTAACTAGCAGCGGTCCTTGCACACAGTGAAACCACTTGCGTTCTGCTGTGAGACGTGCATAGTAGATAGCTTTATCCCTGACAGGCTGTTATCATAGAGTATAAATAACACGCAGGCAGGATGAACATGTTGCACAGTACGGAGCTAAGATGTGTACAGATAGGCTTGTGACGTCGCTCCGGTGCGGGGTGATAGCAGGGTTTGGTAAACAAAATGGCTGAAAATGGGAGCTCAGCCATTAAATTGTCTGCCCTGGTCTCGCTGTAGATAAAAATTGAGCTCCCGATTCACCTCCATCAGAAGCACCATTTGCTTTTCACCTTCTATCACGTCAGCTGTGAAATTAACACCAAGGCCACCACGAAGAAGCAGGACACCGTGGAAACTCCAGGTACGCGGGACGCCTCAAGTCCAGCCACTGGTCCTGAGGGCACGGTGAGGGTGAATGTTCAAGCTGTGAATTCATAGCAAGTGAGCTCCAGGGAAGCAGGCACGGCTCTGTTCTAATGCTCTTGCCCAAGGATAAGGACACAGCCCACTTGGCATGACCTAGAACCCAGTTGTTGAGCATGCAAACCTTTTTGCAGACCCTTCTCCTTGGTCATGAGGCATCCCTCTACTCATATGAGTGAAATCCCACGTGGGCCAGGGCAGGACTGGGGCCTCAGAGTCAGATCCCCGCCCTGCAGAACCCCTCTAAGTGCTGGTGTGCACACAAGTCCTGTTGAAATGGGCAGAGGGAGCTCTTATTGGAGGGTATTCATCCTTGTCCCCCATGCTTACCAAGGCTCATGTGTCCCCTGCAAGCCCTGTGGTCCTGATTGATTTTCATGCAGTCTTCAGTGGCATTGGTATGGCTGCCTGCAGAAATGCTCAGCTCAGGGGTCCCTCAAGACCCCAGTGCCCAGGCCAGCGGGTGTGTGCCAAGCATGTGCTGTAGTGTGAGTTGCTAACCCCCTGGTTGTCTCCGCAGTGGGGTTTGCCTGGCTCCCACTGCTGAAGGACGGACGCGTCATCACCCTGGAGCAGCATTTACCCGTCTCGGCCAACCTCCCTCCTAGCTACCTAAGCCTGGGAGACACAGAGGCACGGAGGGTAAGAGGACCCTGAACCACTGGCTGGAAGTAAAGGAGGAAGCTCGTGTGTTACTTCTCTGAGTCCTGCCTTTGTCTCTGTCCTCACCAGACCTTCTTCCTTCTAGGAAAGCTGCCCCTTGCTGGCAGCATCCCTTTGCACCGCACCAACCCCCTTTGTGTGCTAGAGCCCCCGGAGTTTTACAACAAGGGAGGGGACAAGCCAGGAGTCCCTGGGGACTGCAACCACTCAGTCTGTCTGTCTGCCAGGCCCTTTATTCCATGCCCCTCTTGTCAGTACTCGATGTCAAAGTGTGTCTTTAGCAGCAGGCAGTGTCCTGTTGTGGATGCTACAGGGGCCTGGTGAAGGAGCACGGATCCTAAGCTAAAATCCCAACATGGGGAGAGTGCAAGAATCCATGTTCCCAGAGACATAGCAGCTGCAGGGAGGAGGGGAAGGATTCCTTCTGCCCCACACGGTACCCCTTTAGCTGTGCCATCGTACTCCATCCCCTCAGGCACCTCTTGGCCTTGGAGATTCAGCACATGTTGGTGGGAAGCCCCCTGCTCCCCTGCCACCAAGTCACAGGATGTTTTCTGTTGGCAGCATCCAGCCATCGATGCAAGATGGGTCGATGGGGCCAAGCCACTGTTCAGGATAAAAATCCACCTGGAGTCAACCATTTACACCCAGGTCAGCACATGTCTCACTCATGGCCAGGACAGGAAGAACTTGCTGCAGCCAGGATGGGGACTGATTTGCAGTCACTTGTGTCTGCAGGGCCTGGGGAGGGGACTCGTGCCTGGCAGGGAACCGTGCGTGTCTGTGTAGAAACAACTTGGGGCTCTTTGCTGGGGTCTTCTAGGCATCAGCTCAGTGATCTGAGGAGCCCTGGGCTGGCTGCACTACAGGTGAGGGTGAAACCAGCCACTTAGACAGAAACCAGATGCCCTCTGTGCACCAGAAATCCCACAGCTGTGATGCCATACTGGCCCAGAAGCCCTGGGAATGTCTCACCTGCCTCCCTGCAGCATCTCCCCACGTGCCTCTAGAGCTGCCTGGTCTCCGGGGGTCCCTGGTGGGCTCTGTGCTGCAGCACTGAGACCTGCTGGCATTCAGATTGGTGGCCACCTTGTTCTAGCGTGGGCTTTCTATACCCCTCACATTCAAACGTGGCTTGTGATAAAGGGAGCCACTGTCTCACTGACTTTGCTTCTTCCCTATGCATGCTGTCCTGAAATGCTTTTAACCCAAGGGAGGGAGAAGTACAGAGGCAAAGCAAGAGTCGTGCAGGGAAAGGAGACCTTTTCAGTTACGGTGTTTGGAGGATCAGGCAGGCAGAGGGAAGCTGTTTCTACAGCCAGGGCTGAACAAGGACGGTTGTAAGCCCTCCCCTTGCCCAAATCTGTGGTCCTGGATGGAGAGACTGAGGCAGATGAAGTCAGCGTGAGGGTTTTAATAAACATCCCAAGTAGTTCTGCACTAGTAACTGATGTGATTGGGGATCAGGGTGACAATTGTGCCCCTCAGTGCAACAGGCAGCTGTAGCCTGGGCATCTAGGACTTCAGGAGGGAGCATGGTTGCCCCTTTTAAGACATAAGGGGTTGCTGGGGGAGTTCCCAGGGCTGGGATGTGTTGGGTAGCAAGGCTGTGGAAGCCGCCAGACTTGGGAGGTGGGAGCCAGAAGCGGCAGGTGGATGGACTAAACCTTGCCATCTTCTCTTGTAGGATCTGCATTTACACAAATTCTTCCAGTACTGCCAGCTGGTTCAGGCAGGAGCAAAGGAAGTCCCAGGGGAGCTTCTGAAGTACCTGAAGGTGAGTGGTGTCTTCCCCTGCCCCTTTCTGACAGTCCCTCCTGCCTCCCAGTCGCTGCCTGAGACATGCAGTGGTGTCTCGCTGCTCAGTGAGGCTCTTCTGCGAAGGCTAGTCTGAGACAGCGAAGGGATTATTGATCTTGGTAAATGCTTTGCCGTGTGGGTGTCTGTACTGTGAGGCATTTGCCATCTCTCAGCAGGTCCCCAGCCTGCAAGGGAAATAGGTTTCCCTGGAGCTTGAAGTCAGAGCTAAGCCACATTCATTAAGGTCACTGGTATCTCTAGCTCTCAATGCCATATCACCCCAGGTACCTTGATACCAATGCCTTTCAGCCTGGTGGCCGCATGCTCAAAAATATCTGCACCAAACCTGTGCCCATGCTTTCCTCTCCTTCCCTTGCACGTGTGCCCCTTCTTGTTGGTTCAACAGAAAGGTAGAGATGCCACAAAAAAAGTGCATGCCAAAAACAGCACCCTGCCCTGTCACTGATGCACCCCTCCTTCCATGGAAATCTCTCCTTTTCAGGTGCCATTTCTTGCTCCATAAGCTGTCTTCATTCTGCAGATGCCTTGAGGCCAGGACCTGTCACCATGTGCCTGATGGGGGCTGCCCAAATAACTGGCTTGGCCCAGTTTGACAGCATAATTCAGGGTCAAGGCTTTAGCAGGGACCGTGGAGCCCATGTGATAGTCTTCCTCCCTGCCTAGAGCCCTACAGAAAGTGAGGGGTAAACTCCCAGGGGCATTCCTGGCAGCTGGGACAGACCCCCAGAAACCAGCAGGGAGAGGTGAGCTCCTGCTTTGTGAGACTCCGCTAGGTGCTTGTAAAATCCAGTGTCCTTGTGTGGCTGCTTCTGTGACCTCCACCGTTGCTGCATCCGCCCCCTCTCATCTTGGTGTTCATCCCAGCGGGTCAGGTCGCCTGCTTGCATTTCCCTTTTGCTTTCACAGGGCGTGGACCAAGTGGCGCTTGTGCAGCCTCTGAGCACCCTCTGGTGGCAAAGACAACCACGGCGCCCGTCCCTGCCGTTCTTCTGCTCCCCCGCCCGTTCCCCATCACTCTCTCTAACCCCTGGGGGTTTTCTGACTTGGCAGGTAGACACGGCATTGGCATTGCACTGATATTCTTTTGCATACCTTCACTCCCACACTGCTGTGTTCAATTAAATTTGTTCCCAGGATTGTGTGGTTCGGGTGTGGCATTTGTCTTCCAGGCTGGAATTTGATCAATATGGTTATAATTGCACTTTGATTGCGTTCAGAAAGCTCTTGTGCTTAACCCTGACTCATGCTGTTCCCCTGAAGCTTGAATTAAAGCTGTGGGATTGTCCCCAACTGTTTATGGACAGCTTCCACAGGTCACAGAAGTATTTGATTCCTGTCCTTGATTTCTTTAGTTACTGGCTTTCTTTCCAATGCAGTTCTTTCGGTGCTCATTTCCTTTAAAGCAGGAGAGTGTTTATTGGAACAAGATGTTGTGGGCTTACTTCCTGGAGTTAAATGTTACTGTAAGCAATACAAATAATCATGCCTTTACTAGTCCCAGTGGTGAGCACTTAAAGAGCAATTCCCATGTCCAAGTCACTTCCCAGGCATAATTGAATTCAGCCTCAACCCCTTTTCCCTCTTTGCCAGCTGAGGTAGAGCATGCTGTTCAGGCTCAGAGCCTCTGGAAATCAGGACCCTTTGAATTAAGACTGAATAGAGGCTGAAAAGCCTAATTATGAGCTTGCATTTTTGAAGGTTGGGCCTGAAACTCCATGGCTTTCCCATCCTGTGGCACAGCCAGGTGGAATCATGTCGACACGCGTGGGGCCAGCTCTCAGAAGCCCTCCGGCCCTTTGCATAGCACCCCAGCTAAAGTCATGGGGATCCGGGTTACTGTGCACCAAAGTGACTTGTAAAGATGGGGTTTGGGAATAAGCTGCCAGCTTTCAATTCTCAGGTACCCCCAGGCCCATGTCTGCCCTGGCAGGGATGTCAACAGAGACACTGGAAGTCAGTCAGAACTGTCTGGCATAGCTTCAGGCAGTGTTAGCACACATTGTGTGTGGTTGATGCTGCAGGCTGCAGACAGGCCTCTGTGAGTAGCCAGCTTCTGACTTCCAAATTGTTTTCTCCGAGGAGCCAGAGCCCACGTCCCTTGCTGCTGTTTGTGCCTGAGCTACTGCTGCAGAAATTTCTATGAAACATAAATGCATCTTCACAGCTGTAACGTGTCACACTAAAAGCAGATGTGTCTGCCTTGTGTTGTAGTGCCTGCATGCCATGGAGATCCAGGTGATGATACAGTTTCTACCTGTGATTCTGACACAACTGTTTAGAGTCCTCACCAACGTAACACAGGTGGACGAAGTTGCCGTCACCTGCACCATGTAAGCTCCGGGATTCGTGCATTGGGATGCTGAAGCTGCTGATTGTAATTCAGCCTGCTCCATCATTGATGGAGACAAAAGCACTAGCAACCCTGCTTCTGACCTCTTCCTGTAGGCTTGGAAGCCCAGTGGCTTAGGGAAAGACCCTGCCTTTATTTAAAGGAATCTAAAAATGAAGCCTGAGACCAGGGATTTTGGTTCCCCTACGTCTTTTGCTTTACTCCTTGGCTTTAAGGAGTGATATTAAAAGGCTGGGCACTTCCCTAATGCTGCCGGCTTGGGTTTTTCACCATTGCAGATGAGGCGAATGCTGTTCCAGGGGGCTGAAGGGTGCAGAACTTGATTGTCAGTCCTTGGGCCCACCTTGTCCTTGTCTGATTGCCATGAGAGTCACCCAACTGCTCAGAATTTTCCCCTTCCACCTGGCACCACCTCCTGTATTAGTGTCAGCTTGTTGGCTTGCAGCGAGGAGTCAGGGTTTGGGAAAGCAGGTTCCCCTAGACAGCTTCCCTTTCTGGCACTCCATGGCATTGCTGGGGACACAGGGAAGCCAGCTGGTGCATCAGGAAGACCAGAGGGATTGGGGCCTCCGTGGCCTGTACTGAGCTGATGCCCTTGGGCTGTGGCTGGTCTCTGTTTTGGCAGGGTCCTTCTGCACATTGTGTCTAAGTGCCATGAGGAGGGGCTGGATCATTACCTGCGGTCCTTCATCAAGGTGAGTTGGGATGCGCTCCAGTCTGGTGAGCTCTGTGGCACAAGCCAGCCCCAGGCTTATGCTGTGCCCATTGCTTTGCAGTATGTCTTCCGAGCCGAGAAACCTGGTATCCCTCAGGCCAGGCTGACCCATGAGATCCTGGCCACCGCTATGGCCATGATTCTGAAGCAGTCAGCAGATTTCCTCGCCATGAACAAGCTTCTCAAGGTGAGGGAATAATTGTTCGCTTCCTTTAAACTCGCCTGCAAACAAGAGGAGACAAAAGAGGATTGTAGGAAAGTAGCGCTGGAAGGGACCTCTGGTCTTCCTTGTCATCCAGGAGAGGGAAGTTCTCTGGGAAAGGGAGTTCCCAGCATCTCCCGAACCCAGTTGCAGCCTCTGATTCCCATAGATCAGTTGTCCTTTCAGAGTCATCCTGGGTCTCTGTCCCCACTCACATGAATCCCAGCTGGCCTGTGGGACATGGGGCAGTCCTGATTCATGATGCAGTTCAGCACAGGGGCTTCTCTCAACAGAAGAAGGAGCAATGGTCTCAAGTTGCAGCAAAGGGACTTGAGGTTAGATATTAGGAAAAACTTTCTCGGGAGGATAGTAATAAAGCACTGGAACAGGTTACCCAGAGAGGTGGTGGAGTCTTCATCCTTGGAAGTTTTTAAGACCTGGGTAGACAAAGCCTTGGCTGGGATGATCTAGTTGCTTTGAGCAGAGGGTTGGACAAGATTTGCCCTCCTGAAGTCCCTTCTTATCCTCATTTTCTATGATTCTCGTACTGTAGCCTTCATCCTTTCCTTTGCAGGCTTCTCTTTGTAAGGCACTTGGGGTGTGCTCCTGTCCCCACCAGCTTTGCTTTTCACTTCAGGCAGGTAGCATTTCTACCTGAGCTCTGTAGCATGGGGTCTCTTCTGCACAGGATGCCCCACTGGGTTTGACCTCCCCCTGCACTCCAGCAGGCTTTTCCTGCGTGCCTCTGGGCCATAATATGAGGATGCAGCTCAAACTTACCTGGGCAGGTCTTGCATTCCCGGAGACCCAGTGGTCTCCAGTACTGTGGGACAGTATTTTCTGCTTTGCTGCAGGGCAGGATCTGGGCTGTGGTACAGCCACAGTGAAGCTGAGCCAGCTGCAAAGTGAGCACCTTGCATTTGTGTGGACAATGTGGGCCATGTAGGGGTGATCTTGGCTTGTTGTGTCATCTCCCTGCCACCCCTATTGCTTCCCCAGCCTGTTGCACTGTTACACTTCCCTGTTTAGGCCAGTGGGCTTAGACTTGCTGAGAAATATAATTGCACTCAATTTGTTTATTCTAGTACTCGTGGTTTTTCTTTGAAGCACTGGCAAAGTCCATGGCAATGTACCTCCTGGAAGAAAACAAAATCAAGGTAAGCCTGATAGCACCTGGTGTCCCAGGGCACAAAGCAGTTTCAGCATAATCCTCCCTCATTAGACCTGTTTTGCAGACTTCACCTTCAAAGGTGCAGCAACCTGGCTAAATGCACCCATGACCCAGCCCAATAGCTTTTTTCCTTTCCTTCCTTCTCCTTTCCCCAGTAAATCTCCATCCTTCTTAAAAGCCTTCAGTCCTTTTCTCATGCCAAAGCCAGCCAAATCCCTTTGACTTCCTCTCTTCAGACCACCTCTGCTTCAGTTAATGGAGAGCTCCATTAGCTGCTAGCAGCAGGAAGCTGCTTTTCTTTGGGTAACAGCCATGGGAGGGGAGCAGGATGCACCATTTGCCAGGATGTTATGGCACGGTGTGTGCGTGTGCCCAAGGGAATGTGCCCAAAGACAGGAATGCTTTGGCTCTGAGGGTGTGCAGTAGTGACAGTGCAATTCCTGTTGGATTTCAGCTTCCGAGAGCCCAGCGGTTCCCCGATTCCTACCACCATGCCTTGCAATTGCTACTCTTGGCCCTCATTCCCCATGTGACCATCCGGTACAATGAGATCCCAGAGGAGTCCAGGAATGTCAACTTCAGCTTGGCCAACTTTCTGAAGGTCAGTGCTTCTCTCCTCTCTCCCAGGCAGAGTCAGTGAGACACGCTTGACCCGCGAGAGCAAAGGCGGGCTGATGGGGCTACCCCGAGTCATCCGTGCAGAGTGCATACAGTGAGTAATGCCCTCTCCCAGGCAAACTGTGATTTGAGTGATGTAAGGCAGCAAAGTCTCCCAGGGTTTTTCCTAGGGACTGTTGTCATGCCTGATGACTGAGCCAAGACAAACTCATTTGAATGCTTCTCTTCTCCACTGGCAACCGGAGTGAGATCATCCTATTTACTACAGAGAAGCAAGTTCAGAGGTCACTTGGGATGCAAATAGCAACCCAGAGGAATAGGACTTGGCCATGGGGCAGGACTGCATGACAGGGAAGGGTTAGGGTGGCTGCCCTCTTTTCTGATGGCCTCTTTTCTGATGGTTGCTAACACCGTGCCCTGATTTCTGCAGCGCTGTTTGACATTTATGGACAGAGGATTTGTTTTTATTCTGATCAGCAATTACGTTTCTGGTTTCAGCCCCAAAGACCCAAAGGTGAGTGGTGTCTTCATGGATAGTGGTCTTGGACATATATGTATCCGCATCGGTTTGAGCTTTGCATGGGTTGTTACATGCTGTGACAATCTGCTGCGTAGTTGTAATTACTGCAGTACTGTCCAGAGGCAGGGACATTCCCACCTGCCCCAGAGGCACCAGTGTCATCCTAGATGGTAAAACAGCCCGGGAACAACCAGCGCCTCTGACCTGAGGGGATTCTGAGAAGCTTGGGGGAGTGAAAGTGTGTGTGCACATGTGAGAAAGCATGCAAGCAGGTGGCTACAAGGAGACAGGAGTTCATTGCAATGGGGAGTGACCGGGGGGGAGGAGATAATCCTGTTGGTGACTCTCCAGGAACCCCCATCCCTCAACTCTGGCACTGAATGCCAGTTAGTGGGAACTAACGCCGTGTGTTTCCCACACAGATCCTGGTTGAGTACAAGTTCGAATTCCTGCAGACCGTGTGCAATCATGAGCATTACATTCCTCTGAACTTACCCATGACCTTTGCCAAAGCCAGGTTTCACCGAGTCCAAGGTACATCCCATTTGGGTGGGACTGGCCAGCGATCTTTGGGACTGGCGGCTTGTGCACTAGGGGAATCTGGGGTCTATGGTGAGGTCCTTTGCAGAGCCCAGTGGGGGAACAGTAGAGCCCCAATGCTTTTCTGTATGCACCAAGTAGGCTCCCATCAGCTGACTGCTTAACTTAACACACATCACTGCCTAAGCTGCAGCTGGCCCTATTTCATGGGGACAGTTCAGCAAATAAGTGTACAGTACAATCCTCCTCCCTTCCCACAACCTGCCCAGTTCCAGAGCAGTCATTGAGGGCATGGGAGACTCAGGCATGCTTGCTGTGTGGCTCCCAGCCATGAGGTGTGTAGCAGCACTTCCAGCCTGCACTGGAGAGCTGTGAGGATGCCTTGAGTGAGGTATGAAGTGCTGGGGTGCTTGGGATGGCAGCCAGTTGCCTATGCAGAGAGATCCCGGGGTTTCTGCACCTATTGAGATCTCTTTGCTGGATTTCCTGCTCGTGTAGTGAGTAGGAGTTTTGGCCACACTCGAGACTTATCTGTGCTCCAGACTCCCTCAAGATCCCTTTCTAGTCCGATTGCAGAAGGGAGGGTAACACTTCACTTGCTCACGCATGTTACTGACTGCTCCAAGCTGCCTGGGCAGGGCACTGAGCTCTGGGGCACTTGTTTTAAAACAGCCTGTCTGTCTGGCATAGGGAAACAGCATGCCCAGCTTGGGGGACAACCACATGATACAGACAGCCATGTCTTTTTGCCGCTGCTTCTTCACATAATAACACAGGGATGCACTGATTTTGCTAACCTGCACCTCTGTCCTTGCAGTGTTTGGACTGAGAGCACCCCTCACCTCCCATCATGTATCTATGAAATCTATGAAATCTCACTGCACCGTGTGTCTCATGTTTAAAAATGGGCCTATGTTAAGACGTAATAAAACTCCCGGCCTAGTTGCATGCTGGATGCACACTCCGGGTAATGTAATCTAGGATCAGAGCCCCCTCCTGAACTGTGTGCACACACTCATACACATGTATGCAATGAAAGGGACAAGTCTGGTGTTCCACCTGCCACTGTCAAGGCGCATAGCCGAGAAGGTCTGCAGTGGCGTGGTGGGACCTTACATGTAGGTTCAGAGGCACATGGGGTAGCCTGGAGCAAGGGAAGAGATTCCTCACACAGCCCCCATTAGCATTTTGCTCCTGCCAGGAGAAGGACCAGTTGCTAGGACCAGAACTGGGCTGGGAGGTGTGTGAGGACTTGGTGTAGGGCAATTCTTCTGTTGCAGAGAGCTCAGAAAGTGCATGACACGTAAGAAGACTTGGTGTACTCTGGGTTCCTCTTTGTCATCTCCAGGTTTCTCTTCAAGTCACAGGCATCCCCCAGAGTGCCATGGCTGACTGCTGGTGAATCACCGGTGTAGACAGGCATCCTTTGTGTGTGCGCTTAGAGACACAGGCCATGCTGGCTTCCTGTACAACACTGGTTTGTCTCCCAGGCATCTTCAAGCAGCTTCTCTTCTGTTCCCTAAGCAGGGATTATACAAAGCTGGTTTTCCTGTGCATTCCTGCTGCTGCTTGTAGCTTTTCTGGAAGACACGTGTCTCATTAGCAGCTAGAAGTTGGCACCGTCCCCCCAGTCAGAGTTAGCAGCAGATAGTTGTTCCTGCAGTTCAGCAGCAATCAGACAAACCAGACAAACTTGCTCTTAAATGATGGTTCCAGCTCAAGACCAAGCTGAATCCTGTTTATTTTTGCTATGTTTTTGTTTGTCCCTTTTCTTTTTCACTCATGAATTAGATTTTTTTTCATTTGCTGTGGATCGGTTCACTTCAGTAGGTACGTTCTGCTGGGCTCGTTGAATCCTCTAATGCCAAAGCAAATACGCGCTGGCTCAGATCTGCTGGCTTGAACACAATTAACTGCAGCAATAACCCCTGGGATGTGATAGATGCAGAGCTTTGCTAAGCAACTAGCCCTCAGAATGGGAAAACGCTCCAGCTTCAGTTCTCCTTCCTCCTAATCACATAGTAACACTCAGTAATGGCACACTCAAGAATGGCTGCATATGGCTCTAAGAACCAGCAGAACCAAAAGTACCTGCAATGTCTGTAAACTCATGGCCCATGGAAAGTGTGAGCAGGGGTTTCCAAGCAGTGTGAATGCTCTGGGCTGAAGCAGGTCATGAAGGAAGGTTAGCACTTCCAGGGTTTCAGAAAGGTAGCTGCACCAGATACACGGGGGCTGTTCCCTTGCAGGCTTTTGGGCCACGCAGGCATGTCTGCAGGGATCCTTGGGCCATGTGAGTATCTACTGAGCCATCCAGGAGGTAATGAGAACCTGGCCAGCAAGCCAAGAGTAGCTTTCACCTTGCTAGCACAGGTAACAATGGCAGGGAAGAGGCTGCAAGATAAGCCAGAATGAGACAGCAAATGGAGTGCCTGAGCTCTCATCTGTATAGGTGCTGGGTCTTCCCTCCTGCTGGATTGCAGCAAGCCTGAAGGGGCCCTGACCTTTTGCAAGTGCCTCCTACATTGCCACGGGTGTCAGAGGAGAGTGTAACGAGATGAATGAAGCCACCTTGGGTGATGAGGCACTGTGTCGTGCTGCCCCTCCATGCTGGTGCTACAAGAGGCAGATAAGAGACCTTTGCAGCTCCTGGGAAGCAGGCCCCTAGCATCCTACGCAGCTCCCCCACTCCTTGTGGGAGCACTGAAAACCCTGCCTGTATAACCCAGCAGGGGATGGGAGGTTCACGGTGCAGCCTCTGTACTCCCTACTTGCCCTTAAGCTGCAGGAAGAACTGGGCTCATGTGTGAAGGTGAAAGAGGCCATCTCTGTGTCGGGACCTACCTGCAGGGGGGCTGCAAAGAGGTTGGAGCTGAACTGTTCTCAGTGGGGGCAGATGGCAGAACAAGGAGCAATGGGCTCAAGCTGCAGCAAGGGAAGTTGAGGTTGGATATTAGGAAAAACTCTCTCACTAAGAGGGTGGTGTAGCACTGTAACAGGTTGCCGAGAGAGGTGGGGGAGTCTCCATCCTTGGAGGTTTTGAAGACCTGGTTTGACAAAGCCTTGCCTGGAATGATGTAGTTGGGATTGGTCCTCCTTTGAGCAGGGGGTTGGGCTAGATGTGACCTCCTGAGCTCCCTTCCAGCCCAAATTGTCTATGTGTTTATGACCTGGGAAAGTTATAATCCTGCTTCTTGCTATGCAAAGTCATGGTGGGTACAAGATAAACCAGGGTGACCTGGCTTACTGCACAAGTTCCTTTCCAAGCAAATGCTTCTGCTGAGCCTAAGTAGGAAGATTTAGCAGGTGACTCTGTCCTTGAGTGGGGTTGAAGAACATAGGGTGTGTTCAGTCTTCAGAAAGGCCCAGCATGGCATAACGATGACAGAAATGCCCCGGCGTGCTCTTAGTCGTGGGATCACGTGTGTAGAGGTGGTCCATCTTGAGCAGGGGAGATGGGCTAGCAGGGTGACTGATGATGTGACAAATGTATTTTCCTTTTCTGAAGTAGCCGAAGGAGCAGTTTGGTTTCAGCTATCTCACTGTTTGTTGCAGATGTCAGTCTGGAGTACAGCTTAACTGATGAATATTGCCGGAATCACTTCCTGGTGGGGATGCTTCTCAGGGAGACGGCGGCTGCCCTGCAGGACAACTATGACATCAGATATACAGCCATCACTGTCCTAAAGAGCCTCATGATAAAGCATGCCTTTGACAACAGATACCAGCACAAGGTCAGGCCTGGTTGCACTGGGGATTCAGGATAATCTTGCACTGATGCCAGGGTCCAGCACAGACTTGAGTGCTTTGCTCAGTGCATTAATATTGTTCTATTGCATTTTAAAGAATCTATAAGTAACTGCTGGGAACTGGGTTTTGTTAGGGGCAATTTATATTGGAAGTTGTGGAACCATTGGTTTGTGTCTCCCATCAGGTTTATCCCATCAGGTTTAGCATTAAGGTAAAAGAGACCCTGATGCGATTAAATGCTTTAGTGTGTTATTAAGCAATAGGTAACCTAAAGCTAAGTCCATATTTAAATGTTTTGCTGGTTGATGCCTTAAATTAATAGCTTGGATTTCATATGCTGCAAGCTGCAGAGAGAACAGGTCTCTATTAGCCGTGAGCTTGATGGTTTGCTAACTATTTGGTCCCAGTCTCAAGTTCAAATACTTGCAGTGAGGTTTGGCACAAAATGCCCATGCTGTGTTTATGCTGCTTCTCTTCCCCCAGGACATTGGTGATCAAGTGTTTTTTCATCTTGGAAACATCCTTCCTGTCTGAATCATTTCTTGTAGTTGTCTTTCAGGACCCTGGGTTTCTGCCGGTAGAGATGTTCCTTCTCCTTTTAAAAGTCAGCCAGATGATCAGCATCTGGATCTTCAAAAAAAAGAAAGCTTAGGTCTTTGCAGAGGCCTGAGTGCCAGAACTCAGTGTACATGCTAGGAGGAGCAGCTAGGAGGATATGTCATCTTTCACAGGGCTTGGACGGCCAAGTGGGACGTACTTTTGCCACTAAAGCTGACTTCCATCAGTGGTCTGAGCATGACACCTAATTTTGTCCATGCTCTCCAGGAGATTTGTGGGTTTTCTGCTAAATGCTGCCTCCCTTAAGAGGGCTGTTACGATGGGAAGGCAGGGTGCTCAAACTGGCTTCAGGGAGAAACTATATTTCCTGTGTGAATGCAGGCAGAGAGAGCTGGGTGGGCACGAACAGGATGAGAGTGGCTTGAGTGTGCTGTGAGGGGGTGATGGATGGGTGAGGAGAGGGATTGGGGCCGCTGAGGTTGGGGGAATTACAAGGGATGGGGGGGGAGACTCTTCCCCTCTGCATCCTCCCCTCACACCAGGATCCTGAGTCCCTCTCCTGAGTCCTCTCACATGGGCCTAGGAGACCTGGGCCCCTGGTGTGAGCACATCTTCTCTAGACAGTCACCATTTGCTGTCACTGCAGCTGCTGAGTGGGGCAGGTTGTCTCCTTCCTCAGCAATGTGCAGCAGAGACCCTAGCTCTAGTTTAGCAGAGGTTTTGACTCTAGGCCTGTCAGGAGGCCCTGAACCACTTCAACACGGGCTTCCTCAGGTCCTGTTGGAAGGGCGTTTGCAGGGCTGAGCAAGCCCGCCGGCTCCACTGATCTTGAGAGACAATCCCCTCCCTGGGGGAAAGTGCCAGAGGGAGAAAGTGTCCTGGGAACTGGCCAGCCAGGGGAGCTGGACCACTGCTGACAGGGGCTGTCAGCCACGTGGCTGATGAGAAATGAGCTGTACCCATGCTCAGCACAGCAAATACTCATGCAAAGGGCAGGGCAGGAGTGGTAGGGTGCCAGCCCCGCAGGAACACCTTCTGAGATGCCTTTGTGTATGTGGTTTCACGCTCTCACCATCTTGAGCTGCCTGAAAACAAGAACAAATTCTCTCCCAGAACAAGTTCTCTCCCACTCCCAAGAGGCTTGTTGTGTTGCTGTGGAGTGTGCCATATGGAGTGACTGTTTAAGAGTTCAGCGTGAATTGCAGGGGGAGAGGTGGGTGGGGGAAGAGAGCGATCCACTGTGAAATGCTGCAGGACCTGGCCAAACCCAATTGCCCTCCATGAAACATGTCATATGCTCCATTTAAAGCATAGCACAAACGACCTGCCAAGACGTTCTGCGTTTTACAAGTAACATCTTTGGGGCTGAATCACCAGTTTTGCAGCTTGTTATCTGGTGGTAACAGAATATGTGGCACATTACAATTTATCACATGACTGATACATTAATCCTGAGATAAATGTCATGTCTGTCAGAGGCCCCTAGCACGTATCACTCCCAAATCCCCTCTGGGGAAAGCAGCGTTGGAAATATGGTTTTCAAAACTGTATAGGGAAGAGCTTATAGTGTATGTGTGCAGAGAGGCTTCCTGGGAAGGTTTCTAGGCAGCTGGTTTTCATGCCACTTTGTGACCGTGTGGGATATGCAGTATCTGAGCTACATTGGCTGAGGTATGTACAGGCCCTGCTCTAGGGAAATGGCTGAGGAAAGTCAACAGTTGTCTTCCTATTTAGATTTTTAATCATGAGGAAGTGCAGTAATTCAGGTGGTGTGCAAACTGCCTTGGAGAGGAAAGGAATTTCCATCTGGAAATGCCTGCAGGGAGCAAGGGGAAACGGGACAGACAAGCCAGAGTCTCTGAATGTTTTTTGACCTGCTTGAGTCAGTAAAAAGCTTTGGGTTCGTTTTGGCCTGTTCATCCATCTCTCACCTGTCCATTCGTTCTGAAGCACCTAAAATCTTAAAACCAAAAGTCATTTGGGATGAGGAAATGAAGCTTTTTCCTTGTGGAAGACGCTGATTTCAGAAGTTTCTGATGATTTTTCAAGCAAGCAATTCAGCTAGGCCAGCTGTTCCCCCCAAACACTTTCACTGGCAGACATTGTGTGCGCAAAGTCCTGACCGGGCCTTAGCTTTGTTACAAGATAAAGAAGCAACGGCCACCACTTGTTAATCCCAGCAGGACTGGCTGTGTGCAACATGCTCTGGAAAAGCAGGCTGCTTTCTTGGAGGAAAAGTACCCTGGGACTTCAGGTGCTTTTCCATGGCTCCAGAGATGTGGATTCAGTTCCTGACTCTGCTTGTTTTCCTGGAAGGCTGGACAGGCCACTTTTTACACCCTGGCTCACACTCCACAGCACAGGGACAGTACAATTCTCCTAACTCACAGGGAGGTTGTGAGGACTTCACAAGTTTTTCTAGGCTATTGAAACCAGCAGGGATCACCCTTGAGAGTAATCCAGTAAGAGTATCTGTGGAAGAGCTGTAGCTAGGTTGGTGGGTGCATAGGGTTGGGAGATGCTGGGGGGATTTGAAAGCTCTGGCTGTTTCTTCAACACCTACGGTCATTCATTTTCTTTCAGAACCAGCAGGCAAAAATTGCCCAGCTGTATCTGCCACTGGTGGGATTGCTCTTAGAGAATATCCCGCGGGTGGCTAGCCAGGACACACTGTACTCGTGCGCAGCTATGTCTCCTTCGGTGAGTAACATGGCAGGATTTAGGATCTACCTTCTCCTTCACACAGCAAGCCCAGTAACCCTGCATGCAGGCAGCAGATGGCTCAGTTTGGCTTTAGAAATAAAGAATCGTGCTCTCTCCCACATCCCTGGGTTTTGGTCTTGTTCATTTAATTCATTTCACTTTCTCTTTTAGCTCCTAATATGGATCTGTTCTGCTAGCTGACATGCGTTGGGAGGGTAGGAAAGTTGGGCTGGAAGGGACCACGTGAAGTTACCTCGTCCAGCCCCCTGCTCAAGGCAGGATCGTAGAACCATAGACAATTCAGGCTGGAAGGGAGCTCAGGAGGTCACATCTAGTCCAACCCCCTGCTCCAAGCACGGCCAGCCCCAACTACATCATCCCAGACAAGGCTTTGTCTACCCAGGTCTTCAAAACTTCCAAGGATGGTACGTCCACCACCTCTGTGGGTAACCTGTTCCAGTGTTTTACTACCCTCCTGGTGAGAACATTCTTCTTAATATCTAACCTCAACTTCCCTTGCTGCAGCCTGAGCCCATTGCTCCTTGTCCTGTCATCTGCCCCCACTGAGACCAGCCCAGCTCCATACTCTTTGCAGCCACCCTGCAGGGAGGTGAAGGCTGCTATCAAATCCCCCCTCAGTCCTCTCTTCTCCAGACTAAATCAGCCCAGTTCCCTCAGCCTCTTCTCACCAGTCCTGTCCCCCCAGACCCCAAACCATTTTCGTTGCCCTCTGCTGGACTCTCTCCAATGTGTCCAATGGACCTTTCTGTAGTGGGGGGCCCAAAACTGGACACACTCTAGATGTGTACTGTTCTCTAGATGTGGCCTCACCAGTGCCCAGCTGAGGGGAAGAATCACTTCCTTTGACCCGCTGACAACACACCTACCAGTGCAGCCCAGGATGCCATTAGCTTTCTTGGCACCAATGGCACACTGCTGGCTCCTGTTCCTCCTCTTGTCCTGTCACCCCAGGTCCTTTTCTACAGAGCTGCTTCCCAACCAGTCACTCCCAGCCTGTACCAGTGCATGGGATTGTTCCCTCCTAAGTGCAGGACTTGCATTAGCCCTTGTTTAACCTCATAAGATTTTTTTGGGGCCAATCCCCCAATTTGTCTGGGTCACACTGAATCCTAGCCCTATCCTCCAGTGTATCTACTATTCCCCCCCCCACAGCTTGGTGTTACCCACAAACTTTCTGAGGGTGCACTCTATGCCAGGTCGCTGAAGATCTTGAACAAAACCGGCCCTAGGACTTACTGCTGAGGCACTCCACTTAATACCAGCTGCCAACTAGACATCAAGCCATTGATTACTACTCTCTTAGCCCGATGCTCCGGCCAGTTTTCTATCTCCCTTGCAGTCCATTCATCCAGCCCATACTTCCTTAGCTTCCTGCGAGAATGTTGTGGGAGATCGTATCAAAAGCCTTGCTAAAATCAAGGGACACCATGTACACCTGTGTCCCGCATCCGCAGAGCCAGTCACCTCGTCATGGAGGCAATCAGGTTGGTCAGGCATGACCTGCCCTTGGTGGATCCATGCTTCCTGTTCCTGATCACTTTCTTCTCCTCCAAGTCCTTAGAAATGGATTCCTTGAGGATCTGCTCCATGATTTTTCCAGGGACTGAGGTGAGGCTGACTGGTCTGTAGTTCCCTGGATCCTCCTTTTCCTTTTCTTAAACACGGGCACTATGTGTGCCCTTTCCCGGTCATCCGGCACCTCTCCTGATCGCCATGACTTTTCAACGATGATGGCCAGTGGCTCTGCAATCACATCAGCCAACTCCCTCAGCACCCTTGGGTGCATCCCATGCGGCCCCAGGGACTTGTACACGTCCAGCTTTACTAAATAGTCCCTAACCTGTTCTTTCACCACTGAGGGCTGCTCACCTCCTCCCCAAACAGCGCTGCCCAATGCAGTAGTCTAGGAGCTGAGCTTGCCTGTGAAGACTGAAGCAAAAAAGGCACTTCAGCCTTTTCTGCATCCTCTGCCCCATTCAGGAAGGGACCCACATTTTCCCTGATCCTCCTCTTGCTACCAACATACCTGTAGAAACTCTTCTTGTTCCCCTTCACATCCCTGGCTAGCTGCAACTCCACAACTGTATCTTGACCTTCCTGACTTCATCCCCGCATGCCCGAGCAATGCTCTTATATTCTTCCCTAGTTGTTTGTGCAAGTTTCCACTTCTTATAAGCTTCCTTTTTGTGACTTAGTTACTGAAGAGTTTCCTGCTAAGCCAAGCTGGTCTTCTGCTGTACTTGCTAGTCTTCCTGTGCATCAGCCTGGTTTGTTCCTGCACTCTCACTTAGGCTTCTTTGAAGTACAGCCAGCTCTCCTGGACTCCTCTCCCCCTCAGACTGGCTTCCCGGGGGATCCTGCTCATGAGTCCCTTGAGTAAGTCAAAGTCTGCTTTTCTGACGCCCGGGGTCCTTACTCTGCTGCTCTCCATCCTTCTTTCCTCGGGATCCTGAACTTAATCATCTCATGGTTGCTACTGCCCAAATTGCCATCTACTAGTACATTCCCCACCAATTCTTCCCTGTCTGTGAGCAGCGAGTCAAGTAGAGCGTGGCTCCTAGTTGGCCACCCCGATCATTCCCAACTAAACCAAACCTCCAAGTGTGGCTGCTTTTAAAAATGTCTGGGAATGGAGATTCCACAACTTTTCTCAGAAGCCTGTGCCAGTGCTTCTCTAGATGTCTGTTACAATGCCTGAACACCCACAGAGTCAGCAAGTTCTTTCCAATCTCCAACCATAATTTTCTTCAGATTAAACAACCTTTCCTTGTAAGTCTTGCTTTCCAGGCCCCTAATCATTTCTCACTCTCTACTGGACTCTTTCCAGTCTGTTCAAATCCTTCTTGAAGTGTGGAGCACAGGACTAGACGCTGTACTGCAGATGAGGCCTCCCCAGTACTGAATGGAGTGGCAGAATCACATCCCTTGATTTGGAAATGACACTCCTGTGTGCCGCTGGCTTTTTTGCAACAAGAGCACACCATTGGCTCGTACGCAGCTTGTGGTAACCTCAGATCCTTTTCTGCAGTATTGCAGCCTACCCACTCATTCCTTAGTCTGTATTTGTGCATGCAGTTATTCTGTCCCAAGCTCAGGACTTTGCATTTGTCCTTGTTAAATCTCATCTGATTGATTGCAGACCATTTTCCAGTCTATCCAGGACATTCTGGATCCTGGCCCTCTCCTACATACAATATTGCCAATTGAGGCAAGGCTGTTAGCGACATGTCGTAGTGCATTTGTTTTTGGCCATGCATACATTTACAATAGGGACTGCCTATGTATACATGAGATCAGAATTTGGACTGTTATCAAACTGTCTCGCAAATTGTACCTGCCTGTTTGTGCAGGGCAAGGAAATTCCTTTCTGAGAGACAAGTAAAGTATGGGATTTCAGAGCCAGTTAGACTTCTTCCACATTGTAAAATGTCCTAAAACTTGTATGAAAATGGGGAGAAAAAATGGACAATGAGTTTATAAAACAGCTTTGCTGTCCTTTAGTCAAGTCTGCTAGTTTTTCATCATCCTTCTCTTCGTGGAAAAAATAAGGGAACAGATTCTCTTTTTCCATGCTTTTGCAAAGGCATTTTACGTGGCTTTTTTATGTGGTTGATTTTTCTAGTTTTACCAAATGACAAAGCTATTCAGTTGCACATGGCTCCTCTTGCTTTGCAGGCCTCCAGGGATGACTTTGTGTGTAATTTCACCTCCCCATCCAACAGATCGAGTCTGATTGCAGATAAAGATACAGGTAAGTGTTTTGTTTGAAGTGCTAATTAAAGACTCACTGGAGCTTCACAGAACTGTGGCATAAAACAGGAGCACCCCTTTTGTCAAGTAGCCTTGCAAAGTTTTGTACTGTTTTCTCCATGAAAAACCAGTTCTGAATTAATCATTGTGCCAGTTGCAGTGCTCACACTTGCTATTTATTTCCTTGGTAAATCATATCTAATGAACTGTTTTACTATGGTGTGTAAGAGCTGACTTGGCCATTGTGGCCTTGTTCTTTTCTTTCCCTGTAGCCTATGGTGCAGCACTGCAGAATGGCCACGTCCTGAAAAGGGAGGACTCCAAGGCATCGCTAAACTCAGAAGGGGCAGCGGGTTCTCCTGATCAGTGTCACGCTGGCGAAAATGTAATGCACCGGGATGGCAGAGCACAAAGCTTCCTGCACATTCAGGCTGCCTTTGAGACCTCACTCCTGCCTGCCCTTTGACAGATACGTGTTGGATAGACACCTTGCTGGGTCTCAGCATTTGATCTCAGCAGTATTCCTGCCCAGAACAGGGGGGTTAGACTTGATTATCTTTCAAGGTCCCTTCCAGCCCTTAATTTCTTTTTCTATGATTTCTATGTTGTTGCCTAAGAAATGGACCAGACCCTTTGGGTTTGATAGGGGAAGTCAGGATGGATGAGCTCATGCTCCCTTTTCACCTTAAATCTCCCAAACTCAAATCTACCTACTGTGAATGACTTGTTAAAAGCCGAAGGGGAGCAATTGGGACGGCGTGCACTCCTGGACTGTCTCCCTGCTAGGTGCTGCCACATCTGCACGCACCTGTTACATGCATGGCCAAGCATGTCCTGGTGAGTTTTGTATGCAGAGTGATGGCAGAGCACCATGGCACAGGAAGCAACCGCTGGAAGGAAGGCGGGGTCCAGAGGATGCAGCTGTGGAAAAAGCAACTCTAAGCAGCCATAACATTGGTCTGCAAAGATAGCGGTAGCCAAACAATCCAGAAAGGAATCTCTTGTGGACGTGCCTTCCCTGAGGCTTTCACATGCATGTCTCAGCCCTGCCTTTCCTAAAAGTAGCTGATTTCTACAGGTCACTGAGGCAGGCATGGAATTTCTTCTGCTCTTTTAAAAGTATTGCTCTTTTAGCTAGAAAGGTGATGGGAGGACGCTCTCGTAGCTGGCCCCAATATGTTTAGAAGGGAGCCCATAGGGCTGCAAGGGGGAACTTGCCAAGGTGCCAGGGGCATCACCAAATGGCCATACAGCCCTGCTTCTGCCACGTGCTCCAACATTGAGCCAGTTGCGTGCCAGACACAACACAGACACTGCATCCCTTGGGAGGCAGTTCCTGCAGTTTCATAGATTTCATAGACATTAGGGCTGGAAGGGACCTTGGAAGATCACTGAGTCCAGCCCCCTGCCCCAGGGGCAGGAAGTCAGCTGGGGTCACAGGATCCCAGCAACATAAATGTCCAATTGACTCTGAAAGGAGTCCAAAGTAGGTGCTTGCACCACCTCTGGTGGCAGTCTGTTCCAGGCCTTGGGGGCTCGGACTGTAAAAAAGTTCTTCCTTATGTCCAGCCTGAAACGGTTTTGGAGAAGTTTATAACTGTTTGACCTTGTCATCCCATGGGGTGCTATGGTGAACAGGTGTTCCCCCAGATCCTAATGTTACACCCATTATATACTTATAGGCAGCCACCAGGTCCCCCAAGCCTGCACTTCTCCAGGCTGAAGAGTCCTGTAGCTCTCAGCGTCTCATCATAAGGCCTGTTCTCCTGCCCTCTAATCATGCACATGGCTCTCCTCTGGTCTCTGCACTGTTTCCAGCTCAGTTCTGGTCCATGGCATCTTATTAGCTACGAGTCCACTTCCATGCTCCATTTGAGCCCCCCATTACAAAAAGGATATGGACAAGTTGGAAAGAGTCCAGCGGAGGGCAGTGAAAATGGTTCGAGGGCTGGGGCACAGGACTTGTGAGGACAGGCTGCTGGGCTGAATTAGTCTGCAGAAAAGAAGACCAAGAAGGGTTTTGATAGCAATTTGATAGCAGCTTTCAACTCTCTGTAGGGGGGTTGCAAGGAGGATGGAGCTGGACTGTTCTCAGTGGGGGCAGATGACAGGACAAGAAGCAATGGGCTCAAGTTGAAGCAACTGGGGGGTTTAGATTGGATATTAGGAAAAATCTTTCTCACATGGAGGGTAGTAAAGCACTGGAACAGGTTACTCAGAGTGGTGGTGGAGTCTCCATCCTTGGAGGTATTTAAGACCCAGGTAGACAAAGCCTTGGCCGGGATGATGCAGTTGGGGCTGGTCCTGCTTGGAGCAGGGGTTGGACTAGATGTGACCTCCTGAGGTCCCTTCCAGCCCTCATTGTCCATGTTGTAAAAGGTGTGTTTTGAGTCCCTGTAAACCAGCTGTACATTAATAGATACAACCAAGAGCTTAAAAGGAACACAGTGACCCATGATACATCCTTCTGGAGCTGCTTTGTGAGCCTTCCTCCCTCGTGTCATCTCTACAGCCACCATTGGTAGAGGACATGAAGATCCAGTAGGATTTGGCATGCAGGAACCACTCCATCCTGACAGACATCCCCCCCAACTCGGACTATTTACCCTGAGTCCTTGTGACTCATGCCCTTGACCTTTGCTAGCATAAAGAAAAATCAAAATACATGGTTTCCTGAATGGCCTTTTGGGGCACAGCTCAAAACATGTCAGGTAGAGAGCTTTGCAGTGTCCTCAGAACATGACAAGAGTTTGTAGGGGAGCAGGGACTGAAAACCATAAATTTGAGTCAGCCGGAAGGTTTGCCACATTGGCCACTGCGCTGTTTTGCTTGGAATGGGGACTCTGCAAAGCCGAGAAAAGGAATTCAGAAGATTTGTTTGGATCTTTTCCGCTCACCAAATGACGTTTGTGAATGCCCTGTGGTTTGACTTCAGTTTAACCCACTGCTTCCTCACAAACCCTCCCAACGAGACAAAACTTTTCTGAACAAACTAAGCTGAAACTTTTTTTCTGAGATTTACAATAGGCTGAAACACTGAAAAGTTTTCCTTAAATCCTTCTTTTTCCCCATTTTCCAGAAAAGCCAGGTACTTGCAGCATCCTGCCCGCAGGGGCAGGGAGATGACACATGCTGCCTGCCATTCGCCAGACTGGCTGAGGTTTGCTCCCGGGAGGAGGTGATTCATGCTTCCTTCTCAGGTCCCTGCTACAAGTTACATATATTATGCAATCACAGTTCCCTCTATGCAATAACTTTTTAATGTCATGCACACAGTGGCATACAGACAGGAGGCAGTAGGAGGCCATGGCCCCTGGGTGCCGGCCAACTCTATACAGTTAGTGCTTGAAAATGTGTCACAAATCTAGTGCTGGTTTTTATCCAGCTTTCATTTGAACATGTAGCAGGGCCCTGATTTGGTCACTGCTGCATGAACTGGCCACCCATTGCAGTTGGTGTCCCCATGATGACTAGGTGAATGACCACTGCTTATTTGTTGCCCCCAGGATACACCCCCTAAATAGTTGCAAAGGCAGCAGCTGCCTTTGGGCCATGGCAGGTGAGGCTGGTTTTGAAGCAGCACCCCTGTGCCCTGAGGTCTGGGCTGGTTTTCTAGTCAGTGACTCTCCTTCCATTTAGGTCCGAAGAAGTTCCACGAGGAGCAACGTGTCCCACTGCGGGAGGCTGGACCACCTGGAGATCAGGAGCCTCCTCATGTGCTACCTCTATGTCGTTAAGATGATTTCTGAAGGTTAGTGCCTTGTGTGCTCCCAGGTAGCTCCTTCCCCTCTGCTGCTACCATGACATAGTGGCCATCAGGGTGAGGGGTGGGCAGCAAAATGGTAGCAACGGAGGCTTGTCTGCAAAGGTGTTCATCTGTGGAGAACTTTGCACTGGTCCCAGAGGTACAAGACTCATCCTCAACAGTTTCGTGTTGCTTCCAGATACCCTCTTAACCTACTGGAACAAAATATCCCCACAAGAGCTGGTCAATGTCCTCGTACTTCTGGAGTAAGTATCTGGTGCTCAGGGCTGTGTTTCCCATTGCATGTCGTAGATCGTGTCATGCAGTACAAGGGGTGAAGTGAAAGCAGAGTCTCGCCTGCACGCGGCCATGTTCTGCAGCAGATGGGGTCTTGCATCCTGTGTGTGATGGGCCAGAAAGGGTGGGAGCGCAGTGCCTGGCTAGCAAGGGGCAGTGCTGCCACGAGTCCAGTGAGGCTGGGTTGGCAAGCTGCACTCTGCAGAGAGCTCCAGGACCAAAGATAGGGCTGGCGGTATCACCGCTGCTTTGCTTGCCATTGTGTCTGACTGGGCAGAGGGGTGAGGAGAGAGGAGGGCATCACACAAAGAGGGTGGTGGGGCCAATGCCTGAGAGCACCAAGTGCCAGGCCAGGTGCCCCAACCTGTTTGCATGGGCCAGTGGGACTACACACAGGTAACTACTCTGTGCCCTTGCTGATGCGGATCCCTTTTGTCTCTCTAGAGCCTGTTTATTTCACTTCAGATACACGGGGAAGAGAAACATTGCCAGGTACCATGTTCCTGTCAGCTCGTGCGGCTGTGCCCCGGGTTAGCTCTGTCAGGCTGAAACAGGAAGGGGAGCTCACACCCAGCTGGGGTGGGGCTGCGGTCAGGAAGCCCTGTTTACCCAGGCCAAGGCAGGAAGGTGAAGGCAGAGGTGCTGTTTGTTTTAGCGGGGAAAGAGGAAGTTGTGCTCCTTTGAGCACAACTCCTCCAGCCGGGCAGAAAGCAGCATCAGCCCTTGTTGGTCCCACTCCATCTCCTGGCTGTCTTGGTGCCGACACCGTCAGCTCTGAATGAACATTTGTGCCGTGTTCCCAAGTCGAGAGAAGTCACAGCCCGCACCAGTGGGCATTGTGAGTCCCCCACAAATGCAGTGGGGGAAGCCACACAGACGCTGCTCAGCATGGCACAGCAGGCACCTCCAGACCATCATGCACTTTTCTCTTGAGGATGCCATGACTTCCCAGCTCTGGTGTGGATCCTAGCTGGGGCACTGGGTGAGAGCATGATGAGTAAAGCAAAATAGGGCTATCCCCAGGCCCACTGCCCCTTGCCCCCCCACCCCGTACTCTCCAGTGCTGCTTGTGAGCTCCAGCAGCCAGCGTCTGGGCTGAACTGACAGCCTGGGGAGACCCCGAGTGCCTGGGCTCCAGCTCTCTGCCTCAGAGGAGGCTGCTCACAGCTGATGCTAAGTCATCCATTGGGTCTTGCAGCTGGTCTCCGGTGCCCTCCAAGCAGAGCTGCATTGGCAGGACTCACTTTGCAGGAGGTAGACAGGAGAGCTGGGGCCTGTCTCTGCCTCGCAGCAGTATTCAGCCCACACCGACAGGCCACCTGTCCTCTCCTTCCAGGGTTCATGATGCCTGGCTACTGAAGCATGCTGGTGCTGACAGAAAATCCCAGACGATGCCAGCCTTGCGCAGCCGTGCAGGGATAATACAGGCCCGTCTCCAGCACCTTGGCAACTTGGAGAGCTCATTCACCCTCAATCACAGTACGTGCGGAGGATGACTGGGGTGAGACAGGTCTGAGCCCACGCAGCTGTGGTGTGGGGTGCTCCTTATTGCTCGAGGCAAGCTGACGAGGGAGGAGGTGTAATTCCATAGGGTTTATTAAATACCAGCCCAGGTGGCATTTCTTTCTGCCTGCCTCAACATCCGCTTCCTAGTTGTTGATGGGGACAGGCAGTGCTGCGTGAGCGAGCAGGTCGGACAGCAGCACTTTGTCATGGGTGACACTCAGCCGTCCAGCCAGCACTGGCCCCAAATCGGACTGAACAACAGGGCATATACAGGTCCTCTTCCCAGAGGTAGTTTTCACCCCTCTCTGTGTGTGAGTCTGCCCTGTGCTACCTCCAGAGTCTGGCTCGGAGAGGCAGCGCGTCAGTCCGTGACTTAAGGCAGGTGGGAGGGAAGTAGCAGGCCTCATTCATTGCTTGGTAGATCCTCAACCCTTCCACTTTGCTTCCAGATGCCAGCACCTCGGAAGCAGATGTTATGCACCAGGCGCTCCTGGAAGGCAACGTTGCCACGGAAGTTTGTCTCACTGTCCTGGACACCATTTCGTTTTTCACCCAAAGTTTCAAGGTGAGCACTGGGAACTGTGGAAAGCAGCTTCTTGCCCCAACTCTCCCCCCCCCCATACACACACATACACACACACATACAAACACACTGTGTTTTTGATTATATTCAAATTGATTTCCTAAAGAAATAGACCGTCCAAAGAATGGAAAGGGAAATGACTAATGGGTTGCTCTGTTTCACAAGGGCCCCATGCTCTGTGAGTCAGCGGTAGAAATCATGCACTGTTAGAGCCTTGCACAATCAGACGATAGTATGTTCATGTCATTCATTAAGGAACGTGCTGCCATAAAAGAATGAGGCATAGAGAAGAGGGGAGGGAAAAGGAGAAGAAGCCGGGGCTGGGCACATGTTGACAGTTCCAAAAAGTTTTACATAACTGTTTCTAGAAACAGGGCCTGAAGTTGTTTGAACTCTTTGACCTCAGTGGTGATAAGCTGTTCTTCTGTTGGCAGCTCACTTGAACAGGACAACCACTTCCAAGCGAAGTGGTGCTGGCTCCTACCCTGGGGTCTTTAAGACAAGGCTAGACAATCACCTTTCTGGGGTCATTTGACCCCAGTACTCTTTTCTGCCATGGCAGGGGGTCGGACTTGATGATCTGCTCAGGTCCCTTCCGACCCGACCAACTATGAAACTATATGGCCATTTTCATATGGGCACCTGCCTCTGTTTCCATCTTTGTCGAATCATTCTGCTAACCTTTTTCAAGAGGCCGTAAGAGCCAGAGTCCTTGCTGTAGAGTTTGGTCCAGCTTAGCAAACAGCTACCTGGAGAGATCTCTGTAAACTCAGCAGAAGTATTTGTGCAAGCACAAGAACGGGACTTTTTGATATAGGCAGGCGAGGTTCTTTGGGTAGAAGTGATATCTTTTATCATAACAACTAAATAGGTGGAAAAAAGTTATTTGCAAGCTTTCAGGCACAAACCCCTTCTTCCTTCAGGAACTGGGGACTTTTTGATGGCCTTTCAGTGATCTGCAGTGTAATGCATGATAGCAGGAGTGCCTCTCTTCTCAGGCACTGTGCCTGAGAGAAAGCAAGCAAATTGCATTTGCAATGTGTTGGCTCTCAGAGAGATTGCACAAGATGTAGACTGTGTCCTTGAGGTTTGTTGGGGCGGTCGCAAAGAAAAGGGATCTGGCACAGGCTTTGGAGTGGCCCAGGAGACAGGCAGCTCTGGAAAGAGGCGGACACCAAAGTGCGTCTCTTTAACAACTTCAAGAACACAGCTGATGTGCAGATGCTGGGAGAGGCTCACTTCCCTGCCATTTGTAAAGCTCAACACATTCCCTCTGTTTAATGTACAAGCTCATAAAAAAAATGCTGCCTGAGTCTCAGGCTTTACTGTTCTTATTGGCAAAGGATTTGTTCAGCACCAGGGGTATCAAACCAAAGCCACCCACAAGATAGTTTATGTTCTGGGTAATTGGTCAAATTAAAGAATATTGAATCCACTGATCACCCACTGACATGGGGGCAGATCCTTAGCAGATGTTGGCTGACAGGGCTTCACAGAGCTGCACTCATCTGCTCCAGCTGACAACAATTTTGTCTCCAATGTAAACTTGTATCTGACTTTTGGATGCTATTGCTTACAGCAGGTTTACAAAGAGAATGAGAAAAATGGGATAATATAAAGGTCAGAGTGATAATCAGCTTTAAAAGACAAATAGTGTGAAGGAATGGGTGAGAGTTACAGCAGAGAAGTGACTCTTTATTTAGAATGTGAACACAATAAAATCCTTGCATCTTCTGTAGAAAGTAATCCCTAACTAATTCTAGCCTTGCACTGGTATTTTCAGTTATTTGTTATTAATTTGTCAGCGTGAGACTGTTGTTTATCTGGTGTTAGCAACATTGCAGTCTGTAGAGATGATTGTGGCTTGAGCCTTATCAGTTGAGTATTTCTGCAAAATTGGTTTCCTTGTTCTCCAGGCCCAGCTCTTAAACAACGATGGCCACAACCCACTCATGAAAAAGGTGTTTGATGTTCACTTGGCCTTTCTCAAGAATGGACAGTCAGAAGCAGCCCTTAAGCACGTGTTTGCCTCCCTGAGAGCTTTCATTAGCAAGGTAGGTGGCAGCCCTTGAAAAGTCCAGCTCAAGTTCATATGGGCAGGGGGGAAGTGTGCACTGCAGCCTTCGCAGACCTGCTGCTCTGTGGTGCTAGAAGCCAGCTCCACAAAACAGACTCAGAAACTTTAACCACACTGGTCAGCGAAGCACTAACACCCCATGGAGTCCAGGTTACAAAGGTGGGGAGTGTCTTATTGCCAGGGAGAGACGGTTTTGACTCTTATTTCATTTGTATCAGTATACATCATTATGCTGGAGATCAGTATCCATTGCAACAAAGACCTGATCTGCCATAAAGCTTTTCCTTAAAACAAGCAGGCTGAAAGTGAGTTGGATGCCAGAGTAGGGCTGCCCCCAGCCCCATGTTGCATCTCTGGGAGGCAACACCATCCCGGCTTAATTCTGCCGCCTTTTCAGAACTCAAGCCACTCCTTTTCACCCAGAAGCGGCTTCTCTAGCACCCAGATAGGCAAGAAGTGGCAGCACGAATTCTCAGTGGATCATATCTGAACATCATTGGCTGCCCTTGACTTTGCCAACATGGCAACAGTTTGAAGTTGGGCAGTGTTGATTTCAGGAAGACATCTGATGCTTATCTCACTAACCCTGAGGACAGTCGAAGCAGCCACATAGCATCCAGGAGCTAGCAAGTCTGGATGACTGATGCTCTTGGCCATTTGTAGACGACACTTTAAAGAGGGTTTAATGCCTTTTGCATTGCTTTAATGGTGTTGCTGTTTGCATGAGTTTGCAAATTCAGTGGCATATTGCGCATTAATTCCAGCCACTATAGCACATTTGGCGGTGTAAAGTGCCTTAAATGACTTTGGGATGCTGCAAATGACTTTGAGGTGCTGCAAAGTAAAACACCTCCAAGGAGTTTTAGTTTCCTACCCTACAGCCATGGAGGGAAGCACTGGGCTCCGCGCGGCTCAGGGGGTTTGCGGGCAGACCATGCAGGCAGCCCAGCAGTAGCCGTGGAAAGCAGGCTGCACAGAAGGAAAGACAAAAAAAAAAGTGGCGAGCCCTATCTTTTATTCCCTTGGAGCTGCCTGCTTGCCTGAGCTGCACAGGGGCCCGATGCTTCCCTCCGCAACTGCGCTGCCCCCCGGGACTGCCTAAGGTGGATGCCTGTGGGCAGGTGCCGCCTGGGGGGGTGAGGGCGCCGCTGCCATAGAGGGAAGCACCAGCCCCCCCCTAAGCTCAGGAACCACTCTGCCCGCCAGCAGCTCGCTGTCCCCTCACCACCACTGGAGAAGCAGGTGAGGATCAGGCTTCGCCATGAGTGTACATGACATGGAGGTTTACTTTGCCCTAAATTAAAGTGGTGTTTTTAAAAAAACACCGCTTCAATTTAGGGCAAAGTAAACCCCTGTATCATGTAGAAACAGCCTTGGATCCCTTCTCAATGTCCAACATTTCTCTCCCGCCTCAGAAATGTTCTTGATCAGTTGAACACGCACGCTGCCAAGCTGCATAGTTACAGTAGACTCCAAAGGAGACCTACCCCTTCAAGTCAGCTGAATGCAATGGTGGTTACAGTACTAATTCATGCAGCCTGCAACTCCAGCAAATTAAACACGGTGCGTGATTTTGGGACTGCTAAGAGCTTTTCGACTTGCAGAGGAGATTTTGCAGGATTAATTGAACAAAGGTGGATATTAAGGAAGTGGAGACTGGAATCACTTCTTCGGTGGCACTGACTACTTTCTTCTCCCCTTCAAAAAAAGATTCAACTAGTCTAGGCCATGCACATTTTAATACATGAAAACTAAGAGTGACTGTTAAAATGCAGCAAGGTGTCACAGAGGCACTGGACTGAATTCCAGCTTGTCCTTCATGAACATGTGGGAAGCCCCAAGGTGTCTCTGCCTTTCCCACCCTTGACACACTCGCTTGTGGCTGCTGCAGCTTTACATACATGTTTTTGCTTTTAAGTGAGACTGCAGTTTCGCCTGTCAGCATCCAAAAGAATTTGTGGTTTTATATCTGTCACAGCATCAGGAACTTTCTCATGTAGCCTGGTGCTGCAGATATTTCCAAATACACGGCCTAATCTGCACCCCTGCTGTGCTGTATCTCACAGCTAGCATCCAAGAGCCAAGCCCTGAAGAAATCCCCGGGGTTTAGTTTGATGTGCGTGGAACCCATCCACAAAATGGCCTGGCCAAAGGTTCTGCTGGCATCAGAGAGAGCAACTTCTTGACTTCAGTGAAGTTGTGCCTATGCCTTGAGCTTGGCCTTGTTATTGTGTCCAAACATTTGAGCAATTGATTTAAGTTTGCTTCTTGCATTTCCCCTGTGACATGCTCCCTTCTGTAATAACAAGATATGGGCCCTGCAGATGGTATCTACGAGGAAATGTTTTCTCTACCAAGCCTCTGTAACCACACGGGTCCCAAACTTCCTTGTGTTACCTACTCAGAATGTAAAAGTGCACTTTTAACTCTGCAGAGGGCCTTTCAAATGGTTGGGACAGTTGTCTCGCTCCCAGCTGCGATTGCAGGCCTGGTTTTCTCTGCGTACAGTCTGGAAGTTACACCACATGGGTTTTTATTCCTGGTCTGCTTCCAGTGACTTTGAGCCAGCTAAGGTGGATAGTACCAAACAACCTCATTTATATCCAACCCTTTTGCAAGCCATTCCCCACTTCTGACCACCCGGACAGCAGGAACTGTGTTTTTCACTTGCTAATACAGAAAATTAACTAACCCCCTTATAGTAAATACCCCTCCCTTTTTAATGCACTTTCCTCCTGGCTCCACAGAGGCTGGTTAGGAGGCACTGAAGTTATAGCTCCAAAACCAGTGGAATGTGCCCTGCACCATTTCCAATACCCCTCCTTTAAACTGGGAGTTAATGGCTCTGATGCCAGAGGCAGTGCAGTATCACCACAGGCCCCAGGGTATTGCAGAGCTAGGAGCCCACACTGAACCTCCAACATGTGCCAGACCAGCTGAGCTTAGAAAGAATTGCCAGATGCAAACTGGGATCAAGCCATGTTCCCCGTTCAAGAAGGGAAGTGGTGGCTCTGTTTCTTTGTTCTCTATCCCACTTGTATAAACAAGCTGTGTTGCCACCATGCCAAATGACTCTTATCAGAAGTCTGCTGAAAGGCAGGCTTGTGGAAACACATTATTTTACACATTAAATACCCCCTTTCTCTTTTTGTCCTCTACCAGTCACCTGTTCCTGTTGAGTGGTACGGTCTCTGTTGGAAGGAGGATGCTTGAACTGTTCTTGACCTCCTAAATTTTTGCTGCCTCACAGTGATACTGGGTTGTTTGCTGTGTACACACTTATGTATATAAATGTATTGCTGTGTACATACTTAATTTGCTCTGCTGTGTACACAGTTAACTCCTTGTTGTGATGCTGGCATATATTTTCTCCCCAAATGTTTGTCCTGAACTGGTTGACTGACCAGTGGACATGGGGCTGAACGTAAAACCCTCTCGTAAGGGTATAGAGTTTAACTAGTCTGCCGTAGATCATTGCACCGTGCTGTCCGCTGACTACGAAATGATACGTGGCATTTCTGTGATGGCCTCTCCTCAGACAGATGATCCCCATCCTGTTCTCTGATGCTGCTGATGTTGCATTTGCTGCAGAGATAAAGTCCCTGTGAACATGAGGAGATTTGCTTAGGGATCATGAAAAGACATTTGCACAGAGCACTGCAATGCAGCTCCCGTAGCCTGTGAGGTCAGGCTGGCCAGGGTGTCCACTGTTGGAAATACTCTGGCTTATGGTAGCTCAGTGGACAATGATCTGAGCACTTGCACCTCCAACATGTCACTATGCCTGCGCTGTCTGAGTGTATGTCACCTCCCATGGCCGCATGGAAAGGACCCTCTCCTACAGCCCTTAATGTCGTTTATGAGTTCTGCGTTCCAGCTCCTTGCACAGCTCCTTGTCTGGATGCCCCCCAGCTGTCAGCTGGGAGACAGCTGTAGTCCATCCATGCATTTTCCTCCTCTGCTGCCCACCCATCAGACACAGTGGGTGTCTGGGAAGGCAGGTCCTAGTCTCAGTGTCAGTTGCCTTCCTCCTTTCACCCAACCTGGTTGAGATATTTCAATCTGTAGGACCCAGCACCCCTCACTTCTTTCTGTAGAATGGCCATGCAGGTTTGTGGTGGGATAGAAGCAGTCGATCATTTAAATAGGGGTGGCCAGCCAGTGGCATGAGTGCCACAAGTGGCCTGGGCAGACTCTGTGTGTGTGGCATTCAACAGATCAGAGAGGGGACAGGTGGCAGTAGGAAGTAGAAGGCAGAGCAGCAGATCTGGCAGGAAGAGCAGAAAGCAAAGCAGCAGATCAGGCAGGGAGCAGATGATGGAGCAGCAGATGAGACAGAGGAAGGGGATTGGGGTGCCACTCGGAGAAGGTGTGGGGATAATTCGTGGCACACCTGCCAAAAGAGGTTGGTTCCCCACTGATTTAAAAGAAAATAGCCCCTCAAGCTCATGCCTGCAAGTGCTGATGGGAGTAAAGCTGTCAGGATAGCCCCTGTGCAGGCACGAGCGCCAGTGTGACTCCTGCGCGCGGTTCACGGGTGCAAGTTCTAACAGCCGCCTGCTTCTCGTGCAGTTCCCCTCGGCGTTCTTCAAGGGCCGGGTGAACATGTGTGCCGCCTTCTGCTACGAGGTGCTGAAGTGCTGCACGTCCAAGCTGACCTCCACACGCCACGAGGCCTCAGCGCTGCTCTACCTCCTCATGCGCAACAACTTCGAGTTCACCAAGAGGAAAACGTTCCTGAGAACGCACCTGCAGGTCAGTGCGAGGGGGCTGGGACCCCTGCATGTGTGTGTAACATAGTTTTCCGCTCCACCATGGTCCATGATGCCAGGTTGAGGGGGTGTCAGCTTGTAGCAGCTTAGTAATGCCCTATATTGAAGGAAGTCGGACAATGATAGAAAGCAAGGCTTGAAGGGACTGAAGATCATCTTGTCCACCCCATTCCAAGCCTTTGCACGTAGGAATTTGACCTTTTTTTAATCTGATTTTGACCTCTGAATCTGTATTTTTCCGTACTTTGAATTTGACCTTTTCCTGGTCAAAAATCCCACTGACTCTTTGACCGCAGTGAGAGTTTTATCTAAGTCATAGCTCCCAGATTCAGCTCAGGGCCCTTGCAGGTAAAGAAATGTTTGTCATCCAGTAGTCATAGGCAATGGCTTTTGAGCACAGGCAACGCCCGTCTTGTGGTCCAGGTAGCGGAAGAGAGTGAGCATGATGGTGACATGGGGAAAGTCCTGCCTGCTGGAGTGAGGGAGGGATTATTCTGGGGTTGCTTCTGGTCTTTTTTGTCTCGTGTTTTCTAAACAGTGTTGAAAGGCCCCTGGAGAAGCAGCAATGTGCCTTTTTATTTTCATGCTGTAAAAAATCTTAAATAAAAGGAAAACAGGATGTCTGAAGCCTCCAGCTCCAGGACTTCTAATCCAATCCAGTCCAGTCCTATCCTGGCCTTGTGCGCATGCTGTTCTGCACTGCCATTCACTGCCACATGGCAGGGGTGTCAAATATACCAGCCATGGACTGAGTATGGTCTGCAGGGTGGGTTATCCAGCCTGCCATCTTTTCCTGGGGCATCTCATCTCAGCTGCACTCTGGGTTTTGTCGGTGTCCTGGCCGTGGTGGCAGGGTTTCTCTGGCAGTCCCAACAGCACAGTAGGGGTTGTGGGGACCCAGAATGGAGAGCAGGGGCAGGTACCCCTATTGCTGGGGGTCACGACCCATTAGCCTTTTGTTGCTGTGGGGGTAAGTGTCAGTACATCCCTGGGTGACAGGGCTGAGCTGCCATGCTGGAGGGGGTGCAACACCTGGCAGCTGCTGCACTGACATCTCCCCCCTGCAGCAGCTAGTGCCTATTGCAGGATGCCAGCCCAAGGCACCAACCAGTTATGCTTCTGGTCTCCACTTCTGCAACTAGAGGCCCAGCTCTTTCCTGTGCTCTGGCCATGGTTCTCGCTATGACAGACAGAGCAGAGGCAAGAGCCAGGCCTTTGGCAGCAATGCAGAGGGAATCTGTTATAGCAGAAATAGGCATAGCCACAGGCACCACGAAGCAGGGAATGTTGCTGCTGATCTGATGAGTTTCTCACTGCAGACATATAGTGTCATCACCACCATGAGATTACACCGTTCAGCAGTGGTAGCAATTAAACAATTTGCACCATATGAATGACCTGATCCTCTTATTCATCTCTTAACCAGCAGTGATTGCAAAGCCCACATGACACAGCCTACTTCAGTAACACCTCGGCTTTCTCCAACAGATAATAATTGCAGTGAGCCAGTTAATAGCAGATGTGGCATTAAGTGGTGGATCCAGTTTTCAGGAGTCCCTATTTATTATTAACAACTTTGCAAGCAGCGACAGGCCAATGAAGGTAAGCATGATTGATTATAACAAGTGACGAAGTGTGCTGAGCTGTGGCTGCCAGCAGCCATCCGACTCCTGTGTAGGGGGAATGCTCTACCATTCCAGCGCTGGTGAGGGAGAGGGAAGAAAAGCAGAAGCTCAGGTTACTTTTAACTGACACGTCTTTAGGCAGTGGAATCAAAGAGCTTTCCAAGAACTTCCAGCACCCAGAGGGAAGTGAGAACCTGGTGGCTGTACTTGTGCCAGGCGTGAGAAGTACAGAAAAGAAGAGCTAAGTCCTCCCCGTGAAGGGGAAGTGATGGCTGTGGTCCCCTTTCTTTTGCCGTCTATTTTTATTTAACCTCGTCACATGTTCAATCAGAGTCACAGGGCATCAGTACATGGTGCTTCCAGCCTGAACCCCTTCTCTGCACGGCAGCTGCCAGACAAGGAATGCGAAAGGCTGGGAAATGTTTTCTGGCCTCAAAGTCATGCTGCACTCTAAATAGGTGTGGGGAGCCCCAGCCTGTGTTACAGCAAAACGGACATAGGACAGACAAGGGCCCAGAGCCCTTTTCTGCATCTGCCGGTCACTGAGCTGCTGGTTGGGAGCTGACAGCGTTGGATGGATTGGAGTCACTGAGCAGAGAAGGGAACTTGTCATCTGCTGCTTCTTTCACTTACTGTTTTTGCTTGAGCTAAAGTCCTCTGCGCGCTTCTGGTGCTGCATACAAGCTGAGTGCCAAGGGTTTGGAACAGGCTCCCCCCAGAAGTGCTACAGTCACCCACCCTGAACATTTTCAAAAAATGTCTTGATGCCCATCTTCCTGGGATCATTTGATCCCAGTAGTCTTTCCTACCCAGGTGCAGCAGTGCTGGGCCCGATGATCTGTAAGGTCCCTTCCAGCCCCTAACAACTCTGAAACTATGAAATACAGAGGAGCCCCACTGCAAGGAAAGCCAGTCAGTCAGAGGTTGACTCAAGGGGGAGGGCCAGCATGGCAGCACTTGCTCATGTTGGATAGCAGTTGTACATAGAATCACAGAAAATGAGGGTTGAAGGGAGCTCAGGAGGTCACATCCAGTCCAACCCCTGCTCCAAGCAGGACCAGCCCCAACTACATCATCCCGGTCATGTCTAGCCAGGTCTTCAAACCTCCAACGACGGAGACTCCGCCACCTCTCTGGGTAACCTGTTCCAATGCTTCCCCGCCCTCCTAGTGAGAGTTTTTCCTAATATCCAACCTCAACTTCCCTTGCTGCAGCCTGAGCCCATTGCTCCTTGTCCTGTCATCTGCTCTCACTGAGAACAGTCCAGCTCCATCCTCTTTGTAGCCCTCCTGCAGGGAGCTGAAGGCTGCTATTAAATCCCCTCTCAATCTTCTCTTCTCTAAACTAAATCAGCCCAGTTCCCTTAGCCTCTCTTCACAAGTCATGTTCCCCAGCCCCCAAACCATTTTTATTGCCCTCCACTGGACTCTTCAGCTTATTCACATCCACACCCTGTCATCCCCAGGACAGCAGGGCACTGTAGGGCTCCAGTCAGGAGCAGCCCCATCGGATGGGTAAGCCAATTACATGAATGATTGCTTGTCAGCTGAAGTACGGTCTGCAGACTGGGGATCTGCACTGAAATGCATTGAATCCATATCAAAACACAAGGCACATTTCTATCAGCAAGGGGCCAGGAGATACAAAACAAGCATTCAGTAGTATGTCCTCTGTCTTGCATTTGCAAATCACTTCGCACTGTACAGGCTCCTTGCTAAATAATTAAATAAATCTTGACTCAGTCGAAGGGAGAACTTCCATCTTTCTCTGGCCAAACACGGAACATCTTTGTGTCTGTGTTTGCTTCTAATCAGATTTGTTTTGTGTCAGGCAACTGCTTTTCCCTCAGAAGTCAAAGACTTAACAAAAAGGATCCGGACAGTGCTTATGGCAACGGCCCAAATGAAAGAACATGAAAAAGACCCAGAAATGCTGATTGACCTGCAGTACAGCCTCGCCAAGTCCTATGCAAGTACCCCGGAGCTCAGGAAAACGTGGCTGGACAGCATGGCTAAGATCCATGTCAAAAATGGAGACTTTTCAGAGGTATTTGCCTTAATTGGAAACACACGGTATGAAAGGGAAGAGTCATTTGGATGATTTCTAAATGGCTGCTTTGTTGTACTTTGCAGGCTGCCATGTGCTACGTTCATGTAGCCGCCCTCGTCGCTGAGTTTCTTCTTAGAAAAAGTAAGTGCCTTCCATCCAGAGGAACTAAAAGAAGGGAATGCTACCAATGTGGGGTTTTTTTCATTTGTCTTTGGATTTACTGATTATCAGAATTGTACAAAGATACCCTTTGCTTGCTTTGGTAACCACTGTGGTTAGGTTCTAAAATAAGCTCCTAAAATAACGAACTAAAGAGTAAAAGGGGCAAGGGTAGTGGGAGATGAAAATCCCCACAGACACTGGGGAGTTGCTGAAGATAGCAGAAGTCAGTCAATAGCTTTTAAAGATGGAGGGCTCTGTTCAAACAGAGACTCTTCCTGGAAGGGGACTGCAAACCCAGAAGCTTGTCCCTGTCCCTCCAAGCTATAGAGTTGGTACAATAAAAATCCTTGCCTCTCATATTTTTCCTGGACCATCCTGGATATATCACCCCAGAACTACCACAAACCCTTCTGGACACCTGCACTGGCATTTCAACATGTTTCACTGGTCATATAAAGAACAGGAGTGTCTCTGTGGGGACACTCTCCCCCCAAAACTCTGATTAGGCAACAAATACTATTATCTCAAATTGCAAGTAACATGTTCTTTTCAAGGAAAGATAAGAAAGGGAGCACAGTCCAAAGGCAGAGAAAAGGCAATAGGCTTCATAGATAAAGAACCACTAGAGCAAAGGTCTGGTTTAATTCAAAATAGGAAATCAGGAGCACAGCAATAACACTGTGTATACAGAAAGTGGATTTCCTTTTAAGTAACTCATTCTTATATAGCTAATGAATCACACTGCACCTCCATTACCCTCAGACCTTCATTCACAGGATGTCATTGAAACACTGAGCTTCAGTGTTTCTGAGTCTAGCTGATCCCCAGAAACAAGGACTTTGACTTTTTAAATACTTTATTCAGGGGTTCAGGGATACAACAATGGTGGCCGCTTGCAAAGTGAAAGCACAACCAACTTACTACCAACCCAAAAACGAGATCGGACAAGTCTCTTTGTCCTCGGATCCAGAAACCAAATTGGGCAAGGGAGTTCGTTTTCCATCCCCAGAAACAAGAAAGAAGGGAGCAGAGAGAGGGTGATGCATAAGAGGACTCTGGGTGACATTCACACTCACCCACACAGCACATCTGTCACTGGTGGAGGACAGCCAGGGCAGAATTGCCTGCAATTGCCTGTATCCAAGAATGAGGAAATAAAAGCTTAGGAATGGTAGGGCCCATCCCCGGTGTTAGCATATGAAAGGATCCACAAAAACATCCCCTCTGTCTGCTCTTGTGCAGCAGCCCCCAAAACATCCCAGTAACTGCAGGATATCAGGTGTATTAAGCACTACAGCATGCTGCAAGGGAAAAACAGGGAGGCTGCTGGTGCCTGGGCCCCTGCAGTGATGGGGAATGTGCTGGGTTAAAGCATGCTCAGTGGATCCTAGGAACAGGATGCTACAGAGGAAGGCAAAATGGCCTAATGTATCTGTGTCCACCCACCCTGCAGGGAAATCCTTGACCCTAGTCCAGGAAGTGCTGACCCCAAGCATGGGGGTGGGACCCTCTAACCAGATCCCCAAGTGATTTCTAGCTGGTGGTCAGAGCCCTAGCACACCCCAGCCCAACTCTTGCGTCTAGCTGCCGCCAGCCCCCCAGGCTTCCAATAAAATATCCACATCCCAGGAGCCAAACAAAACATCCACGTTTCTCCTGGCCTCACACAAGTCCTGAAACGTAGGGTCACCCGGCGCTTCCCCACCCTGAGATGGATGATCTTGGATACTTGAATTGGCTTATTTCATGGCCCTCTCCTTCCATGCTCTCCCTTCCCTGAACTTGTCAAACTCCATGAAGCAGCTTTGGTCTCCGTCCCTGGGACTTTGCTCAGACGGCAGCTCCTGACCCTCACTTCCCCCATCTTGAGGACCCAACTTCTCCTTTTCAGGCTGAATTTGCTTGTGGGCCATTTGATCCAGTGCCAGGACTGTTCTGTACCTGAAATAGCTCCTTCCCCTCCCTGAGGTTTGCCTCGAAAGTGAGAAGTGGCTCTTCTGCCTCTCAGGATGTTTGCTGAATATTCGCTGTCCTGGACCTATGCATGCTTAGGGCATGTATCCTGTCCTCCCCTTGCTCACCATCAGTCTGCTGCGGCCACCTCGGTTACTTCTTGCTGACTAAGTCACAGGCCAAAAACCGTGCTGTGCCAGGGAGTGGTTGTCAAGGAGGGATGTGTTTTCACATCCCTTTGTAGTAGAGGAAATTGAGGTTGTTTAGCTGCTGAAGAAGGAAGCTAGCAAGACGACTGAGCACATCATCAAGTGAAACAGGCCAAGAATGAACAAGCTAGCCCTGCTCTGTCTGAGGGGAAGGCCAGTGTGATGCACGGGACATGGTTTGCTTCCATCGCATGGACGAACAGGCCAGCTGGCCCTACTGCTGGAAAGATCCAGGCTGTTGGGTTGAGCTTGACTATCAGAGGCATTCAGCATGACAAGATCTCTTAAGTAGCAAGGCCAACTCCTGGGGTATGTCAGTACCTGAGGGAATAGCCAAAATCCCCTCCTACATGATTTACAGCTGTACAGAGGTCAGCTGAAGTCCATGTTCCTCCTGTGAATGCAATGGATCTCTCCTTTGTGGATATGAAGGCACACAAACTTGGAGACCTTTCTTGTCTCTCTTACTTTCTGGTTCACTCTTGTCACAAAGGACTTTTGCTTTTATGATCCATATGAGGCCTGCTCCTAGGAGCCCCAGCTAGATCAGAGCCCCACCATGCTTGTCATTCCATGAGTGCGGAGAGTCTGTCCCTGAAAGAGCTGTGGGTCCAAAGGACAAGACATTGGCAGGGATGGCAGAGGCAAAGTGACTTGCCCCAGGTCATGTAGCAGAGCTGTGGCAGAGCTGGGAAAAGAACTCAGGTGTCCTGACACTCGTGCAAGCACTAGGATGTGCTGCTTACAGGCCAGGGCCTTAAGCCACGAACACAGCATGCTAGGACGTGAGCTGTGTATGGATACTTCAGGGGAGCTTCTCTCTTCATGCCTAACTGCTGTGTTCGGTGGAAATCTGTACTCCAAGGCAAGGCAGGGATTAATGTAGTCTGGGCTACATATGTGATTGTTTAGTCATATTAATTCCAACCCATTTTTCTTCTGTAGAACTCTTCCCTAGCGGCTGCTCGGCTTTCAAGAAAATCACTCCCAATATTGATGAGGAGGGAGCAATGAAAGAAGACGCTGGCATGATGGACGTTCACTACAGCGAGGTGAGATTCCAGGAAGGAGGAGTGGGTTAGAAACATGGTTTATTCGACACCATGCCAGCAACCTGTAGCCCCATAGTTCTTGTGTATTGGTGCCTGCAGCAGAGGCTGTTCTACAGCAGCTGACCAGCAAAGGAAATCTGGCATTTCAGGGTTTCTGTGCACACATGACAGCAGCTGGAACACGCGGGCTGGATTCCCCAGGGACCTGCTGACAGTTCTGAAGCTAACAGAGCTCGGTCACCAGCTCTTCTTGCTGGACTGGGTAACTGCCAATGCCAGAGATGGAATCTCCCTCAGAAGATGCAGTCCTGCTCCACAAAGGCAGGAGGCAGCTCAGACCCCCTTCCCCTCCCATCTTAAAGCTGCCTACCCCTGGAACACAGAGACCGAAAGCCACTGCAGGATGCCAGGGAAGGATTTCCCTGGTGTAATGAAATCTGAGGAGGAGGCAGAGTGCCAAGAGCTGTTTCTGCATGCACTTTCCATGTAGTTAGGGGAAGGAGCTGGGGTCTGGAGTCCCCTGTACAGTGCACATGGGCTGCACTGGTCTCTGATGGGGCTGCTCCATCCTGCAATGGGGCTGGACCAGGAGGATGGCTGAAGCAAACCCAAAGGCAGGTGAGGGGCATGGAGGCTGACACACCCTCTCATGAAGGCTTAGGTTTAGACAGGGAACAGACACCCTCCCTGGGACTGCCCAGCGTAGCACCCTTCACCTCCACCTTAAAGGTGTCTATCAATAACCAACCTGTGCTGGTTGGTCCTCTGATGACATACGTGTACATCTAAAGATGTGGGTTTTTCTCTTTGAACTTGAAATACTCTTGGAAAGGCCCAGGCTTCCTGGAGTTTGAAGCCTGCAGACTTCTGGCCACCTGCTCTCGTGCTCTGGTTTTTTCCAGGCAGCTGAAGCCTTCTGGCATTTTGAGCTGTGCTTCCCCTAAAGGGAGACCGATGGATTACCAACAGTGCCCATCTTGTGTTTCATTCAGGAAGTCCTGCTGGAGCTGCTGGAGCAATGTGTAGACGGCCTGTGGAAGGCGGAGCGCTATGAGACCATTTCAGAAATTTCCAAGCTGATCATCCCAATTTACGAAAAGCGGCGGGAGTTTGAGGTAGATGTTCTGAGCTGGGGGGCTTGTTAATTGGCATTAACGAGGACTCTCCAGGCTGCCCAGCAAAGAAAAGAGGGGTTTTGATTAGGGCATGACAGATTGATGGAACTGAGTTTGGCCTGTGTAGACAGGGTATAATTGGTGTATATTAAAACTGCCTTGAAACAGCTGTGACCCCAAAGTCACTGAAGCTAAATGGTACCCCAGGTAATTTTTTTCAAAACCAAATTTTTAGATTAAAACTGTTTTTTTCCCCCACCAGTTTCAGTGTAATATTTTGGTATCTCTACTCAGGAGGGCTTGGTCCGGCCTATGCCCCGGCTGCAGCTACTAGAAATATTGCTAGACTGAAGCCTCCACCCAGCTAAATATGTAGGTGCATCCCTTGCTGTGAGCACAGATGCCCCTCTGGAAACGAATGAGGCAGCCTGTGCTCAACGTTCAGCCTGGGCTTGAGTTTGAAAATTTCAAGCCTGACTGGGCTTTATGAGTAGCATTTAGGCACCTACATCCAAGCAGAGACTCATAAAATCCTGCCTAACTGTTCGGGCACCTGAGAAGCCAGAAGCACCAAGCAAAGTTACTTAAATGGCTGTAGTCCTGCTGCATGTGCCCATTGCTGCCCTTGTTTTGGCTGAGTTGGGTGCTCTGAGTGGGATTCACAAGCAGGCTGTCCCTGCCTTCATGTCCTTCAAGAGGCCTGACCTTGTAGGCATGCCATGATGCTCCCTCACTCAACCAGGGAGCACCAGGGTTGGCATGAAGCACAGCCTGCACAGCCACTTTGCTTCAGAACAAGGGGGTTCAGAAACGGGGCATTTCATCTAGGTCTCCCCCTACTCCACTGCTCAGGCTATTAAGGCAGTGTCCTTACTAGGATGAGTGAGAAGGAAAGAGTAAGCCAGTCCTCTGTCTTGAAAAGAAGGTGGACAGCCAGCCAGGAGGGGTTCGATGCTGGGAATCCCAGTCTCCCCCAGAGACCTCACTCAGGGAGGCAGCAAAATACCTGTGTCTTGGAAAGAGGCAGGCTTTTGGGTCCACTCTTCTCTTCGGCATTTCCTACCGGCTGGTTTAGGGCTGCCCCCCATCCTCATCCCATTCCTAGGCACCTAATGTGGGTTCCACATCTGGAGCTGGAGGCCGAAACATAAGGCATAGTAGTATGGGTACTACGCTCGTAGTATGGGTAACAAGCAGAAGGAACTCACCCTCCTGCTGGCTGACACCAGCCTAGACATAGTGGGGATTACGGAAACATGGTGGGACTCAACGCATGATTGGGCGGTGAATGTCAAGGGCTATAGGCTGTACAGGAGGGACAGGATAGGAA
>NW_017728916.1:8216478-8258164 GCF_001723895.1 Crocodylus porosus
CGTTTGACCCCAGTACTCTTTCCTGCCATGGCAGGGGGTCGGACTAGATGATCTGCTCAGGTCCCTTCCGACCCTAGAAACTCTGAAACTATGTCCGCATACAGAGTTGCCTGCCTTAGTCCTTGTGTACATTTGAACTTGGGTGAGTTCAGCATCCCTAAATATCTAAGCCCTAATGGCTTTGCTGAAGCAGGGCCAAAGGGGTCAACCACTTCCAACATCTGTCCTGATTTACTGTTTACATAATCTTGCTCCAGTAACACTGACACATGCTTGACTTTCTTGGTTTCCAGAAACTTACTCAATTGTACAGAACGCTCCATGGTGCTTATACAAAAATATTGGAAGTGATGCACACACGGAAGAGATTGCTGGGTACCTTCTTCCGAGTGGCTTTCTACGGACAAGTAAGTCCACTAATCCACGTGCCAGCTGATACACCTCAGATGCCCTTGTCTACAAATCAGTCTGCTTGGTCAGGCATTCTGGCTGCCGGCACTTTGCCCACTTGTGATTTATTTAGCTAGCACAACCTTGAGGGCAGGGCTTCCGGGCTGTGTGAGGTATGCTTACTTTATTGTCATGGTGGGTGGGATTTTCCAAAGCACGTAAATGATTTAGCATCTCTGGCCTCATTCATTTTTAATGGAACTCTGCTCCTAAATGGTGGGAAAGCTGTAGGAAATCCCACTGTGTGCGGATCCTGCTGTAATGAGGCACACAAGTAAAGTTGAAAAAACACTCCAGTTTATTGAGCACTACAGCACCCATAGAAGTCATGGATATCGTCCTCTCTGGAAGGTGATTGTAGCTGTCTAGGTGTTAGGGAAATTTGGCTTCAAAACACATTTGCACAATATAGATTAGCCAGCACTCTGCCCAAAATCACCTCTATCATTTGGCTTTTCTGTAGGCTGCCCAGTGCTTGCTATAGCTATCTTGCAGCTCCTTCTTTGTGTCCACACACACACACACACACACACACACACACACACACACACACACACACACAGAGTTTGTCCATTCACCATGCACATGTTTCTGATTAATGCCAGGCTTTCTTTGAAGAAGAAGATGGCAAGGAATATATCTACAAGGAGCCCAAACTGACGGGCCTGTCGGAGATCTCCCTGAGGCTTCTTAAACTTTACGGAGAAAAGTTTGGAGCAGAGAATGTAAAAATTATCCAGGATTCAAGTAAGGTAGTGTTAACTTGTATGAGTGTGCCAAAGAGCTTGCTGTTTCCTACTAAATGCCACTAAATATCTCACCCCACCCGACCTCCCCTCCAGGAGGTGAAGAGACAAGGGTTGCATCTTCTTCCTGGCAGCTCTGTAAGGTTTGGGGGAGGAAAGACTTGTAGCAAGAGGAAGATAACTGTGGAGAGCTCCCAGGTGAATATAAATGAAGTGTTAACTTCCACATTACACTGTCTTTCTCCTGAGCCCTGTGGGAGCCTCGTGAACCCTGTGGGACCCTACACCGAGCTAGGTTTGGAGAGCAGGAAGAGAACAAGCTCTTGAGGGCCTGTGGCTGGGAACAGGATCCCCTCATGGCTGCTTAAGATCTACAAGGCTGGAAAGAGATGCCCCTTGCAACTTCTGTAAGCTTTTCCCCCTGTGCTGGGATGACAAGCTGGGATTTTTCTTGCACACCTCACTCTAGAAGCCGATTGTTCATCTCACCCTGAGCACGAAGCCTGAAATGGTACTTTTCAAGGAGCAGTAACTGATTGCAGTAACACTGAAATGCCGCAGGTCCCTAGTGTGCCTGTATCTTTGTAGGGCCACCTGGCATGTCTCTCTTACAGCTGTACAGTCAAGTGAGCATGGCACTGGCTGCCAGATATCAGAAGAAATTTCTTTGTGGCTGAAATTCATTCAAAATGCAGGAAGGCAATACTAGGCCTGCAGGCTGCTTCACTGCAAAACTGGAGCTGGGGTGAAACAGTCACAGTACTGGGCCACAGCACTGAGGGAATTGCAGCTGTGAGGGATAGACACACTGGCTGCAAGCATGAATGGGTAGAACTAGTGGCAAGGATGGTTTGTAGTCTTTTCCCTTCTAGTAAGCAAGCCTCTTGTTTCCACAGGTAAACATCAAAGATCTCGATCTGAAGTATGCCCATATTCAAGTGACCTATGTGAAACCCTATTTTGAAGACAAAGAGCTCTCTGAAAGAAAGACGGAGTTTGAAAGAAATCATAACATCAACAGATTTGTATTCGAGTCTCCCTATACCTTGTCTGGAAAAAAACATGGCAGTGTGGAAGAGCAGTGCAAAAGACGAGTTATTCTAACTAGTGAGTAAGGTCTTCTAAATGTGAGAATATATATCAGCAACAAGTATTTAAACTTGCTTGACATGCAGACAAGTCATAGCTGACTAGCTTTCCAAAAAGCATCAAACACTCACGTTGCAATTTAATTAGGGTGGCAGTGAAATATTTGTTTGGTTTGTGCATTGTTTTCCCAAAAGAAGCATCAAGAAGTGTGGTAATGACAGTACTAAATCAAACCCTTGTTCAGGAATTTGCCTGCTGGTTGGAAGAGCCCCAGGGCCAGGAGCTGTCTGTATCTATTTTATGATGTTTTGTGTTATGTTTCTACTAAAGAGGCATTTCAAGCTATAAATAATTTTTTTCCTAGGGTTGAGTATTTGAATGGTCAGATAAAATTTGATCGATTGGCCAGTCAATATTGGTCAAAACTTTTTTTTAAATTGCCAATGGATCCAATGATACACAGAAAAAGCACAAACTTTCCATTAAGAAATATGTCAAAAAAACAATAAAGAAATCATATTTCTTTCAAGAAAACAAATTGTGGAAATAAGTGTAGTTTTTCGTGGAAAATTGCTATAATCTTTGACCAGTCAAAAAATACGTAGTCAATTGACCAATCAGTTGATAATATTTGACTGATCACTTGCTGACCCTATTTTTTCCTAGCTTCAAACTCCTTTCCATATGTGAAGAAGAGAATTCCAGTCAATTCAGAACGTCAGATTGACCTAAAACCCATTGATGTTGCTACTGATGAGATAAAAGACAAGACAGCAGAGCTACAAAAGCTCTGTTCTCCTGCAGAAGTTGACATGATCCAGTTGCAGCTCAAGTTGCAGGGCTGTGTTTCTGTCCAGGTAACGCCTCTGGTTGTCACACAGTGTTTACATACTGTCACGGCGCGGCCGTGATCTCTCCAACGCCCCCTACCGTGCCAAGTTGGCGCTAAAGCACCCTCGTTTCTCGCCCGCCACGTCTTTGCTGTTATCTAATTGTATAATGGAGGCTGCCTTTTGTCCCCTTGGACACAGTGCTCTGTTTATCCTGGCCCCTATTCTGTATGGAGTGACCTGGTGCACCCCAGCCTTATGGGCTATGCATGGCTCCAGCCTCCCCTGTACCACGCCCCAAGCCTCGCAGATGTTCCGGACGTTATCTGGTCGGTTTTCCTTTCTGCGCCCCTGGGCTTGTCACGCAACCGGCGCCCCTCTGCTCGCTAGCCCTCTCGGGGCTTCTCTCCGCGCACTCGCCCCTTCGGGGCCTCTCTCTGTGCGCCCGCCTGTATAGGATCACCCTCCCCTAGGGCTTGTCTCTATATCAGCACCCTACCCTGGGCTTCTATTCATGTGTGCCCACCCTGGGGCTTAACACGAGCACCCTCCGGGCTTCTTGCTGGTGCCCACACTGGTGCTCCATGCAGTTGGGGCTCCGGTGGCCTTAGCCGTGCCTGGCCCCAAAATCCACCATGCCCCTGTCACAGGGCTGGGGTCAGTGCCCCCTGAACATTGTGCCCTCGCTGGGCTTCTTGCCTAAACGCCCCTCCCTGGGGCTCAGCCCACACTAGGGCCTTTCTCTGCGCTTGGGGCTCAGGTGACCATAGCTGTGCCTGGCCCCTAAATCCCCTGCTTGGGTCAACAATTCCTGTGGGGGCTCAGGCAGCCTCGTCCTTACCTAGCCCCCGTCCTCTGTGCCCCTTCTCAGGGCTGGGGTAGTGCACCCCTAAATGCGGTGCCCTCACTGGCACCGGGGTCCCCACCACTGTGGAGCCCCACTGAGGCCTCCTCCAACCCCTGTTAGCCTCACCTGGCCCTCCGGTCTCTCACTCCAGGGCTTCTCGCTGTCCCCTACCAAAGCTGTGCCCTCTGCAGTGCCAGGAACCCTCCCACACTACTGCGTGGTCCCTATGAGGCCTCCTCCACCCCTTATAGCCTCACCCCGTCCTCCGGTATTACACAACAAAGCAAAACCATAAGCCAATCGGCTGCAACACAAAAATGAGCTTCCTGATTATAATGCAAACTCTAGCCCTCTGGCTAAACCTCCCTCAAACCCCTACCAGGGGTTTCTCCTCACCCAGGAGCTGTTTCAGGCCCTTGGGCTGCTCTGCTATTCCAACTCCCAGCAGAGCTCTCTCTTCCTCAGCTGCCGAGGGGAACTGCTTGCTAGGCTTCAGCCTGGGCTGTTTATGTACTCCAGGCCCTGCCCACTCCTGGTCAGCTGACCAACTGCGGTTGTCCCGGCAACCGGCACCTGTATCCCTTCATAGGAGCAGGGCACCAGAGTGCCCCTACCACACATACCACAACTGTTGGCAACATGCTTACTTTCCAGAAATTATTAACCTGCTCTGTAGAGCATTACAAGGTTGATCTTTCCAACAGAACTGAGCATTGTGTTCAGTCTTGTAAGCCTATGGGACTGCTCATGATAGCAAACAAACATTACACCCAGCTACTAGTACTCACAGGATTGGACCCATGCATATTTGCACATGATTTGATTATGGATAGAGGCTGATTATGTGTATTAAGTCTAAGACACTGGCATGGAAATGTCAGCCAGACATCCTCTATAAACAGCCTCTTTATAGTTCCTGACCTGTCCCCAACTTGAGACGAGGCCCAGGCATCTCGCATGCCAGAAAGGAAATTAAAAAAAAAAAATCATCAGGAAACAGGTTGTCATTCTTTCCCCCTGTATCATTTTGCATTTTAAAGATTGCCGATAGAAAAAGCCAGGCCTAACTTCTGGAAATTTAGGACCTCCCATTATATAATTAGCACTCTGCCTTATACCTAATAGGAGTGTAGAATTAGTGGTCTGCTGTCCCTCCATAAGCAACACTTCCAGTTAGACAAATCTGTTATCCTCTGTCCTCCAAAATTAACATAAAAACTTTCCGAGAGACAAGGATTGTTGGGGGTGATTTCTTTTATTAAACCAGCTGTGTGGATGAGATGTAAACAAGCCTTTGCGTGCAAGGCATTCTTCATCAGGTCTGAGGAAAAGCAGCAAGCACAGCAATGATTACAAATAGTGGGACTTTTAGAATCTGTTTTTAATCATTGTTGTGCCTGCTTTTTTTACTTGGACCCAATGAAGATTGCATGCAAACATTTGTCTAATTCTAGCCCAACCATGCCATTGGCACAGATTTCACCCACAAAAATCCTTCCCTCTTAAGTAATTTCTGGACCACCACAGCCGCAACATCACTCCAACACTACCATAAAAATGATGGCATAAATGAGTCTTTCTGTTTTGTATTGTAGGTCAATGCTGGCCCGCTGGCCTATGCAAGGGCTTTCCTGAGTGACACTCAGTCCAGCAAGTACCCCATCAAGAAGGTGAATGAGCTAAAAGAAATGTTCAGGTAGGTTACCTAGGTAATTAATCTGTTTTCTGGCTAATGTTTGGTATTTGCTCTTATGTACAGTATCTTTTATTATGGAAGTTAAGATTTGGAATAGAAATGCAGGACTTAGTATTATGTGTTTGCAGTTGGAAAGAGGCTGCCTTCTACTTTCCAGGCACAGCAGTATCTCCATGGCTAGCTTGTCCATTGCCAGGCGTAATGTCCTGACTCCCTTCTGAATGGAGAGCTGTGAAACCCAGACTTACTGAATTTGTTCCTTTCACTGGGGAATGCTGAACAGGGAAATGTTAAAACATTTAACTTCCTATTGCTGTCTAACCTGTCATTCTGCCTCCGCTCCCATCACTGTAGTGCCTGAGTGCTTCTCAAGAGAGCATTAAAGCTAGCAATTCCCTTCCTCCTTCCAGTCAGGTGAACTTTTGTGCTTTCCAGTGTCTTCCTCCCTCCTGGTCTGCCTTTGCCACTGGTGGAACGGTCCCTGAATCTCCCTGGCCCTCCTAGTTCTGCTCTCCAACTGCTGCAGTGTTGTACTGGGTTCAGATGTCTCTCCCCTCATGTAGCTGCTGCACACACCAGGAGAAGCATTGTGGCCACCTTTCTCTTGGCCCCTGAACATCCCAGGGAAGTAGTAAAGGAGCAGAGTTTGCAACTCTGCCAGGCACACATGCAGGCCTCGCAGACGAGATGTCTGGTACTCAAACCCAGCTGTGCAGACACAAGGACCAGCCAGGGTCTTCTCTTCCATGTGACAGTCTTTGAACATTACAGACACATGGTTGTTATGTGCCTGCAGGCTCAGAGTCCAGGAGAAGTGGGACTGTGAGAAGAACAAATCTAATCCAGTTTCTGGACTGGAAGTTCTGTTTATCACTTCACCCCCGTGCAACCCTGTACATAGTTAGACACATCTGTTTTGTTTTCTGCACCTTTGGGAAGATTTGAAGGAGAAACCCTGATGCCCAACTTCTCTTCTTTTCATTTACAGGAAGTTTATACAAGCCTGTGGAATGTCTCTGGAACTTAACGAGCGACTCATTAAGGAAGACCAAGCAGAGTACCATGAAGGGCTAAAATCAAACTTCAGAGACATGGTGAAAGAGCTTTCTGACATCATTCACGAACAGGCATGTATTAATAGACTTGAAATAGCATGGATCCAAACACAGCTGCGCTGGGTGTGCAGGCCCTTTATCCTGGATTTTTACTTCAGGATTTAAAACTGTCTCAGATTTTCCTTTTGCTGTTTTTAACTGAATATAAAAATTGAGGCAGGTGAATAGAGAAGTGGGGGTGATTCTAAGCTCAGAGTATTGATCCAAAACCCTTGCTTCAGGGTACAGCCTTCCAGATGCACATAACTAGGATTCTGGCCAGTTGTGGATAATATATAGTCTGTGGTTTGTTTTCTTTTGCAAGGATAGGGTAACAAGTCTCAGCTTGCTAGAAGAATTATAGTTTGCTTTGATGGAACATGCTTGTCTAAATTCCTTTTCCAGTGTTTGTTAAAGATTTATATTTTTTGTTTTCTGTCTACACTGCAGGGTGCTGTTAGTGTGCACTGCAAAAGAGCATGGGTAGTAAAACACAGGTTAGAGATGGATGTGATTTTGTGCGTCTGTATCTGTTATATCAATACGCGTGCCCACGTGGTAAATGTGTGTTGAGATCTTTCTAGGAAAGGTGTTATTTAAATGCATTTGTGATTAATAACACAGTTTGAACAGATGCAGGAAAAATATGTTTACCTTACTACTAACGCGCTGTGAAATCAGAAGCAAGTTGGCTGCCTGAAGTTGAAGGGAAGCCCTCCAACTCCAAATTAGGGAAAGGGAGTTTAGCTTGTCTGATGGGCCCTGGATTAAAGACTGAGTGTGCCTGTCTCTTCTCAAGAGAATCACTTTATTGGAAAGCTAAACATACATGGAACTAGCGCTCAGTTGAGGCAGTGGAAATGCAAAAACATACTCATGCCTGGGAGGATGGGTGTAGGCTCTGAATTCTTGTTAACTGTTCAGTTCCCTCAGCAACTCAGCCCTGTTATTCCCTGAACTCCCCAAGTTTACAACCACAGATCCTTAATGATGCAAGTTTATCTACCCCAGAGGTCCTCACCCCTCATTGGACTCCAGGCACCATTCCATGACTCTTGTGAATTAAGTGGCACCCAGTTTCCCTGGCAAAGAATTACTGATCTACACTTTGACTGGATATATTTAGATTTCTTTGTTTTGCTGAAACTTTTGGAACTGGACTGAACCAGTTGCCTTGTCAACATGGAAGATGTCAATTAGTTGGGATTTATGTTCCTGTGAAAGTTAGTTCTGGAAGGAAGGCTCCCTTCTCTCCTTCTTTCACCAGAATGGAATGACTTTTATTAGTAGATGTTTTGGATGGGGAGTCCAGGAAAAAGATGACAAAGCTGAGATGGAAATACAAAGCACCCGAGCGAGGGACTAACAATCGAGGGATGGGGGAGAGGAGGGGAACGCGACTAGGTTACGTACGATACAATGTTAGCCAACTAAGCCCGGGGGTGGGGGGATGTGGGAAGGGAGGGGGGGTCACGACGCTGAGAGGGAAAGGAGATAGATACACACATACCCATTACAGTGGTCCGCAATGTTGGAGGAAGTGGCTCGGAGAGAGCGTCTCAGTCCATAAAGTCCGATCGCGGGGGTCCTCTTTGGGTGGGATGGGGTCGTCCGTGGCGGCGAAATCCTCTCGAAGCGAAGCGGGAGGGGGCGGTTCAGGCGGTGGTGTCCTCCAGGTCCAGTCCGGCGGCGGCTCGTCTGGAGGGGTCAGTGTACTGGCAGTGGCCCGTTATGTGCTCCACGTAGATGTCACGTGACCAGCGGATGGTGTCGGACACCATGAGGCAGCACATCAGCTTGGCGTAGTGGCGGGAAATGCGGCAGGTGCGGAGGACGCCCTCATTGCTGAGGTCCCAGGCTCCGAGCGTCCCCCACGATGAGCGCGTCCACCGTCACGTCGTAGCTGTGGCCCCTCAGGGTGTCAGCCAGCGGGGCGTACTTCTCCTGCTTGCGAGCCCGGGCGTTGGTGAAGGCTTGGCGCCGGTTCTCGAAGGGGATGGTGACGTCCACAATCACGATCTTGGCCTCGTGGTCCATGATGACGATGTCAGGGCACAGCTGGGTCTCGCAGCCTGAGATGGTGCGGTTCACAGAGATCTCCCCCGCCCCGGCTGGGATGGCCCGCACCAGGCGGTCCTGGACGGCGTTGTGGTGGAGCTGCCAGGCTCTGGTGTGCAGCTTGCAGCCGCACGGCACGTGGGGGAGGATCTCCGCCACATAGCCGCACCATCGGCACCTCTTGTCCCGGTGGCCAAAGCGCACAGCTCCGTTCAGAGGCAGGCAGTTGAGGCGGGCGTGGTGGAGGAAACGTCAGTCCGCGAAGCGCGTGAAGCTCCCGCTGGGCATGAAGTGGTTGCTAGCATCCCACTTCGAGGTGACATTGAAGACCTTGCCCTGGTCGGGTTTGGTCCTCAGGTCGCCGGCGTACTTGTTGCAGACGGCGTCCTTCAGGAACCTCTCCAGGAAGGACCTTGTGCGGGGCGTCACGGTGATGCGGTCGGCGTGCAGGGTTGGACGCAGGCAGACTCCCAGCTCCCGGCACTCCTTGGTCCAGGTCCAGGCACAGCCGATGCGGCTCCTGAGGCGGCGCGTGGCGTTGCGGGCTCGGCTCCACAGTGAGGCAAAGTCCCCACCGTCCCGGCTGAACTCGCCCTCCAGCGAGCCGCTGAGGAAGGTGGCCAAGTCTTGTCCGGTGGGCTGCCACCCGATCCTCTTGCGGGGGGTCTCCTCCAGGGCACTGGCGGTGATGATACTTACCGTGGCGTCCGGGCAGGTGAGGAGGCGGAAGGCGTGGGTGACCACCGCGATGTCGCAGAGGTCTCCCATGCGGGGCACATTGGCGCCTCCCTGCCGGTAGGGGATGTGCAGGACCTTGTTGCTGGCCCGCAGCGGCAGGTGCAGCCACTTCTTGACCAGCCGCCGGATCTCCGTGTCCGCCTTCTTGAGGGGGGTCTTGGGGACCGCCAAGCCTCTCAGGATGAACATGACGCGGGGGATGAGGAAGGTGTTCACCGCGTCGATCTTCTGCCAGGGGGCCAGCAGGGATGAGTCCAGCTTGTGGGCATCCTGCGCAATCCCGGCGATGGTCTCCTCCAGCGTCTGCCTGGCCCAGTGGCCAGTGGGCGTCCCCAGGTGTCAGTAGGCCGCGCCGTCGTGCAGGTGCCTCATCACCTGGCCCTGGATCGTGAGGGTGGAGTCCAGGACACGGCTCTTCTGCCTGCCATCGATGTGTAGGGAGGCGCACTTGGTGATGTTGAAGTGCAGGCCCATCCATCTGGCCGCCTCAGACGTCACGTGCAGCATCTGCTGCAGCTGGGCGGCATCGGGGGCCAGGAAGACCAGGTCGTCAGTGTAGGCCAGGAAGCTCAGCTTCTGACCGTACAGGTCAAGCCTGCCGGGGCCGCCCACCACGGCTCGAAGGAGCGGTTCCATGTCCAGATTGAAGATGATGGGGCTGAGGGGGCAGCCCTGCCTCACCCCCGACCGGATGGGGATCTCCGCGGTCTCTCCGTCGGTGGCACGGATGGTCGTGGTGCATCCGAGGTAGAGCTCTCACACCGAGTCGATGATGCCATCTGGCAAACCCAGCTCGCGGAGGGTGCTGAAGATGTGGCGGTGGGGCACGGAGCCAAAGGCATTGGAGATGTCCAGCCACACCACCGTGCACTGCTTCCTGATCCTCCGGGCGTTGTCCAGGGCCATCTGGAGGGTGAAGTTGTGTTTGCAGCAGCCCTTCATTGACATGAAGCCCTCCTGGCTGCGGCTGACGGCCCCGCCAGTCACTGCCCAGTCGGTGATGCGGGCCGCCAGGCAGCTGACGTACAGTTTGGCCACCGTGGAGCACAGGGCAATGGGTCTCCAGTTGCCCGGGTCAGTCGGGTCCCCCTTCTTGTGGGACTGTCATGGCCCTCTTCCAGGTGGCAGGTGTCCGGCAGAACTCTCTGCACCTGTTAAAGAGAACAGAAAGAACGAGGCAGCCTGGGTCACGTTTTTTGAGAAGACCGTACCTGATGCCGTTCTTGCCGGGGGCGGTGTCTCTGGTCCTCTTCAGGCAGGCTTCCACTTCCTGTGGCGTGAAGGCCTCCTCAAACCCCTCCGCCGGGGGGAACGGGGGTCAGCGCTTCAATGGTCGCGGGGCATGGGGCAGCCGCCTCTGCCGGGGGGTTGAAGACCCTGCTGAAACAGTGGAACAGGGTCTCCCGGGGGACCTGGCAGAAAGCCGAGGGCCCCTCTAGGATCTCTCTCACTGCCTTGGGGCGGTTGGCCCGGTACAACTTCTGGATCCGGGAGGCCACCGCTGGGTTGTAGCGCTGGCGCCTGGGTGGCCACTGTGGCTGCGGTCTGTTGTCTCGTCACATCATCGATCTGCCATCGGCGCCTCTCCAGGGCTGGCCCGGGTGGGCAGCCGCCAAGAGCTCCTCCATGAGCCGAGTCACCGAGGCCTCGAAGGTGGTGGCCCGAGAGAGCTCCTCCAGCCAGAGGGCCTGCCACGGGGTGAGCATCCTCTGCTGTGGGGAGGGCTCTGTACCCAGGGATTCCGAGACGCCCGGGAGCTGGAGGGCTCCCAGCGGCTCAGCCTCCCTGGGTGGCTCCGGGGTCCTCGGTGGGTCGGGCAGCCCCGGGGGTCTGGGAGGGGGGTGTCTCGTCGGGGTGTCACGTCCAGTCAGGGAGCTCTAGGGGTCGACCTGCTTGGTGGCATCGCTGGGGCAGGTCCTTCCGTCAGATGGTCCCTGGAGGTCTGGTCCGGTGGGGTTGTCGGCGGGGCGGCCTGCCTTGCGGGTCTTCGCGCCGCGGTGCAGGTCAAAGCGGCAGATCTCACCAGCGTGCCAGGCCTCCTCTTGGCTCCAGGGCCCTGGCAGACCTTGTGGTGGTTCTTGAGGAGCTTCAGGGTCTCGTACTCGACGCCGCAGTGGGAGCAGTAGAACGCTAGGCGCAGCTGGTGGAAGCGCCATAGGTGCTTGTTCAGATCATTGTGCGCCCTGTACTGCCTTGGTGGGTGGCAGGTGGGGCACAACAGCTTCGCGGGAAGAGGGAAAGGGAGGAAAGTGAGTGCAGCTGCGTCTACGCTTTCGCCTGGGTTGTCCGTGGGGAGATCGGGTGTCGGGGGGGTTCGGGGCTCCTCCACCAGCGTGGGGAGACCCACGGGGAGGTCAACCTTGGGACCGCCGGGGTCCGTGTGTCGTCACCGCTCGGGGCTCACCGTCCTTGCCGAGGGTCCGTGGGGGCCCGGGGCCGCTCAGGGCGCTCCACCGCTGTTCGGGGAGCATCCTTGGGGTCCGAGGTCCTCCATCGGGAGGTGGCTCTCGTCAGCCGGGGTTCCGGGCTCCGAGAGTCTCTCTGCCTCCGGGGGTTGGTCAATGTCCGGGGATCCAACATCGCGGGGGTGCGTCAGGGTCCGGCGCCAGCTCAGGTCTGCTGGTTCACCCTCCTAGGAGGGTCTTCCGAGATCCGTGGCCAGCGGTTCGCCCTAGCAGGGGTCTCCAAGTGCCTTGAGCATTCTTATTAGTGGATCAGGGTGTCCTTGGTCCAGAGGTGTTTTACCCACGTTCTGTCCTCCGAGCTCAGGCGTTTGCCTACTCCGACCAAGGGAGACCCAAGGTCTTCAGCTACTAGCCCGAGTCGGGGCTTTCGTGTCATCGGGTCCAGCGAACCAGATGACCCATAAGCTATTTGCCTGAGCAGCATGGCGGCTTGCGCAACCGGCGCTCTTTCGGACGTACTGGCGGCACTGCCTTCCCTCACCCATCAGGACTGATAAGAACCCATGCTGCACTGGAGGAAAAGAAAGCAAGCTGCTAGTCAGCTCACTTTTTGCTGCTATTATTCCAGCAGTCTACCGGACGGGGTGGGCATCGGTTCTGGAAGGAGTGCAATACCAGGCCGAGCGTTGAAAAAGAAGCGGTTCTCTGTCTTTTCAGCGATTAAACTGATAAGAACAGATTGACTTTTATTAGTAGATGTTTTGGATGGGGAATCCAGGAAAAAAAGATGACAAAGCTGAGATGGAAATGCAAAGTGCCCAAGCGAGGGACTAACAATCAAGGGATGGGGGAGAGGAGGGGAACGCAACTAGGTTACATACGATACAATGTTAGCCAACTAAGTACTACATCCAACCTCTTTCTTTTGGCTAAGTTGTTTATGGTTTTTGTGGGCAGCGCTGCTCTGGTTTTTTAATCACTTATCTGAAAAACCACAAACAGATACATCTATTAAAACTAAACTACATCTAATACCTTTGGTTACATCAGTTATTCCTACTAATATGTATACAGTATGATATAGTGGGTTTGGATTATCTAATTTCAGGCCGTGTACTCTGTATAATCTGATCTAGTTCAGCTGGACACACAAATTGTTTGCTTTCTTTTGCTGACCAAGCTAATTTCCCATACAAGGTCATGTTGCGGTTGCTCAGAAACAGGCTTTGGAGCCTTCTGCTTTTGGCCACGCTTCTGCAGCTTAACCCAGGATTTCTAATATTTAATTGCACAGATACAGAAACCACGTACAGTTCCAGTCTTTATATAGTGGAGGATCTATGCAAGGTGGGGGCACTTTTGCCAAGTACTCAAATGTATTCTTTACAGAAGTGATCTCCCTGTCTCTGGAATGACATCTTTAATTTTGGCTTTGCTAAAATAAAACAAAAAGGCTAATACATTATAAGTACAGTATCAGGCCTATAAAATGATCAGGGTGCCATTCAAAATGCTTGTGCCTCAAAGAAAAAAGTGTTTTCAGAATTTCCAAACTAGGTTACATATAAAAATGAAGACTCTCACATTAGAACATTAAATATAATTGCTTAAAATGAAAAAGTTAAACTGAACTGTTTTTCGTCTAAAATGGCATGAAAGAAGGGTCACGCAAAAGACTGTTTTAACGTCTTAGTCAAGAGTTCCATCCGCTGGTAATTGTTTGACATCCGTATTTATAGATGACAGTGTCAGGTTTCTTTTAACAAAGTTAGCCAAGTTCCGTAGTGACACGGGCCTGTGTAAGGTGGTTGGAACCTACGTGTGAGCAGCAACTCGATCTGCAGATCACGTGCAATTTACACCAATTTGGTGTTTATGGGGATGAAACAGGGCCCTTGACACAATCAAATGAAACCTCAGTGCAGGTCAGGGGAATTGCTTTCTTTTGTCTGAATTCAGCCTTGTGAGTGTTAGGGGTGATTTGGATATGAGGGTGGCCCCTGCTTTATCTTGCAGCCTCTTGTTAGTTGCTTTTCCAGCTATGTACCTGTGCCATGTTCTTGGTGGGTCGCACTCATGTTGCTTGGCCTTTTACTACAGATTTAACCCTGTTCTCTTGTCTGCTGAATTTTGCACAAAGAATTTTGTAAGAGCTGCACCTGCTTACTTTGGGCTTGTTGCAGACAAACTTCTCCATGCAGTTAAATTTGAATACAGAGGCTAAAACTTTTGTGGCCTCCAAATTCCGCAATATTCAAATTGAAAGCAAATCAGCACTATAGAAGCACAGCAGTTAGGGGCACCCTAGAATAGAGGTGCATTGTTAAAATGCTCCGTATTATCAAAACATGTTTACCAGGCCAGTCTCATCATCTTTGGTTACTAGGCGGCGTTACTCCATTGACTGAACTTTGCAGGTTAGAGACGAGTTAAGGATGCCAGACTTTTCTGTGTGTATGTGTAGGTCTAGCATCTTGCATTCTCCAGAAGGAAAAGTCCAACTTTTCCTATGTACAGAAATTATCTTTACATTTCTGTAATTTATCACAGGTGGATATGGCTGGCTTTGAAACCTTAGTGCTTTTAATAGTTCTAAATTATAATTAAATATTATTTTCCTCTTCTGAAAAATTCCTCAGTTAAGCATAGGCAAGAAAAATGTGCTAACTTAAGGTCCCAACTGGAAAGAAAAAAATACAGATCAACGGTTGCACAGTCTAAAAAACCAAAAGCACACCAATATTTTCCTCTGTGAAAAGATAGTGGGGCAGGAGGACGACTCATTAAGTGCCCCTGCAACAGGCCTTCAGGTCCCTTAAGAATGAGAAGGGAGACAGGAGGGAAGGAAACATGGAGAAACAGAAGTAGGTGGCTAACTGCAGTTAAAAGATGTAGGATTTTCATCAGGATAATTCCTTTACCGTACCAGGATACCCAGTGCATTGACTCACCACCCCTCAGCTATCCCAAGAGCAGCTCTTGGAAGTCCAGAGAAAACAAGATAAATAGCATATTGTAGAGTGTGCCCTGTCCTAGCAAAGGAGGATAAGAACACCTAAACAATGTTTTCAGTCTCCAGTTGTTCTGTAAGAGCCCCAGACAAGCTTTCTGAAAGTACCAAAAATAGTCCAATCATCTCTAAACTTGCAAATTCAGCACGAGTTCAGCTGCAGGCTTTACTGAAACCCACTGCAACATGAGGGCTTCTTGCTTATGTAGGGAGGGCCCAGAACTCCTTTGTATTTAAAAGAAATTATAACACCTGGTATTTTGCAATTCGTAAGTCATACAAGCAGGTTCCTGTTGGTCTTTCCTACCAAGCCTGATAGTTACTTCACAGATTTAAGTACCGGTTTACTTTCTAAACCAGGGTCCATTCATTGTACCTGACCAAGTAGGTTGCCTACAAAAGCTTATGGCTCTCTGAACCAGTGGGCCTATAAAGTACCACCCTGATTCACATTCTTCCTTTCCAAACTAGAGAAATCACTGTGGCTATAAGACTTAAGTCTACCAAAATCAGATTATGAGAAAGCTCTCTAAGTGTATGTACAGCAAAAGCTGTGTTAACTGGCACTTTATTAGCTGGAAAACTCTATTAACTGGCATCAAAGGGATGCAGCAGCAGCAAAACCAGAAGTACCACATCTGGGTTTTGCTGCCACTGCGAGCAGAGTTCCTGCCACTTTGGCCCACAGCCCCAGGGCAAAGCAGCCTGCACAGGGCCTCCCCTCCCTGTCCCCTCACACACTGATGCCCAGGAGTGCACCAGACGGGGATGCCGGATAACAGAGCGTTTACTGTAGCTGTCTCTTTTGTTTGTGGGCAGTTGTGCACTTTTCTGTCTGCGCTGTAAGAAGGTTGACCACTAAGTCATGCATGTCATTTATCAAGACTCATTATGCAGTGCTATTTTAGGCTGAATAGCATCTTTCAGTGGGAGCTTACTTTGCCTTGTTAATAACTCAGTTACCATTTTAAGAACATATTTCAGGTATTGTTACTATACATAGTTGTGGCAAAAGAAGTCTTAGATAGAGCAAGACTTACCTTTCTTGAAGTTAACAGTAGTCTCTCTTCAGTGAAATTCAACTAACAGTGTATCTATGTAAATATTCTAGTGTTGGTACTGAGTAACCCTTCTTTCTCATTTCTTTGTTATGCTGCCTTTGCAATCCAGCTTTGAAGACCTGATTGGGTAATTCTATACTACTTTTGCCTTGTGTGTTTTTTAAAAGCTATTTAAAAGGATGAGTTGCAAACATGTATTTAATTTCTCCTTTGTTTTGTTTAGCTGTACCAAGAAGATACAATGCATTCTTCCTGGATACATGACTCTCTACATGTATTTTGTGCAATCAGTGGGACATCTGGTGACAGGTTATTTCTCACCTAGGATCACTGCTGACATATGAACTTGAAAATGGTGTTCTACAAATCTTACTCAGGAACATACAGAACTGTGTGGAGGATGTTAAAACAAGTGACCAGGAAACCTTCAGTATTTTTCCCCCCAAAATTAAAGTGCTTTCAAACAGGGTGCTTGCTTATTTTGCTGAGCAATGTTGGAAGTGCCTGGACATTTACACCACTGTGCTTATTTTGTACTTTTTTTAGTTATATTTATACAGTACAACACTGAAAGCCATCTGTCCAAGTCTGTACTGAATTGCTGAATTATGAATTGGGAAAGGTACTATGTAAAGCTGTACAATGGAATAGAATAAAATGTAAAACTTCTTTGTAAGTAGAAAGTAGCGTACAGTGTATAGGAATTTTAGTATGTGCAATATTGCTGCTAAATGTATTTCCAGTCTCTTGGTCACAGGGTATACAGGTAGGTGTAATGGTCAGTCCCCTTGGAGAATTGAGAAGGAATCCTGACCCTCACAAAAGGGATATGGTCACCCAAAACACCAAGGGCATAAGTTTCCCTTGATTAGACTTGCCACCTGTGAACCCGCCATAAGTCATAACCAGAAAACCTAATGCAGAAGCCACAAACACACACTCTGCTAAAGAAATCTGAAGTAAGGCTTCTGTGGCTAAGGGAGACAACTGTAGCTGGTGCTTGCCTTTGGCCTATTCTGCACTATGTGCAAGGGTCATAATCACCAAGATCTGCAAGAAATCTAATCCTTTCCATTCCTCAGAGAGGTCAGGCTTGATTGAGATGCATGTTGTGTATGTAAAATAAACCAATGACTGAGGTCTGTCTCAAGTGGGTTTGGGGTTCTGGCACTTCAGCTCCTTTTTGAAAGTTCTACCATTTGCCAGAAGGAAGATTTTACACTGGGAACTTCTTGGATTGAAATAACTTTTATTTAATAGATTTTTTTAAGTTTTGTGACAAACCCCAGATGTACATGTCCTTTTACTTAGCATATCTCCTAGGGTTATGTTGTAATCCCACAAGTTTTTAACACATTTTTTCTGAAAACAGTCTTTTCTTGGCAGATGGGTAAAGAAAACATAAATCCAAGAATCTTATCAATTCCTCCCTCCTCCGCCATAGGCACTTTGCCAGTATTTATCTCTTTCATAGCACACAGATATATTCAGATCTGTGGGAAGAGAAAAAATTAGATCCCTGGGCTTATTCAGTAATTCTTTCATGTATTCTCTTTCACCCCTTAGCAATGCAGGTGATGTCTTTTATTTTCAAAATCACACCTACACTGAAGAGAGTTCCACTCATCTTAAAGTCCCTGCAGAGCTTTTATTTTCCGGATTAATAAAATGAGGTACATACCAAAATACACAAATATATACAAAACAAAACAGGTAGCAGCCAGCTATTTTGCTTGGCCTTAGTGTCTGAGCATGGTCAACCCTATAACATGGTAAACCTCTAATTTCCATAATAAAAGTGGTGACTATATAGTAAATAGATCACTGCCTTTTTTTTTTTTTAAACATTATGTCCTGCATGGTGCCAAGTGTCAAAAATTAGGATGGTCTTTCAGGAATGAGATTGCCTGTTCCGTGATTTTTCCCTATATAATTTGTAGTGGTAAGCAAAACACAGATATGCCAATATAGCAAACAGATGACATATCTGCCAGTTTGTGTCCTAGGCAGCATCCAAATTTAACTTCACAAAAAGAGGAAGAAAGATGAGTACAGTGAGTTATGGTCACTAATTCTTTGTCTTAAAGCTTGCCATGAAAAATGTTTAACAGCAGATGCTGCTTCCCAACTTACTCTTTGAAAAGATAAGAAGTTGTCAAATTAGGACAGGTATGAAATATTACTTCTGTTCACAGTATTGAAAACATGTTTTGAGAATACCCTTGGCAATAAACAACATCAAGAAATAAAAGCTAATTGGCAGCTTTCGACTACTTTAATAGCAGCCTGCAACTCCCTGCAGGGGGCTTGCCAAGAGGATGGAGCTGGACTGTTCTCAGTGAGGGCAGATGACAAGACAAGGAGCAATGGGCTCAAGCTGCAGCAAGGGAAGTGGAATTTGGATATTAGGAAAATGTCTCACTAGGAGGGTGGTGAAGCACTGGAACAGGTTACCCAGAGAGGCAGTGCAGTCTCCATCCTTGGAGGTTTAAGACCCAGGTAGACAAAGCCTTGGCTGAAACGATGTAGTTGCGGTCTGGTCCTGCTTTGAGCTAGGGGTTGGACTAGATGAGACCTCCTGAGGTCCCTTCCAGCCCTCACTTTCTACGATTCTATATGCACTGCTGCCATCTCAAATTACATTGGTATACTAACAGTTGTTGCCACTTCTGTTGCTAGTGATTGCAATGCAATAGTACTGGTATCCTTAGACTGTCTCGTGTCTCCAGATACCTGCATTTTCAACAATATATGTTGTGTCTGCAAAATACATGGGTGCAGGTGCAAACAGGTAAGTCTGCAAACACACAACTATTTGCACAAGGTGGGAATGTGCAGGAAGCAGTGACCGTCAAGTGGGCAATAAGTACACTTGGTCAATCCTTTGAGAATTCAAAACCCTTTTAGATAATGTGTGTTATGAATCAGAAAATTGGATGAAGGGGTAGCTAGGAACACAATGTATCTACAGCACTTTGCTTGTGAAAATCTTTTTCAAGGGATATATGCCTATGTGAAAGAAAATTATAGTGCTTACAAGCACAATGAAAACACTAATTCTTCTCTCTCTGAAGAGAGTTTAGAAGCTAACATTTTTAAGCCAAGTTAACTTCAAATTTATATTTCCTTTCCAGAAAAAAAGAAAGTGATCTGGATTCATGGTGACCCAAGTTTTATTCAAATACATTCCTCAATTTTGTGAAATTAAAATGTAGGAGGAATTTTCATGCCAACAAATAATGTGGACAGGAAGACATCTGTAGTCTCTGATGCATCTGTTTAGTTTTAGAAGCCTTTCAAACATGATGCATAGTATTTTACCATATAGTAATGTTTTATATCTGCAGTTCCATATTTCACCTCAAAACTGCCAAAGTACATTGCAATTAGAGAGGGTCCAGAGGCAAGACACAAGGATGAAAAGCAAGCTGTAGGACAGCAGACTGAAGGAAAGAGGTATGTTTAATTTGGAGAAAAGGAGATGAAGTGAGGGAGTCAGGTTAACAATTTTCAAATATTTGCAAGGCTGCTTTAAGGAAAATAGAGAAACATTGTCCTCCCATCATATAGGGCTGGAAGCCTGACGTAGAATACATGATTAGAACAAATCTCAGGACAAGCGTCCTCATAGGAGAAGAACAAAAGGTCAATGGAACAAACTCTCCAGGGAAGTAGTAGAATCTTCTTCAGATGAGTTTTTCAAAAAAAGGCTGAACGAGTGTCTGTTTGGGATGGTTTATGAACAGTAAGCCTTTCATCTGTACAGGAACTTCGGCTACATAGAATCATATGCAACTTGGACAACTATGAATGGAGGCCAACTGTGGGCCTATCACTCAACAACCTTCCACATGCAACATTTTCAGTGGGACTTCTTACTGAAAGGCAGCAATCTTGGAGCTGGAAATCAGGACAAATATCCAATAAAACAGCTCAAGAGTTGTGAGGGAAATGTTGGTGATGAACATGGGCAGACCTCTGAAGGCGTCATCTATAACACCTGTCTGCAATCAATTGCATATTACTCTATCTACTTTACAAGAGTAATGCATGTTGGCTTTGGAAGATGTGATCTAGAGCATTGACACCTAATGCATAGAGTTTGAGCCACCCTATTCTGTTTGAGCAGACAGTTTCGTCTCTGAAACTGGAGGTAGTCATAGAAATCATAGAAATGAAAGACTGGAAGGGACCTCAAAAGATCATTGAGTCCGACCTACCTGCTCTGGGCAGAAATACTGCTGTGATCAAATGATCCTAGCAAGGTGTCTATCCAGTCTTCTCTTGAAGACCTCCAAGGTTGTGGACTGCACCACCTCCTTGGGAAGTGTATTCCAGATTCTGGTCACCCTTACTACAAAGAAGTTCTTTCTTACATCCAACCTGAAACCTTCCTCTAACAATTTATGGCCATTACTCCTTGTTGTCCCCTGGGGTGTCCTAATGAACAGTTTTCTCCCAGCTCTCAATATTCACCCCTTACAAACTTATAGACAGCCATCAAGTCCCCCTTCAGTCTTCTCTTCCCCAGGCTGAACAGGCCCAGATCCCTTAGTCTTTCCCCATAAGATTTGTCCTCTGGGCCCTTAATCATTCTTGTGGTCCTTCTCTGGACCCCTTCAAGATTCTCCATGTCTTTTTTGAAGTGTGGTGCCCAGAACTGGACCCAGTACTCCAGCTGGGGTCTCACCAGTGAGTAGCAAGGAAGTATCACTTCCTTAGCCCTGCTTACAACACATTGGCTAATGCATCCCAGTATACTATTAATTCTGTTGACTACAGCTTTGCACTGATGGCTTATGTCCATCCTGTGGCCAACCAAGACACCAAGGTCCCTTTCAGTCATTATGCTGGCCAGGATATATCCTCTTAACCCATATTCATGTCACTGATTACTTCTCCCCAGATGAAGCACTCTGCATCTGTCCTTATTGAACTGCATCCGGTTCCGCTCCACCCACCTTTCCAGATTGTCCAGGTCCGCTTGGATCTGCATCCTATCCCCTAGCGTGACCGCTTTTCTCCACAACCAGCTGTAGGTCATTAACACAGCAAGTTTAATAATAGAGTTCTAGGAAGCTATAAATGACCTGCACATAATTTTCAAGTGAACAAAGGTGCTCTTATAATCTGGTTAGCATGCATAATATAACTGCTCATTAACCACACAGGCCTCTTGTTCTCTGTATTTTTATGGGAAAGTTGTTAACTGATGTGATGGTGTTAACTGATGTGATGGTGACACACAGTAGTTGACAGTTAATTGATGTGATGGTGACACAGTAACATACAGAAGTTTTAGAGAATTCTGACAATTAGTGATCTACCAAAAACATTTTCTGTTACCATTACTTACTTTTTGGAATCCATAATCCAGCCCAGGAGCTAGAAGCAAACTCAACCTGAAATGAACAAAAAAAGGATCAATATATTCATTCACAAAAAAGATTATTAATGACTAGAAAAACATGGTACAATCTATACTGAATGTTTAGAGCCTTTGCTTTATTCTGCTTTTATGTGTACCAATATACAACTAAAATATTGCATTTGAAGTTAATAGTCACTGTAACAGGGCCCTGCCCTATTACTAGAGGTTCAGGGGAGTCTGAACAGCGCCACACCCCAGAAGCACCTCTCCACACTGACCCCAGACCTGAGAGAACTCACTGGAGGCTGGGGAACCAGGTTCTGGGATGTAGCGAGTCCCTCAGCAAGAGAGCTGACATGGGTGTGGGGAGTAAGAAAGGGTTAAACGCTACATGAGCCCAGAGTGGGAAAAATAGAAGACATTGAAAGCAGCCTCAAAGGGCTGCATCTGGCCAGGGAGCAGACTGCCTGGAGTTAAGCAGGCACGGGGAGAGCCTGGAGCAGGGCTCTTCTGTTTGGTTACTTGATCATTTGCTTTGTTGTACAAGCCCACAGGCTCTGCAAAATCCCTGGAAGATAAAAGGCAGCCAGAAGGTGAAGCCTGGAAGACAAGTAAGTGTTATCTTGTTTATTTAACTTCTTTTGTCTGGCATCACTAAAAAGCTTGGGGTGGTTGCAGCAGAGGCAAGGGCCCTAAACAGTGGGTCCTTGGCCAAAGCCAGCAGCAAAGTAAAACTGGTCAGCTCAACTAGCTTGACCAAACATATCCTGCTGTGATCTGCCCACAGTGGCCTACAGTTACGTCATGGGAAAACTGCAGAGCAAAGTCAGGTTGAGTGAAGTTTTTTTTACAATATCATCAAGAACCCAAATTCCAGTGCCAAACCTTCTGATGTCAAGGTACTGCAAATGAATGGTCAGTAATTCTAATGGTCATTTGCAGGGTGAGGTGAGTGGGAATAGCAGATGTTATTCAGAAGCTCCAAAAGAACATGGACCCCACACATCCTAATTACTTGGATCGCAAAAGGACCACTCTTCAAGGAATCTCTCAGCTGTAAGCAGGCAGTAGCCCAGCTTAATAAATAGATATAGCAAGGATTCCCCACAAACAGGCAAGAGAAACAAGTTAATCACCCTCCTCTCAATATGATAGTGATCTTTTTTGTTCCAATTGCAGCTGCAATTTCAAACCTTTTTCCTGTCCAGGAATATACTTAGTGTGGCCATCTACATTAGCTACCTAAAGATACAGATTCTGGTTGTAGCTGAAGTAGTGTACATGCTGTATGTATGTCTACAGGGTTCTAGCATTGTTCTTGAACATTAATGCCTATAGAAGACAGCCACAGCTGCTTTTGTGGTGTGTGGTTGGGGAAGTGGATCTGGCTGTCATGGAGTTGTGGGAGGAAACCACTGACAGAACATCCTGAGTATGGACTACTTTCAGCCATTGGGACCATCTTCAGTCAGTGATTTTGTTGGCAGTCACTTCTCTTTCTGATGTCCCATGTGGGATATCCTCTTTCTGGGCCTTTTGACTGGTGTAGAATTTTGGTTAGCTGTTTTCTCCTTTGCTAAGAGGTTGCTTTTGTGTGGGTTCCTGTGAAATTTGGGAAAATCTCTATGGAGCTAGTTGTATTATTTCCCTCCTCTGCTTGTGGGCAGCAGAAGACAAGATGGTGAGGCAAGGAAAGGGTACAAAGGATTATGTTCCCTCTTCCACCCTGTTGGTTAAACAGAACTTGAGCATTGTTACGCTCCAAAGAGAAGGCGTCTGGGGAACTGTGTGATGGGATGCTGAGGCCTGAGCTTTGGCAGCACTTACTTGGAGGGATGCAGCTCTTGCATAGATGGCCCTAATTCTGATACATCCCAATTTTGGATGGCATGACCTTGCAACCTTAATACTCTTTCAATGTGGGTGGTGCGTGCAACCAATGTATTCTGGTCTGCAAACCCAGAAAAGAATTAAAATGTCAGATGTCCTTGTGAGCCTACAGAGGGAATAGGTTTATCATTAAATGCAACAGTGACAGACCATAGTCTGAAGCACACATTGTGTGTTTTGGCCCCTGAAAAAGGAGAACTCAAAGTAAAAACAGGGTTCATGGAATGACACCAGAGATAAACTGAGATCAGTGAGGTTTGGAAAAAAGAAGAAGAAAGGCAACAAAAGCAAAAAACTTAGCAATGGGAAAAGAAGTAGACAAAGCAAGAAAACCATAGGGAAGGGAGTGCGATGCAGCCTGCCAGGACTCTGCATCTTGTTAGTGACAAAAAAGATGCTTTTTCTCTTGGACAGATGACAGTTGTGTCTGGAGAGACTCAGGGTACCCTTTTAGTGCAGCAACTGCTACTCATATAGACGTATCCAAGTCAGCATTTGATCAGCAAGCTCAGGTGCTACCAGAAGAACTCAGTGCAGGCTGTCAAACCTGCAATACAGGTAAACTCTCTGAAAGTTAATTTAAAGTTAGCTTAGGGTATCTACCTAATCTGTAGGCACTGAGGTGTAAACAACCCTTTTAAATGGCAAGTAAGCTGAAAGAGTAGATCTTGGGATGAAAAGAGTCTGAACAGGATTCAATGAGTCAGAACAGGATTCAGCATAAGAGAATGTTGAAATCTAAAATTCAAGATGACTGAGAGCAATTTAAGAGAAATGACTGCTGGCCAATGCATTGGGAAACAGGAAAAAAGATTAGCTATCGGAGCAGAGAATTCAGTATGCTGAGAACGGGAAAGTGAAAGGAGGTGCAGTGGAGAACTGGGAGGCAGCCACAAGAATGCTGCAGGTTTCCACATACAATGCAGGTAATCCTGGAAGTGTAAATGAAAAGAAAGCAGGAAGAAAATAACACAAACTAAACTAACAGTTGGTCTTGGGATAGGCCTATGTACTATTCTCAGAAACTCAAGATTAGCTCGGCACAAACCAAACTGTGAAAGCTAGTCACATCCTGACTTGTGCACACTGAAACATTTAGTGGCAGTGTTCTGTTTATGTATTAACATGTCCTCTTGGAAGCCATTTTACAGATGCCGAGAAGTTCCTAAGCACCCTTTCCTTTTCTTTCCTGTTCCCAGAATTTAAAAAAAAAACATGAAAAAGACGGGAGGGAGAGAATCAGTATAAAACAGGATATTTCACACCCTAATGGAAAAAATATCTACTTCCCTTTTCCTAAAAATGAGCACAAACCCAAATGAGTGATTGCAAAACTCCTCAAAGGGCTGAGTAAGTTGAACTACAACATGTTAAAATTCTGCTGGGATAGAAATGCTTGAAACAGCTTTTATGGAGGCTCTCTGTGTGCTAAATTTACTTTGTTACTCATGGTGTGGTATAATACCTAGAAGCCCAGTGTGTTAGGTGCTGTGCAAATCCCATAAGGCTCTCCTCTGTTTTATAAGTTATTCTGTTCTCTTATTGTAAGCTGCCCTGAGCCTTCGTTTGAAAGGTCAGCCTACAAATCAAAGAACTAAAAGACAGCCACAGCCCTGAAGGGTTTACAGCAGGGGTGCTCTCAGCCTCTGGCTTGTGGGCCACACCTGAGCTAAGAGGCCATGTCATTCAACATGTAGCTCTCCCTACAGATCTGCAAATTTGGCTGTGAGGCCGTGTTGGCATCCTTAATTAAAGTGTCATCTGCAACCAAATTTCCACATCTGTGAGGAGCCCTCGGACTGGATAGCATGGTCCCATGCACTGGATCAAGCACACAGGGCAACAAAGGGCCTGATCCCAGTATGTGGGGGCACACGGGGCCTGATCCCATCATGCATGGCCCTATCTGGACCAAGCTCTTGTCTAGCCTATGGGACCAAAAGACTGGGGAGCACTGGTGCAAACTAATGATTCTCAACCAGATGGCTGTGGCACCTTTGAGATCCTTTCAAGGGTGATGTGGGGTGCCATATAAAGGTTAGGTGCGCAGACAAGGTGCACATAGTAATTCCAGAGATTTAATCTAGGAGTCCACAGCATTGGGTACGTTCTGCCTTAGGGGTGGTCTTTCCCAAGTCTGGTGTCACAGAACAGCAGCTCTATTTTTTTCCTGTAATTAGAAAGCCCCCACCCCCTCCTTTGTGGTTAAGCCTGCCTCAGAGACACTGGGTGTTGACTGCAGCCTAGGCTGGCAATGTCACTGGGCTTGTCCAACGTTCCTGCTGTGTCAAAAGCCAGAGGTTCCAGGCTAGGGGGTCTTGCCCCTCCACTCAGGGTCACACTGATGCTATATTTGAGGTCAGGAAGGAATTGTACCCCATGGTAATATTGGTACAGATTGGCAGGATTTTGCCTTCCTCTGCAGCAGGGGGCATGGCCTCTACTTGCGATCTCTTGAGCACCTATTAACAACCTTTTACAGAGACATGATATTGGCTGCCATCGTTCCCCTGCTTTACCTGTGGCAAGTTTGGGCATGATGTCTGGTGCGGTGTCAGGATTGATGGTAGTCTTATGAAGAGTTTAGATGATGGATTTGTCTGGGATGGTTTAGACAGAGCTGATCCTGCCTCGGGCAGGGGTTGAATTAGATGCAATAGCTGGAGGTCCCTTTCAGCCTCACTTCTCTAGGATGTCTATGAAAACTAAGAGCTGCTGTTCTCTGAAAGGAGTGAAGTCTTCCAATGGGTGACTCAAGTGTATTGAGGGAAGCTTTAATCTGAGAGGTGCAGAGCCACTGGTGTTGGCTACCACCCCTTCCACATCAGCAGCATGAGTGATGGCTGTGGATGGTCACAGAAGTCACTTGACTTCATGGCTCATCGTCACATCCCTTCTGAACTCTTCATGCCACAGGTGCTAATGACCGTCTCTTCTGAATGCTCATGGCATTCCCCGCCATCCAGCTAGCCTTCTGTTGTGTGATAGCTGCTCCTGGTCATGCAGCTCCTATTTCACAGCCCTCCTATTTCATACCAGCTTCCTTGCTGAAGTCCATGGCACCAGCCTGGACTTGGCAATTTTCATGCACCAGCTTCGCTGATCCTGACACTACATGCAGATGCCCAACATGCTTCCTGCATCAAGTGCTCTGCTCCTGGCTTAGTCACAGCTTGAGATCTGGTGGTGGCCAGAGGCAACACAGCAAAACAGATGTCAAGAGCTGCAAGGAGATGGCTGCCCACCGACTCTAATGGCGCCACCACCTCTACCCAGCGGTTGCCTGTTTGGAGGGACAGTGTCTCACCCTCCAAGCAGAGGGTGGAGGAAGGGAAAGGAGAAGATTCCCAGTCTGTGGGAAGGCAGATGACATCCGCGGACAAACTGGCAAGTCCTGAATGCAATTCTTCAGTCACCTCAAGTGCGCTGTGATAGGGATGGTCTTCAACGGCGGGCTTGGCCATCTCTGGGTGGCTTTGAATTCATCCCAGCGCCCTTCTGCAGCTCCAGGGTATGATTCTTCAATCACCTCAAGGGAGCCATGGTAGGGATGGTCTTCAATGGAGGGCTTGCCCATCTCAGGGTGGCTTTTAACTCATCCCAGTGCCCTTCTAGTGCATCCAGAATGGGATTCTCCAGTCACCTGAAATAAACTATGGCAGGGATGGTCTTCAACAGAGAGGTTGCCCCTCTTGGGGTGGGTTTTAACGCATCCTAGTGCCCTTCCGTGGCTCAGGATGGGATTTTCCAGTCACCTCAAGCAAGCCGCGATCGGGATGGTTTTACACTGGCGGGCTTGCTGATGTCCGGGGGGCTTTTGACTTACTCCAGTGCCTTTCTGCAGCTCCAGGGTACGATTCTCTGGCTAGGCGAGCAAGCCATGGCTGGGACAGCCTTCAATGAAAGGTTTGTACATTTCAGGGCAGCTTTGAACTCATCCCAGTGTCCAGGGGGATAATTCATTCACTCCAAGCGAGCGGTGGCAGGCAGTGAAGGGTTTGCCCCCCGCAGGGCGGCGTTTAGCCCATCCAGGGCACGACTTTCCAGTCCCCTCAAGCGCATGGTGTGCAATGGAGACCTTGTCCCTCTCAGGGGGTCTTGTCACCCGGCCCAGGGCCCTTGCCCCTGGGACAGCCGTGACAGGGATGGCTTCCCACGGGGGCTCCCAGTTCATCCCAGCACCTCCTGCTTGGCTGCGCTCAGGCCGGGCCCGGGCAGGGGGAGGAGGAGGCCGCTCGGCTCCTCGCAACCCCAGACCCGCCTCCGGGCGGGGACGCGACGGGGCGGTGGCAGCCCAGCTTTCCCGTCCGGCCCGGCCCCGCCGCGCCGGGAAGACGGGGGAAGGGAGCCGAGCCGAGCTGAGCCGAGCCGAGCCGAGCCGAGCCGGGGGCCGGGAGCCGGGAGCGGGCGCCCGCGGCCATGGGCCCCCTGCTCCTCGCCCTCCTCACGGCGCTGGGGCTGCGCGCGGGTGAGCGGGCCGGACTGTGCGGGCGCCGCCTGTTGTGTGAAGGGGTCGTGGGGGGTTGGGAGGACTGCCTGTGGCGTGAGGGGGGCTGTTGTGAAGGGGGTTGCTTGTTTTGAGGGGAGTTTGGACTGGGTGTTGCGTGAGGGGGACTGCCCCTCTTGTGCAGGGCGGTTGTAGGGGGGGATTGCCTGTCTTGTCAGGGGTTGGGAGGGCGGCCTGTTGTGCGAGGGGGACCGGCTGTTGTGGGGGGACTGCCCCCCTTGTGCAGGGCGGTTGTAGGGGACCGCCTGTGGAGGGGACCGCTTGTTTTGGGAGGGGTCGGGAGGACCGCCTGTTGGGCTTGCCCCTCTTGTGTAGGGTTGTTGGGGGGATTGCTTGTTCCGTGGGGGTTAGGGGGCTGCGTGTTGTGCGAGGGGGGGTTGCTTGTTTTGTGGGGGGCTAGGGGGACGGTTGTGGGGATTGTTGTGCGGGTTGGCCTGTGGCGCGGCACCGCCGCGGCTAGCACACGTCCATCCCCTGCTCCTGTGAGCCAGGCTGACGCTGCCCCAACACAGACATGGCAGAGCAGCGTGGGATTTTGTTCTTTCCCAGGTTTTTCATTGGGAATGAGCAGCTTTGCATATAAGGGCTGGTTTATCCCCTTGTGTACTCGGGCACTGGACCCTGCTTTCAGTTTCTCCTTGCTCTTTCTAAATAAAGTTCACACACCAACAAGGAAGAAAGAAAACTTTTTATATCCACTGGGGGGAAGAGGAGGTTTATGCCCCAGATGAGCAAGGCAGACGCTAAATATGAACCCCGACCTACTTCTCAGTTGGTCCCTCTCAACTACTGCTAGATTAAACCTGATTTTTGTCTCTCTGATTAAAGAAATCCAGAAGAGCATTGCTAATATAACAGCTGTAAACATAATTGAAGTTTAAAAAAATGAGTCTACATTTCAAAAGGCGTCCCTTTGTAAGCCAAAATGCCAATCCGAAAGCCTGCATAAATTATATTTAATAAGTTGGTACTAATAATTTTTAATAAGCTGGCTTCCTCCCTACAGGATGTTAGCACTCCGTGCAATGCGTGTCGAAATTGAACTTGGCCTGATTTTCCAAGCCTGTGGGTAAAGGCTGACCCTTTTGCCATTTCAAAGTGTGCTGCAGAACTTGGAGACATCAGTGGTGGAAATGCATGATTCATTTCTGCCTTGCTTCATTGCCCAAGATAAAATATATTTTTTTCCCTTTTAAATCTTGGTTTTGAATCATTTTGTTTTTTCCTCCTATTGTAAGCGTATCAAAGTAGAATGTCATTTTAATTATCGCTGCAGCACTGTATGTGCCTCTGGACGTATGGAAATAATGAATGATTGTAACGTGGTGTAAGTGGTTTCCTTAAAAGAAGTTGGAGTTGGCTCATGACTGCTGATAGTATCTTTTATCTACGTCCTCTCTGTGAACTTTCTAAGTCTACTGTGGTTTTTTTCAATAAAATAGATGCTATCTTCATAATCAAATTTTAAATCAAGTTTCTCTGAATAGTATTGAAATGGAAAGCTTCTTCAATTAAGCATTGTTTGATTTTGTGTGTGTGTGTGTTTGTGTAGCAAAACGCATCGGTTTTTAACACCCTGGTTAAAAGGGTGAAATACAACCTTTTACCTCATCTTAAAAAACAACTAAATGAGTTTTTTTTAAATGGGCAGAAATTGAAGAAAGCAGAACTGAAGATTCTTTTGTATAGAGACTGGTGATTTTTTTTTTTTTTTAATATTTGGTGTCAAACCAAGGAGAGGTGTAAGGACAGAAAAACCATAGAAAAAGTACAGTGATCTCAACTATGGATTATTTTGACCTGTACTTTAGATCTTCTGCATGTGGATCTATATAGCAAATACATCTACATAGTGTTTGGTGGCATTTGTGCATTATTTCTACAACATCTCACTGCTGGAAGCCAAAGGCAGAGGCTTTTGTCAGGTACACTTTGCTGCTGTGGTGTTCATGGGGTCCTGGGTTATTTTGCAACCTGTTTCATAGCCTGCTGATATGCAGCTCCTGTATGACAGCATAGTGGTCTTGGGGAGAAACTTTGCCTGTTCAGTGTTTGTGTCCTTATCTGCTCCTAATAGTAGCCTTTCCCCTTTTAGCACACCTTATCCAAATCACAGTCTACATTCAGGGAAAGGTATGCTAAATGGACAGCTTACGCTACAAATTTAAAGGTATTGAGGCATGATATTCTGAGTTGCAAGTCTATAATTGTAGGGGTCCTGCATCAGTATTTATTTAACTGAACTTCACACAGTCTCTCCAAGTGCATGAAATGTGAAAAGGAAGTCATAAACATTGCAGTTTAGGTCGCTATATCACTTTTCATTTTAATTGACAAAAGCACCAAGGTCTGGGTGCTTATGGGAGGCATATTCTACACTAGCTTTTTAAATACAAGTTTTCCTCCCCTGCCCTCTCAGAAGCTAGCATAAAGCACAAGGCCTGAAAATGGCGTTGATATTCTGAAACTTATTAGGTTTAAATGTGTTATGCTAATGAGGTTTATTTAGGCTTTATACCTTGCAAGACGCCTTTCGGTTACGAACAGCTTGATCCTGCAGGTGCTTCTAGATGGCTAAATTCTGAGCATTGTAATTGTCTCACTGAAGGACTTCCGTGGGACTACTGACTGGCCTCTGACATCCCATGCTGTCAGAAGTGATTGGAAAATAGCAGCCATGCTATTTCTGAAGCCTGCAGTAATTCTCGTTAATTAGTAGGGTGATGGGCAAGGATACCCTGACACAAGGTATTGAGCAAAAGATTGGATTTCTTTTAGGCAGAAAAAAACTCCTTAGTTTTAGTTCCCTGCAAATCACCAAATTCACAAAACCATTTTATAAGGGGTGGGGGGGAGGGGAACAAATATGATTAGAGGCTAAGCTGTCTTTTGAAAGGTTGATTTGGTTTTGTCACCAAAACATGTCAGAGCATGGTAGAAGAGCAATAGAAAGAGTCTTAGAAAGCTTTTTTTCCCTGTTGCAAAGGATGTTCTTCGGTTACTGCTGTTTTGCATGTTCATGCAGATTAAACACTAAAATACTGGTGACCAGGTGTTGCATTGTGCAAGCACATATAACACTAAATTATAAAAACAAGTTATAGGGTAGAATTGGTACTTTTTTTTTTTTTTTTTAGTCACTGTATGATCTCTAGTACCCTATGCAATATAAAAATGTAGTGATCAAAGCCCAAGGCATCTATCTCCTAGGATGTATGAACCAGCTGGTAGCTAAGTCAAGCTTGGCAGTAGTTCTTCCAAGAAGTCTATGGGTGGTTTTTAGGTTGGACAGAGCAGTTTCTCTTTTTCCACTGACCCATTTGAAAGCAAAGCCAGGATCATAGAAAATGGGGGTTGGAAGGGACCTCCAGAGGTCACGTCTAGTCCAACCCCTGCTCCAGCCAGGACCAGCTCCAACTACATCATCCCGGCCAACACTAGCTGGATATTTAAAACCTCCAAGAATGGAGGCTCCACCACCTCTCTGGGGAGCCTGTTGCTTGATGTTTCTTTCATAGTGGACACCTGGAAGTGCTAACTCCAGCTGTAGAAGCCAGCCTCATTTGGCCTCTTCTGTTAGTGCCTTGTTCGTTAAATGTAATAACAAACATAAATCCAAAATGCTTCCCTGCTGCTTAAGAGGCTGCCAGGTTGATAACAATTGAGAAACGGAGTCTGGCACATCTTGCGTTCCTTCCCTTCTGTTCCCTGGCCTTATCTTTGGTGTATCTGTGTTTTTCCAGGCTTGCTTACTGCTTCCATTGGTTTCTCTCATGGTCATATGAACATATTGGAACTTGGAAGTTAAGACCCAAATTGCACCTCAGTGCACTATCCTCGGTTGAGCATAGCGCATACATTGTCTTATCCCCAGAAACCTCCAAGTCAGTTCTTCTGTTTACTTCTTGCTTTCGAGAGGTAGAAATTTTCTGCAGGTATATGCCAGTAACAAGTTATTGCTCGCCAAATATCGACGTTCCTTACTCTGCCCTTGAACTTAAAATGAGATTAGTCAGTTTTACATGCTTAGGGGGGTGGAATTGAAAAGGGTGAACTTTTGTGGATGATAGAAATGCACTTACCAACAGAAACCAGATTATCTATCATCAGCCATGTGCAAACTTGTACTCACTTTGAGCCCGCTTTTGAGAATAGGATACAATCAGACAAAAAGGAAGATGAGAGTTAGATTCGTATGTGCACTTGGACACTGCATCCATCAGATGCGTGACATCCCACAGCCCGGCCCCTCAAAATGAGATTTGTCATTTGATAAAGGAGTATTAAATACGTATGCCTGGATGTGCCCAGCCTCTTCATTCAGGGCAAACAATAATCTAGTTAATGATACAGATTTTATAGCCTAAAATCCGTAGGCTACAAAAGTTGACCCTGTGTAAACTTCATTTTGTTCACCTATTTTTTGAGATCCCCATGCATTTTGCTCTATTTTTAGAAGTGATTCTCAAGCAGGGTGCCGAAAGATCTTTTCAATGGACCCACAGGGTGCCATGCAAGTTTACCACTAGCAGGTGTGCAAACAGGTTTTACAAGATAAACCTAGAGATTTCAAACACATTCATGCGGCTAAAAGCCATCTGACTTGTGTTTTTTCCAGGTTTTTTGCAAGAAAAGAATTGCTTGGTTATTTTTCTGTGGTCAAAAAACAGCAAAAGCTAAAAGCAGGCATTTTCCAAGGGATTCCTTGAATCTAAAAGGATCAAGAACCTCTGTTTTAGAGCTATCTGGGGACATAAACCTAGCTGTAGAGTACATAGCAGATATTTCTATTAAAATAAAGTACAATATGCAAAACAACCTATAGGTGCTACTAGCACATTTTATAGTGGGATTTAGAGCTGTTCTAAAAGCAAAGCCAGTTGTCAAGTGAATAGATTTCTTTAAAATACATATAGTTGTATCCTTTTATTTAATAACCTAGTTCTGATAGAGAAGGACAAAGTTTAAAAACTGTAATATAAATAGCTTAGAATGTAGGCTCTGTTAAAAAAAAACCAAAAAAAAAAAAACCAACTTGAAGTAAGTTTGACAGAATTGGTCAGTTTAGAGGCGGAAGGGGGCTTCCCCTCAGAAACTCCTTATTTTTTCTTGGAAAACTGAAAACTTTTTGCGTATAGTCAGGAAAGTTTTTGTTTTTATGAAATGATGACATCTTCCATGGGAAGTGGACAATGTTCCTGGAAGTTAATTTAAGCAAAAAAACCATTTTCAAAGCCGTACAATTCTGACCGAATTTTGTTTTACTGGCACAATGCATAATATTTGTGGTGCTCATAACTTTTTTTTTTGCTTTTGCTTTTCTAGGAACAGAAGTTCTGCCTCCATCTAACGTGAGTTACTCTGTTGTCCAGATATGTACATTGAAATGGACATGGAAACCTCCCGAGAACGTTAGCCGCAGCTGTGATTTGGAATATTCCACAGACATTGCGATTGATGGTATATTACAAGGAAGGAGTGTAAGTTCCTCAAGTGTTTGAATTAAAAAACCTGTGATTCACTCTCTAAGAAAGTACACTGTAGTTAAATTCATACACTTGACCAATTATTCCATGATGGGATGTGGACTATTCAGAGATCAAAAACAACAGCATAGCTATTGGCAGATTTTAGGTAAAGCAGTTGGTGATCATTCATAAAAAGCATGATAGTAACGAATAATGGATGTTTCTGTCTCTTTCTTCTTAAGTGAAACTAATAAATGCATAAACTACCTTAATTTCCAAGAGGATTACATGAAGGTGAATTTCTTGAAAGAGCCAGTTACCCTGACTTTGGGAAACCATTTAGAGGGGTTCAGTCTAGGAGAGAGATGTGTAAAGTCTTATACACGTAGCCTGTCAGAATTCAACCTAACTCTACTTTTTTCTGATCTTTCTCCAAGTCTTTGCTTGATCTTGGCTGCAGTCTAGTCTTCTAGGTGCTGTGGGAATGCCCCACGGAAACACTGCTAGCTACTGAGTACTATTAAGTTGTCTGGCTTTGATGTTCGTGGGAGCACCTTTGTTTTGATTGCTGCATTCTTTCCTGCCAGTCCAGCATGCAAATAATTTGGCAATAGCACGCTGTCTGCAGGCTACAACTTGTTTGTTGTGTGGTAGCTGAAATGTCAGTCGGTGTTCAGTTCATGCTATCAATTCCATAGTTCTCTGCTTATGTGAATTTTCTTCTGTTGGAGTCATGGGCTTTGAGTGCTTTTTCTTCTGCTATGATTTTGGATGATTTCAGGATGCTAGATTGACTTCCCTTTTCTTTCTTAAACCTTTGCTCAGGCAGCAGCATTGAAATTGGCCCATTTTGCTGTAGACTGGAAGAATTTGTCTAGGCAGAAGAGTGTACTCCATCCTACAGTCAACTCTTCATCTCTAGGTTGCCAAACTGTCCTAGCCCATTGGGAGGTGGTTTGATATCATGACATGCTGGTTGGTTTGCTTGAGCATGCTGCTGATAGAGACTTACTTTTTGTTAGCTTTAAATACGCTTCTTTCTTCCTTCCTTTTCCATTTTGAAGCATCAGCTGTTTATTCAGTTCTAGAACTGGTTTTGAGTTGGGCCATTTTTGGATTAGTTCTAATACATTTTAATAGTCACTGATTTCCTTGTACTTTTAATGTGTTTGGGCACTGACATTTTGTTTCTTTAAACTTAGCAATGGAGTAAGAAACTTTTTCGTGTGGAAGATGTACCCATGAATAAGGAAGTTTGTTTAAAAGTGAGAAGTGAATGTAAATCAGATAATGCCAGTAACCCAAGTGACTGGGCGGAAAGTCTCATTCCACCAAAAGGTACCACTCTATGATCAAGTCTTGAACATGTTATCTTCTTTACCAGTGACTAACTAGACATTATCTTTGGTTTCTGTGACTATATTAAAAGGGCTACATTTTTAAGAATAAGTCTTTGTATTTAGATGTTCATTTAGCTAAGGCTAGGAACAGATGTTACACCTGTCCTGGGACAAGTTGTGCCTGTGTTTGCTCCGGAAGAGAAGTCCTGGATTTGGCATATACACACATCACCCTCCCAATCAGGGCTTGACAAGTGGCTGAATAAACTGCCACTTTTCTGCCATTAATTCAATGATGCAGTCCTGGGACAACCATTCAGATGCACTTCTAAATATCTGGGGATAAACTTCTTTTTAGGGTTTGTCCCAGGTCAACAGACATGGATGTTCGAGCAGTTGCCCTGTCATGAATAAAATGGCTTCTCCCGAGATGTATACAATGTCTGTTTGTAGTCTAAAAGTGTGTGCACCTTACCACATTCTCAAGAAGCTTTCAAAGCAAGCTGTGTAATTATTACTTGAGTTCAGTGTTGCTTACTCTTTGCTATCATCTCCTCCAAGAAAAGCAAAACCTAGAACTTGCAGGTAAGTCAGCTTGGAAATGATTATCATGCGTTTGTAATGTTGATGTCTGTCTTCTGTGTGGTGTTACTGAGTTTGAGGCCTCTGCTTCACATCCCCAAATTCTGTTTGTAAAGTTTGCCCATGAGTGGTTTAGGGGAGGATGCTTAGGTAGCATCAGGAAAAATGAGTGTCAATAGGCAACATGAATGATACGGCACAGTCCAGTAGCAGAGAAAATAACAGCAAGGCAAGGAACATAATGCAGGTGCTGGCTGACGAATCAGATGGCAAAAAAGGTGAGCCTGAAAAAAACAGGTGTGTGCTGGGGAGGTGCAGAGGTCTGGATGACTTTTTCTTTTTGCCCTTTGAGGTTAGGCGTGTTCTAATGAACTGCAGAAGTGGATCCTTATGGCAGAAAGGATTAAGCAGATTTTTATTTTAAATTTGTATATAGACCTTTCATGGACATCTGTTTTCTTGGTATCCAAGTACCCTTCTAATTCTCCTGTAATATTTAAATAGTCATGGCTACAGGGGAAATTCAAGTCAGGAGTAGAAATGAGTTTCAGATTTGGGACCAATTACAGGTTTGTCTGCTTATGAAGGTAACATGCATATTCAAAACTTGGGAGAGTTGCTGCTTGCTGGAGGGGAAATGAACATACCTATTCTAGTATCTTAATTAGTGCAGACAGGAGGGGTTGGTTAGAAATTATTATGTTCTTGAGAAGAAAGGTTAACTTGTGTGTGAGAGAGAAAGAGGTGAGGTTAAACATGACAGATCTAATTCTGTGGCGGTTCTGTACATGTGATGTCCTGTTGACTACTTGATTCACAGTGTCTTTGCAGTCATTTTATTTTTATCATTCTGTGATGTGATTTAGGTCTTAAATACAGTAAAATGTTTACAGGTATGGTGGGCTCATCTAAATACTCAACTTTGGCCCACAGTTACCATTCAGCAGCATTTGGAGATCTACTGATAACCATATTCAAAATACAGGGAAACAATTGTAAGTAACTTGGTAGGTATTGGCAGGTTTTTCTTAGCAACAGCTCTGCAGTTCCCATCTTGGCAGTAATAAATACTCCTTTTAAATTAATCCTACAGCACCTGTGGTTTAAGAAAAGCTGGTACTTTCTTGATTTCACTATAGTAGATCAGATTCAGTAAAAACAACAGTTAGCACTATTTTAATTTGCTTGTGATTAGGAGGAGCTTCTAGGGATTTCAGTTGAGCCATGCTGCTGTGCAAGTGGGTGACTTGCATGGTCAGACTCAGGTGTTCATTCCAGCCTGAAGCCACAGGCTGCCTCTCAAGTATCTACTGGAAGGTGAACAGCAGCAACTTAGATTTGCTAAATGATGAGAGGCCCTTGCTGGGGGGTTGTGTATGTGTGTGCACGGGTGTGTGTGGTTTTCTTGTTTTTAAAGAAAGAAAAAAGGAATGTTAAGAGGGTTTTTAAATTTGCATTTCAGGTGTACCAGATACAGAGGCTAGTAACATAAGCTGCATTTGGCACAACTTGAAGTCTATGGTTTGTACTTGGCTTCGTGGAAAGAAAGCAAGTGATAGGACCAACTACACTTTGTACTACTGGTTTGTATTGACTGGCTTCTATTTTCTCTCTGGCTTACAAATACTCTTATGGTTATGTCCTCTTGTACATTGAGTGGCTTGTATTTGTGAGTTGCTTGTCCTCTGGAAGAGCTCCGAAGATCTGTATAAAAATTAAAATGTTAGTCCTGGCTGGCAGGAAACTTCCCCTACTCTAAGTTACAGTAGCCTCAAAAGATTGCTGACGCTGGCTTGTTGGGACCTGATTTGCTTATGGAAAGCATTGGTGTGGTTCTCGGGCTTATTTAAAAGTAGCTGTGATTCACTGACAGCAGAGTCAACTGAGAGCTGGCACTGAGTTTTGCTGATGATTACGAAAGGCCTTGTCACAGCTGGGCTGTCGTTTAGATTAAAATTACTCATCTGCTCATTCACCATTTCTAAAAACCTTTGGACTCATGTGAAATGCGAACAACACATTGCAGGCAACCATCAATCCTTTTGGATCATGGTGTATGCATGAGAGGTCATCAAGACCTTCGGACATGTATGCCTAGGCAAGAGTATGGAGGCTGCCAGACTTTCCAACTCCCCATTGAGACAGTATCCAAAGGCCAGTGCTTTCACAGCAGTTATAAGCACGTCTGGACCATTGAACCACAACAGTGGGTAACATTTAGTAGTAGTTTGGTGTAAGTCATTTCTCTCCAGTGTCTGATTCATCTCTGGAAGTCACAGTGCTGGATGAAATGATGTTATCTTCTCGAGACCCTCCCTTCTCAAGTAACTTCCATAAATAGCCACCTGCTATAAGACAGAGTTGTGGAAAAAGAAAGGATTTGGCACTGACATATGTGCATGCTAACTCAGGCACGTTCTCACAAATGGCTGGTTTTCATTGCATGTCAGCTTTTATTAGCTTCCAGAGAAAGGCAGCAGTTTATCTCTGGAGCCTCTGGAAGCTCAGAGTTCCCTTGTTGCCACTTGACTTTGCAGTGGACAGCAATGAGTTATTTTTACGATGTATTATATAAATAAAAAGTGCCTGTCCCCTTTTCTCTCCAGTTCTAGTTACTGAGATGATTAAGGGTAAACATAAGCAAACAAAATAATAGTGAGTTACAAGGTGACAGGGATTCATGTGCATCAGCTGCTCCAGCCTCTTTTCTTGCCCCACAGTAAGTGCAAGCTAACCCTCTGTAGTTTAGCCCTGTTGCATTGAGGGGTAAGCTGCACTGGCTTAGCTTTCCCTTCTCATGGTTAATAGTTGGCAGATGGGCAGTCACCGCAGGGCAACTAATATGCAGTAACTACCTGTTCTCTCTTAATTCGCTGTAGCTAGTGCCCTGAATTTTCTTCCACTGTGAAGGAATTGAGCTTGGCCCTAGATCTGATTGAGGGGTAGGGGGGAGAGGAACGTGAATTCATAGGGCTTCTCAGTGCCTTCATGGGATACCACTTTTCGCTAGGGCTGAGCCAAGTATTTTTGTGAAAAATGCAGATAAAGCCGAGAGGAGCACAGGGGACAGTGCCATGTCGCTCTCAAAGCTGACGTTTTCTAAATGAAACTAAAATATTTTGCCCTCTTGGTCCAGCACAGCCTTTCAGTTTCAAAATGTCTTGCAGCTGTATTTTAAAACAAGTGTTAAAGCACAAGATCCAAGGGAAATGTTTCCTTTTGGGAGTTAAACCAGCTATTTTATTTGACCTAACACCACATTTTTTTTCAGTACTGGTAGTGAATGGAAAAAAAACCCCAGTGTTCTTTATATTCTGTTTTTGCCCTCCATCCAGAATCCTATCCCTGCTGGTGCAGTAAACGAATCTAAGTAGGACACCTTAGTTAGGACTGTGGTGTGTCAGAGGACTGAGTATCTGGCCATGAGACTGGGAAGGAGTGAAAACCCTATCCCCGCAAAGGGGGCATACCAAGGGGTTGAGTGGCCCACAGTCTGCAGAGGGCTGAGCTGGAGCTAGGGCCAAAGAAAGAGTGCTTGAGTGAAATGACAATTTAGTCTAGCTCGTGAGTGTGTGCACACGTGTGGATGTAGGAAAAAGTGTAGCCAACCTCCATGAAGTGTCACCTTCTGCAATCTGGTAACACCGGTTTAAAAACAAACTTATTCATTGCAGCCTGGGCTTTTGAGATGTTGCGTTATATTTATATTTTATTGCTGTAGGTATGAGGGCCTGCAAAGTCACCAGCAATGTGAAGATTACCATATCCATGAAGGAACCTTCAGATGTACTTTCAGACTTTCCTTTGCAAATTCCACATCTTTGTATCCAACAATCAATATTTTGGTTCGAGGTGACTCTGAAGAAGTAAGGCCCATCTGTGAAAGTAAAGATCCAGCAACAATTGGTAGGTTTAGTTATGTTACAATCAATCGTGTGTGCTTTGCAAAGTTAATTTGTTTACAGATCAACAAAAGAATTGCTTTTGATTATGCTTGTTATCTTCTACTAATAGTATATGACATAGCATCCATGCCTGTATGGAGAAGTAGCATTGTGAAACATTCAGAAATTGCTTGTGAACAGGTAGGGTCCTCTTGTAATGGGTCAATGTTTGTCAAGATTGAATTTCCTAATTGCAACGGGATAAAACTCTTCATCACGTTTTTTGAAAGCCTGGCTCTGCTTTGCCCTGACGTTGAGCTCTTTCTTGCTTTGTTATAAAATGTGTTTTATAACACTTTCCAAGTAGTTTTATTAACAGTAAGCTGGAGCAGTTCATTAAAGGCCTTCCTCTCCACTGCCCTCATAAAAGTGGTGTATTTGGGTTGATAATCTGTTTTTTCAAGTGTGTGTGGATTTTTGTGTGGAGTACATTGGGTGTTTGGTTTTGGCCTGCTCAGAACCATTTCGTATCTCTGAGAAACCTTTCCAGCAATGGTGATGGGCTGCTTTTCCAGGACCAGTTCCTCTACAGAATTATGTAGGCCAGTGGATTCAGAAGAATCGTTTCCTACTGATATAAACTGATACAGTTCGGCAGTCAACAGAGTAAAACCAGTTTACATCAGTGAAAGAGCTGGACCTTGATTTCCAGCCGTGACCCCAGGGTCGTTCCTAAATGCTGCTTATTCCGGCTGTCACAAGTCTCCCGAGTGTCAGTGATGAGAGAACACATCTGGATGTCATCAGAGCCTTTTAAATTGATTCTCTACCATCTTGAGCCCAAGTTTTAGACTCCCCAAGCACAGGAGTTGCCAGCCCTTAGTGAAAACAACAGATTCAACTGATAGGCTTAACTGCAGAGTCATAATCTATCATTACATCTGTCTGCCTTTCACACTACTGGTAGCAGGGTTTAGGTTTTGGTGAGTTATTTTTCCTTTTCTCCTGTGTGAGGCTTCATCCAGATAAACAAGGCACCCCATTGCCACCGGGGAGTCTGGTCTGCCAGTCGCTTTGTCAGCTTGTGGCACAGGAGAGCATGTTTGGAAACCTCTGAAGATCTAGTCTAGTACATACTTCGTGTACATTGTGTAAAAAGGTTAATGACTCGTAACAAGTAAAGATCTCCTTGGTATGTCTTGGGTTTCGTTTTCTACGGTGAGAATAAAGTAGATAGTTTTGTGGTATGTGTAACTGCTGATAAGCTCGGTCTTCCCATAATGAATTATTACCAAGTCTATTCAGACTGCTTCATCTTGATTTAAATGTAGTCACCAGTTTTGACTTCCTGCCATGAGGAAATCATGCTCTGGTTTTGAAATACCCACAGCTAGGTATAGCTAAGTTGTCATAAAATATATGCAGTTTTTGAGACTGCCATGGTATGGTCACTTAAATTCATACAAATAAAACATTACAAATTATGAACATAGCCTGTTGATCTCTGGTGCCAGTTCTTCCTTCTTTTTTCAGTGTTGTAATTGCTGTACGTGAACTATGTCTTGTTACTTATCTAGTGACACTTTTAACCAAGTACATGTGTTAAAAATATATAGGATAATGTATTTAATTTTTTGACTAACATTTATTCTTATTATTTCAGTAAAACCTGGTACTCCAAAGATAGTAAAACTCTTGAATACCAATAATGGAATATCTCTTGAATGGCAACAACCAGATGCTTTCCAATCAGGCTGTTTAGTTTATGAAGTCGAATATAAAGACAGCAAGTCAGATACCACTACAAAAATTGAAGTAATTAATTTTTTTCATTAATTATTTACTTGGGAGCTGAAATGCATTGTGTATGGTTTTTGCAGTGGGTTAATAACAGCTAAAGTATTGATATTTTAAAAACAAAACACAGTTAATTACATGTACAGCAGGTCTCTTAACTAATTTGAAACTATCTAACTGAGTATTTTTCGGGGGGGGTTCTCATGCAATAGCTTCCAGATGTATTGTAATCATACAGCTAAATTAGTATGTAGACTCCTGATCACTAGATTCCACTCCTATACTGTGGCAAAATGGTGCTTGGTACCAAATACCTTGCAGATCAGGTACACTTCATAGAATCAATGAATGGGAAGGGACTTAGATCATCAAGTCCGACCCCCTGCCACAGGCAGGAAGGAGCACTGGGGGTGGCAGGGGTCATAAGACCCCAGCAGGTGCCTATCCAGTCTCCTCTTGAAGATCCCCAGGGAAGGTGAGAGCACCACCTCTCTGGGAAGCCTATTCCAGGCTCTGGCCACCCTTACCGTGAAGTAGTTCTTCCTAATATCCAACCTAAACCTCTCCTCCCTCAGCTTGTGGCCATTGTTCCTGGTGACTCCGAGGGGGGCCCTGGGGAACAGACTTTCCCTGAGTCCCTGCTGGTGGCCACTGATGAGGTTGTAGGCAGCCACAAGATCCCCCCTCAGTCTCCTCTTGTGGAGACTGAAGAGATTCAGGTCCCTCAGCCTCTCCTCATAGGGCTGGCCATGGAGGCCCTCAGCCATATGCGTGGCCTCCTCTGGACCCTCTCCAGGTTCTGCACGTCCTTCTTGAAGTGCGG
>NW_017728916.1:8258344-8272859 GCF_001723895.1 Crocodylus porosus
GAGGGTCAGCCCCTAACTTATAACCATAATGCTGGTTCCCTCTCCCCAGGTGCAGCACCCTGCACTTGTCCTTGTTGAACCGCATCCTGTTCAGATCCGCCCACTTCTCCAACATATCCAGGTCTGCCTGGACGCGGTCCCTGCCTGCCGGTGTATTCACTTTACCCCGCAGCTTGGTGTCATTAGCGAACTTGAACAGGGTGCTCTCCACACCCTTGTCCAGGTCGCTAATGAAGATGTTGAAGTTTAACCAGAGTAACAAGATCCAAGACAGGGCCCACATACATGTGGCAGTGTCTGCTTCTGGCTCTTATGGGCCTTCGGCCTATGTATAGCACAGATCTCTCAGCCAGATTCACTAACTTATTTATTCTAAAAGGGCATTGTTTTACATGTCTTTGAGTGACATGACTTAATTATTGTAAGGAAAAGCACCTTGCTGATTAATGAGCAAGTGTGAATGCACATATACTCAGCAAGGAGGTAAGAGACTAAGACTTGAGGCAGGTTTCAAATGATTGCACATCGAAATACACACAATCAGCCTTTATGTAAGCATTGTGGACTTGCTGCTGTTTGTGCATGGCTACACCCAAGTAGAAGAACTAATTGTGCTATCTTAACAGTAAGCAAAACAGCTTGTTTTGCTATATATTAGTTTCACTGACTTATAATTTAGCTAAGCCTGATGACTGTGCACTCCTAAGATGTAAACAAAATGGAGTCGCCCATCAGCCAGATGACATTTATAAAGTGTTCAAGCCTCCTTTTATTTCAGTGATGCTCGGGGCAAATGGAATTTCCTCGGGAAACTGGTCTTTTAGGTGCAAAATAATCATGAAAGTCTTTATGTGGGTTAGCCTCTGTTTCATTCATTCTGTTTCATTCCTCAGAATGATCATGACACGCTGATGTGGGGGAGGCTTGAGATGCGCTCCTATTTTGCCGATTAAAATGGAAACAAAGGTGTCTGGTGCTTCAAAGAGAAGGCAGCCCATTGCTCCAGACAGTTGGCTTCAGAACTAGTGTAGTTGCTCCGTTAGTTTGAACCTCGATTTCTGAATGTCCTTGCTTTGGAACCTGACATCATTTTTAAATGAAATTATAATACATGCTGTGGAAATCTCCATTTTTTACCACATTTATGAAGTCCAAAGCTTACGGAAACCAAAAAAGACTCTAATAATAATGTTATGTCTGATAATGTTAAAACTACAAGATGAAAATAAATGTCTTGTATATGGCAACAGGATTGAGTAAATCATCTTAACTTTTCATTTTAAGAATCGATTCAATAAAACAGAGATTCCAAGTATTCATCCAAAGTTCAAGTACACTTTCAAAGTGAGAGCAAAAGCAAGTTTGACGTGTTACAGCAGCCAGCTCTGGAGTGACTGGAGTGAAGAAAAGAGCATAGGTAAGAACACTTTGTCCATATAAATCAATCTGAATTCTTTTTAATGTTGGCTTTTGGGCATTAGCGCTAGTTTACAGGGCTCCATAAGCTAGAGATCTTCTCCTTATGTAGGTTCGTTCTTACAGTACCTAGGTACTGTAAAAATTTGGGTACTGTCGGTATGATCTGACTAGATAACTTGATTACAAGTGTGATGTAAGTTTTCTCTTAGACTTCTCTTTTGAAGGTATGTTGTTTTAATAATACTTGACTTTTCCTAGCCATTAGTAACGTTGCACATTTTTCATGATATGAAAAATTAGTCTTCACTTTCATTGTTCACAAAATGATGAGTTTCCTTGTGATGTTGTTTGTTTTGCAGGTGAAGAGACTGAAGACAGTGATTCCACATTCTACATCAGTTTAATAGTCATCATTCCACTGGTAGTAGCAGTGTCTACTATAATTCTACTAGTTTACCTGCAAAGGTAAATCAGTTTCCCATTTATTATAAACATATGTTCTGATATATCTCTAGAGTTACAAAGTAGTCCATCTCTGCCCTACTTCCTTGCCCCTGCGTAGTATATATGGTTTCAGCAGTGCTTAGTTTCTTTTTAATTCTCACTTCACAACTGATAAGGAGCAGAGGTACTATTATAGTTTATTTATTAAAATTCAAGTTTATAAACCACACTTACATTCTGGCTGCATGAAAGCTGTCTAATTAATTTGCCAAAGCTGAGGAGGGTCCTTTCCTTGCCAGGGAATGAAGTCCAAATCTGAGTTATTGTACTCTCTATGAAAAATCCTGAGCCTCCCTTTCATCAGACCTACTTCTGCAATGTCCCTTGACTTTGGAAGTTCACAAATACCCCAGAGCAGAATGTATGATTCCTTTCCCATGTTTGGTTGGAAATGAAGAAGTAAAGAAGGGGGATACGTTACAGCAGAGTCCAGCTGCATTTGACTTGCATTGCTACTTCCAAAATATAACTTCGAATTGAAATATTCTGGCTTAGCAGTTAGTGCAATCTAATACTCTTACTTTTATCTCCTGAAGGCTCAAGATATTGATACTTCCACCTATTCCTGACCCTAGAGAAATACTGAAACGAATGTTTTTAGAGCAAAATGAGGATCCCCAGGTTAGTGTCCTGTGAACTGCCTATCAACTGAACTATTAGGATTAAGTCTGTTTTGATCTAATTCCTATGCTTGCATTAATGTTTTTGCCTTACTTTCAAAATTATTTTTAAAAAGTATTTAAAGTGAATGTTATGCTCTATGTATGTCAAGTATTTAAGACGATGAGATATGTACAGAAACAATCTATTATATCATCTTAAGTGAATTAAATTATTTCTTCTCAAGTATTTACTTGTTTCACAAGTTCATTGAATTCTGTTTATATCATTTAGTCCCCTCTCCTCCAGTTTCTTGAAATGGCTGACTAATGTTTAAGGAACTTTCAAATCTTAATTCCATCGTGTAAACATAAAATAATGCTATTTCTCCATTTTAATGACAGATTATATCTGTTTTGGATTTAGTGCTCAGCTGTCTGCAAAAAGGTGTTACAGATATTTCTGTCTAACAATCGTTCAGTTTGTCGTAGATGTTGTAGAGAAGTAAGGCTGGAAAGGGACCTCAAGAGATTACCTAGTCCATCTGGAACCCTGGTGTTAAATCTTGAGATCTAGCTTCTGTTCTGATGGGTTTAAGTTTGATATATGAAAAAGTTAGGATCTGATTCCAGAGCATGCCTCTGGATTAATTTGTATTTTTTGTCATCTGTCATGTTGTTATGCTGTCTCATTTGGAGAAAATAACAGTGAGAAAGTAAATTTAGTATGAATTCTGTAGCCAAAAAGTTTACCTTTTTTGCTTTAACAACATAAATATTCTGAGCAGATTTTCTGGAGTGCTTTGTATGTGGATTTCAGATACTTCTGGGAGGGAAACAAGGCCTGGTGCAGACACCCCATGTTACATGACGCAGCAGTTCTTATCTTTGGGATTGTTGCACAGGTTGTGCTCAACTCTCTGCTGAGGCATACATGTGCATTTAGGGTATGCAGTAAAGGTGGCTGACTCGACAGCAAGCCATCTTCAGCAGACAGAAGTTTATGCTACCCTTGCTAGTTAGCAGAGTTGCCTTCCTGCCGCCCCTGTAGCTTCCTAGGCATTCGTGACTGAACAGCTATGGCTGACGAAGGTATTGATGGTCTCTGGGCTGGGGCTTCCTTCACAAGGGGCATTGGATGTATCATTCCAGGAGAGGAAGATAGTTGCAACTACTGCAGTATTGCTGTCCGTTACCTTGTCCTTCCCTCTCTTCTCTGCCCAACAAAAGTCTCTTACTGCCAGGAGCTCAACAACCACGAAGAAAACAGAGTAGATGTCACCGATCTGCTGCTACCTGCACCCGCTCCTGATGTCTGGAAACTCTCATTTTCCCATGTCCTACCTGTCTTTCTCTGACCAGAATCTGTCACAATTTTGGCCAGGCCTTGGTTTCAAGCAGAGTGCCATCACTGCTAGCTAGAGCAGCAGCTTCTCTTCCACCAGAGTGAACCCATATCCCCAAGAGATCTAATTTTGCACTGTTTGCCCCTGTTGCATTTTCTGCCATGTGTAAAACTGTTGTAGCCAGTGAAAAGTAAGAAGGTGACCATGCTGGAAATCTCTCATGAAATAATTCTCACATGTTCTCTTTCAGAACTACCCCAAGGATGGCTTGGTGTATGCCTATGATAAGCTAGCTAAGGAAGAGGAGATCAACCCTGTCATTTGGATAGAAGTGCCAGAGACTACCATTTCTGGAAACAAGCACTGATACAGCTCTGGCTTACAAATAGAAGACAGAGGAAGAAGACTTCAGCTCTTGCTTTTGTGTATCTCAAATGGTGCTGTGGAATGAGGCTGGGCAGCCCACCTTGCTGAATCCCTCCTGAACTACCCCCTCTGATACTACCTAGAAGTCATGCCCTGACATTCGCCGCCTGAATCCTCTACTGTCAGCGGTGGCTGGAGCTTCCAAGGTGGGCATGTACATAAACCCCCTGGCCTCGTCATACTCCTGGCTAGTGCTTGTGCTGCCCACAAGGCTGAAGCTGCTTGTAGTGGGCCCTGGCACAGCTGTGAAGCACCTCACTTGCTTTTGCAGAAAGTGGCAGAGGTGTGGACAGAAAAAAACTCGCTCACAGCAGGCTTCTTAGCATGGCTGGTTCCAGGTGGGGAGTCCACCTCCTCCAGCACCGTCTTGACAATGGCCTGCTCGAGATGCTGCAAAGGAAAGTGCAAGCAACCACCTAGTGGCTGATCATGGAATAACCTACCCAGAAGGCAAGTTTCCATCCCCACTCTGCCTTGGTTAGTGACTGTTTTAAACCCTGAACCAGAAGGGTTTAACCCTTGGTTAAGAATTACACATATATGTATATATAAAAAAGATGTTGTAACACAACAGTGGACATTCTCACTGTGTACACAAGTGTTTAGTCCTCTTTAAATTCTGCTAAGCTCTTAGCCTCTAATAGCTCCCCTTAGTGAGTTCAATGAGCTAGCTTATGCTTTGTTTAAAGGACGATTCCTGGTATTGTGTTTAAGTGTTGCCTTTCAGCAGCTGCCTCTGCTGGAAGCTGCTTTCTATGTTTTTCTTCTTCTTGCCTTGGCTCCAGTAGTGGGTGGAAGGTGACAAGCCCAACCCAGGGAGCAAACAGACTTCTCTCCCTTGTAATATAGCAGTGAAGTTGTCTTTTTTTTTGTCTTTTCTTCTTGTTGGTTTTCCCCTGTGAGAATCTGAAAGTTGGGGCTAACTTTGCTGTACCTTGTTGCTGCTGCTTTCCTTCTGGATTGTGAATTACTAATAGTTTGCTCATGATACTGCCCCTGGTTGCTGTACCATTCTGATTGTAAGTCCACCTCTTTTCCTCCAAAGGAACCATAAAAATCACTCGGCTTGTACACGCATTAGGCTCCCAGCTGTCTTGACCTTTGTACTTGCAGTATTTTTGTTTGTGCAAGCAGTTCAAATATCAGCTTGTTTTTATTGTAATATTTTAGTGCATTTAACCTTCCAGGTGCTCTCCTTTGGGTTATTGTATCCTCCTGTGGGATTTTGTAAGAACTATAGTAGTTCAAAGACTTTCTATATAATCATTACAGGGGGAAAAGCAGGTATGTTTTTCCAAAACTGCCCCTGCAAATGTGAGGTTGACTTTTATGATCAGAATAGTACTGTATGCTTGTGGTTGGTTTCCTTGATACATTCAAGTCCTGAACATTATTATCTCTGATTTTATATTTTGAGGAAGGCAACTCCTTGCCTTTCATTATGCTTCCTAAGGGAAGGCAGAAAATGAAGGCGATAGAGAGCTACAGAAAAATTCATATAATCTGGCTTTAAGTAGTGAATGACTGAGTTTTTCTCTCTGTCTGATTCCCTCAGCTTCACCTCCGGCTGCTTCAGTCTTTTGAAATGAAGCATGGCCATAAATAAACTCAGAACAAATCTCCTTAAAGGTGTACTAAAAATATTGTAGTCACTACTTGGGCAACCTGCTTTTGCATCCTAAGATTCAGTCACATCAGTCAGTTCTGGAATAAAGATATTTACCTTGAACATCTGTAAGAGTAGTTTCATGAAGCAAAGTTAAAATACAATCTCAGGGATTTTAATAATAGGTACAACAAAACTCAGGTTAAGGGGAAACTGTGCAAAATCAATTAATTAGGATATTAAGTATTTGAGAGAGGAAGGGTTTGAAAACAATTTCCCATTTTGTTAAATTCCTTAATCAAATATAACTTCCCTAAACATTCATGATTTATAAGACAGATTTTTTCTATGCTTCTGAAATCTTCCCCAGATTAAACTCATCTACCTCATCTAGAATGTTATTAGTTTTGGGTCACTGCATAACCAGGAGGGTAAGACCTATAGCATAAGAAAGCATAAGTAGATGGTTTCATAATCGAGGTTTGCGATTCTCAAATCCATCAAGGAAGACAGTTATTGGCCTTTTGTCCTGTAGTCTTTTTATTTAGCTTCTGCACTTCTGGCAAGATGGAAGCTTGCTAAAGAGAAATGATAAAGAAAAAAAAGCTAGGCCAAAAGGAAGATATATATATTTTTAATTGAAGGGGATCATATTCATAGTTAAGTAAGGCTGGCAGGGACCTCAGGAGATCATCTAGTCTACCTGGGAATTGAACCTGCAACCTTGGTGTTATATTGATCGTGGTGAGGATGTTTTGGATAATTCTTTGTTTCCTTATTAGGAATAATTGGCACACTTGGTAAATAGACTTCTTGTCTGTTACTCTACAGATCAAAATGTAACGCAGAGATATTTTATTACTATCTGTGAATTGCTACTACTTTAAGAAAGTTAACATTTTTTTTTTTAAGGTTTGTAATAGTGTGACTCCTGTACCATATATCTGTTTTCCTTTCTTATGGCTACTTGATGGTAAATTTTGTTTAAAGAATAAATAAAGTATGTTTGAATACACATTTGTCTTCCAGTTCAGTTATTTTCATGGAAAGAAGAGAAATCAAGAGACTGAAATGACTGGAGCTTGGAAAGGAACATGAAGGGATGTGGTCCAGGTTCGGAGATAGTAACTCGGGCACTTCCCTTCATATCTCTGGTGTCATTTTAATTCCTTCCATCATTTGAGCAAAGAGGATGCTGGATTTGTTAGTCTTGTGCTAGGCAAAGACAGAGGTGGGCCTAGATCTTTCTCTTCTCTTCATGTGAATCTGCAGCTGTGCTTGTTCCAGCAGCATTCTCTTTCTCAGTGAAATGAAAGCGGTAGCAGTTCCTGCCGTCTGTGAAACTGAAGCCTGTGTTATGACTAAATTTACTATAATAATGTTAAACTACACAAATAGTTCATGGCTGTATATGCCAAACTTCGGAGCTGGTCAGACTGATAAAGTGGGATAAAGCCATCAGCTAAGCACTTGGAACACAAGTGTTGAAATACTGTATTATCTCTTGACAGTAACTTCTACGGGTGTGTCTTTTCAACTGATTCAGCTGTTCACCTCCATGATCTCCCCATTTTCAGTGAAGAAACCAGTTGAAGTCTTGAAACATGGAAATGTATTGTCTCTTTCAATCAATCAATAAAATAATTGGTGGGAGGGGCTGGCTCTCTTCATTCTCAACTTGTAAGGCATTGTTTCCAGATGCCATCACTTCAACTTACTAGCTCCAAATAATCTTCCCTTTTTAATGAATCAATTCTTTTTAAGTAGAAAGCATGTTTCAATAAGCGTTTTTATTTTCTTTTCCGGTTACCAAACTGAGACTAGTTAATGAACAGTTTTAAAATGTTGTGCATGTTAATAAGGCACAAAGAGGAACTTGGAACTTGACTCAGTTCATGAATATAAAAATCTAGTAAGAAAATAAATGGTACATCTTATTTTTTGTTTTATGTCAGAAAATAGTCAATATAAATAAATGTCCATTAAGTTATAACATTGCTCAAGTAAATGTGTCATGGCTATAACGTATCCTGGATAGCCTGATTGAATGTAAAGGATATATTTGACTACAGAGCGGCATGGAGAAACGGCAATTGAGAGCCGGTCAAACTTATCCATTCTCGGGAAGTTGTGAAACAATTCTTGTTCTGAGCAGAACCTAGAAGTTTAACTGTGCTATGAGAGTTTAGGAAAATCCCTCCCGTGGGAAAAGCTGAAATGGAGAGCTGGGGGAGGAAATCTGAATTTCAAACTGCTTCGGTTTGGGGTTTTTCTCCTCCCAGAACAAAATGGAGCCAGATGCTTTGACACCCAGGGACCACCGGAAACCAGGCAGGGAAGACACTATGGGAGGTTTGTCAAAAGCCTGGGAAGCCCTTGAGTTTCTGCCCGGGGCCCGTCTGTACGGAGAGTCTGTCATGGAACCAGGCTGAAGGGAGTGTGTCTGGTTTGGTGAAAGTTTAATCAAAACCAAGATGCTTCCTCAAAATGTGACACATCCGGTGAATCCACCTTGTCCAATAAAACTGGTTTGTCAGGAGAATTCCTGATTAGCTCTGTTGACAGCTGTTCAGAATTAAATCTTCTTTAGTACTAGAAAGTACAATTGCAAAATGAGCTCTAAATCTTTTATATCTGGCTTCCTGCTTGCTATTTTCAACTGGGATTTAAGTGTCTGATTTTCATGCCGTGACTACAGCAAAGTGTTCCTCCTCTTCAAGTGATGAATTGGGGTTGGAGGTTGCTGAGCCCTTCCATATCTGCTGGTTGTGGCATAGGTGTAATACGGAGGCCACACTATCTTGCAACGCTTCTGAATGAGCCGCCTCTGTCTCCCTCTCCTTTCTATTCTTGCCTGATAGCACTGGTGCTGGAGTTCACTGGGTTGGTGTTAGTCTGGTAACATGTTCATAGCAGGCCGTCAGTCCTTTACCTTGTATTTCAAGCAGCTGTGCTCTTTCCAGCTTCATTCTTCTGGACATGAGCTGCAATGTCAAACCTTGTCCTATACTGTACAGTAAGACAGACCCTTACTACATGATGAGATGAGCAAACTAGCGGACGGGCAGGGGGTTTGCATCAGAAAACTGAGCTTTGCCATTTTGAACTCAGATGCTTTGTCAACAAGCTAGCAAAGGAGACATTTTCAAATAGTTAGGAGGGGCTCACTCAAACCAAGCAGCAAAGGAAGCAGCAATAATTTGGATGATGTGACTTCCTTGGTGTTACATGCTGGAACCCCCCTGGCACACATGAAATGGGCATCCCTCATAACAGACATACCTAGAGATGACTAGATGACAGCCTTTGCTGTCTCCATTCTCTACACTTGCCGTCTGAAACATCACAACCTGCCCCTCCATAAGGAATTTAGTCCAGGAGCTGCCACTGGTCTGGAGTTTTGGACCTGGGGAATTGAAATTAAATGGGTCCCTTTTCAAACATAGCACAACATGGACCTGAAGTGAATTTGTCTTCAAGCTGTGCATCTGTTGGAAGCCTCCATCCATCCCCAGCAAAGCAGTGATAATCTGGCGGGTGTCTGCTGCCTTAACCTTCAGTGAATGAGAACCCACAGCTCTCAGGGTAGCTTGTACCAGTGCTTCCCTCTCCTTGTGGTTCAGAAGGTTCCCCCTCCTCCCCAGCACCTTTTCTGAACCTTTTCTTCCACAAATAATGCCTTCTTGCTTTCTCATGGCCTTAAGGAACACTTCATTCCATCCCTTTGTGTATATTGGAAGACCCTCATCTATCTTTTCTTTCTCAGACTAAACACCTACTTGTTCAACCGTTCTGCATGGGCTGTGCTTTCTGAGCCTCTTGTCATTTCTGTTGCCCTCTCCTGGAGTCTCCACAGTTTGTCCACATTGTTCTTAAAGTGCAGTGCTCCGAACCAGATGCAGTGCTCCAACTCAGGCTACGCCAGATCAAGTACAGTGGAATAACTACTCCTCCAGCCTTAGGTACCCGACTCCTGATCATACTCCCCAGAATGGGAGTCACTGCTTTTGTAACTGCATCAGATGGTTGACTCGGGTGTACTTTCTGGTCAGCTGTAACACCCGATCCTTTCCCAACATGTTGCAGCCTTGCCAGTTATTCCCCGCAAGTTTGATTTTTTCTTTCAAAAGAGTAGTACCTTGCACTTGTCCTTGTGTCATTTCACCCAGCTTCTGGAACAGTTTCTCCAATGTGTTTCTCCAACATGAACAGTTTCTGCAATGTGTGGAGGCTGCTTTGAGTTCTGATCCTGTTCTCCATAGTGCTCACAACCTCCTCCTACTTTGTCATCCACAAATTTTATAAGCTTATTTTCTTCCAATCTGCTAATAAAAAGACTGAATAGACTGGGCCCAGAAAGGAGCCCCACTAGGAATGCCATCTCAGGTACATGGAGCTATTGAAAAAAATTATTTCAAAGAGGAATCTTCTATGACCTGTCAAGAAATCATAGAAAATGAGGGTTGAAGGGAGCTCAGGAGGTCACATCTAGTGCAACCCCCTGCTCTGAGCAGCCCCAACTACATCATCCCAGCCAAGGCTTTGTCTAGACGGGTCTTCAAAACCTCCAAGGATGGAGAGTCCCCCACCTCTCTGGGTAACTTGTTCCAGTGTTTCACCACCCTCCTAGTGAGAGAGTTTCTCCTAATAGCTAACCTCAACCTTCCTTGCTGCAGCTTGAGCCTATTGTAACCTTTTCTGCCATCTGCCAGGAGCGGCGAGAGGAGAGTCAGGCCCTGTCCGGGTGCCTGTGGCCACAAATCACAGTGCTTGCAAAGCCAGGTGGTGTTTTTGCCTGGTGAATCAGCCAAGTTTTGACTTCAGTCCTTTTTGCCCTGCCAAATATGGTAGCAAACACCAGGGCTCAACCTGCTGGGAGTCAGAATATATGGGAAGAGGAACTGCTGTGCCCTGTGTGTATACAGAGCAGATGGGCTTGAAAGGCCATTAATCATTGTGCAGGGTGTTTTGACACTGCTGCCAAAGAGCTGGCACGTTGTGGAGCTCTGTGATCGCCTTGTAATTTAAGAGGTTTCTGCTTCTCCCTCCACCTGGGCTCCTGAGTTGGATGTAATGGAAAGAGCTGAGCTCAGGTGCTGGGGCTGCCCTCTGCATCCGCCGGTCCAAGGATGGGAAGCACCGGGCAGGCGTTAAGCATTTACCTCTGGTCAGATCAGTACAAACTGGGGGGACTTTACCTTCCTTTGTAGCAGGTGTACGGCTTCTGCCAGGGGCATATGTTAATAACTTTTTCCAGAAGCAGGATGTCAGCTGCCCCAGTCCCCCTGCCTTCCCTGGGGCAGGGTTGGGTGTGATGTCTCTGTTGTAGCAGGGTTGATGGTAGTTTTATGAAGAGTTTAGATGCTGGGTGGGTGGGTCTGGGGTGGTTTGGACAGAGCTGATCCTGCCTCAGGCCAGGGGTTGGACTGGATAGAGGCCCCTTCCAGCCCTGGCATAAATAAGTGGACAATGAGTATAGCACCATGCCAACACGTGTGCTGGTCATAACCTGTGTCTTGTCTGGAAGGAGGCATGCCCAGAGCTGCTGACTGACCGTAATGACGGGAGAAGCTGCATGGCCCTCTGGTGCTGCAGGGTTCAGGGGGAGGAAAGGACTTGGCCCCTGGTCTTGCTGTTGAAATGACAGATAGCAAAGCCAGCAGTGCCCTGGCTCGATCCTCCCACCCAACCTGACTGGGAGGGCGATGAGATGGGCACCCAGTGCCTCGGCTCTGGGCTGCAATGTCTTCTGCTTGCGGCCTTTGAAGAACCTGGCGGGTGGGGTGTGATTCGTGCTCTGGTGTGCCGCTGTCCTTCCATGCCCAGGTCCCTGCAAGACGTGAGCACGGGTGGCGGGTGCACACAGGCACGCGCTATGCTCCCTGGTCCAGGGTACCTGCCTAGCCTTGTGCTAGGGGGACAGAAGCACCTGTACCCACCAGGCGATGACCAGCATGACAGCTTGGCACTTGGCAACCCAAATCAGGCTGCCAGGAGCAGCTTTACAGTCGATGCCATATTGCAGCCCGGCACCGGAAGCCAAGCTGCTGCCCAGCACAGCCTCCTCCTCGGTTTGAAAAGAGAAAGGGAAGGAGAATCACGCCAGACCAAAGGCCAAAGCCAGGGGTTGGCAGTAAAGCTGGCATTTGTAGGCCTCAAAGTCATGTTTGCGCTTTCCGATGCTCTCAAAGGCAAGCATCGCCAGCAGCTGAGCTACTCGCAAGCAGCTGATGGGTGTGAGAGCTGCATCCTTTCACTGCAGCTAAAATGAACTTGGGTTCACGACAGCTTGAGCTCTTTCAGAGATCGAACTTATTTAGTCTGTCTATAAAGGCCTGCCCTGCTTTCTGTCTGCACCGCTGCAGCCAGGAGCAAGAAGGGGGCTGGCACAGATCCTGCGCGCTGCCCAGCTGAGACACGAGAGGGCAGGGCTCTCCCGCCAGCAGAAGCCTGGGCTAGGGCAGGGCTTTCTTCCTTCCCCTCTCAGCTGTTCCTGCTGCCTCTCCACGGGCAGCTCTCTCCCTCTCTCTCCAGCTCCCCGTTTGTACGCTGTGCCCTGCATCCAGCTCAGGAGACCCCAGGCGCTCTGCTGCGCTGTGCTGTGCTGTGCTGTGGGGGGGGTGGTCAGGCAGACTCTGCCTCCCCAACAGGCATGGGGTGGGTGTTTGATCATCCTTGACCCAGGGACTGCTGCCTCCCATCAGTCTCCCTGTCTACTCCCTGGATCTGGCACAGGCACAGGCGCAGGTGGGAGAGAGGTCAGGGTGGGAGGGGCGGCAGGGGCCTGGGAGGGGAAAGGACTTGCCAAAGGGCCCACGACAGGAGGTGGCAGAGTGAAGAGCGTAAGAACTGCCACTGACTGGGTCAGACCCCAAGTTCATCTTGCCCAAGCTCCTGTGTTTTGCACAGAGGCCAGGAGTGGAGGCTGAAAGGGAGAGTGATGGGTCTGACCAGGGTTTTCCCCTTGCAGCCTCCAGCATTTGAGAGAGACACCCCGCCCCTCCGGGGTTTCCCAGCTCCCAGCCTGGAAGGGTCCTTGCAAGGCCTGTCGAAGAGCCAAGCAAGGGGTCAGTGGCTGCAGGGCCTGAACCAGGCCCAGGACCCCGCTCCTGCCTGCATTGTGCCCTGTGCCTGACACGACAATGAGGGCGCAGCAGCTGCTAGCCTAACAAGGGAGGTTTTAATTAAAACTGTGCTTTCTAATTGTCAAGAATGAGAAGCGAAACCAGATGAGGCACAGAGCTGCCCCAGGAGGAGGGTGGGGTGGGGAATGCGCACACAACCCAGCATGGAAATCACCCGGAAGGACCTGCTCTGTCCTCAGGAGCATCCTGTTCGTGTGGGTGGGGGCACGGTGGGGGGTCAGTAATCCCAGCCTTGGGCCTGGCTCCTTGGCCCTTCTGCAGTGTGAACAGCTTGGTTTTGTGTTGCCTGGTGTTCAATGAGAGCTCTGATGTCAGCAGCCAAAAATCCCGTTTGACCTGCCCAACTTGCAAAGGGGGGAAAGTTGATCTAATAGGCTGCTCTCTCTCTCTCTGGCTCTCTCTCTCTCTCTCACACACGCACACACACATTTCTTCCTTCATTTTGCCTTTGGCATTATCCACTTCAGACATTAGGAGAAAAGGGATTCATGTTTTGAGTTTCCTGCTCCACTCCTCATAGAAAATGAGGGCTGGAAGGGACCTCAGGAGTCACCAACCCCCTGTTCAAAGCAGGACCAGCCCCAACTATGTCACCCCAGCCAAGTTTTGTTGAGTTGGGTCTTCAAAACCTCCAAGGATGGAGACTCCACCACTTCTCTGGGTGATGTGTTCCAGTGCTTCACCATCCTCCTCCTGAGAGAGTTTTTCCTAATATCCAACCTCAACTTCTCCTGCGGCAGCTTGAGCCCATTGCTCCTTGTCCTGCCATCTGCCCCCGCTGGGAACAGCCCAGCTCCGTCGTCTGTGCAGCCCCCCTCGGCTGCCTTTGCCGGGGCAACGACACGGAGGGAAGGCAACCGAGAGGTTCCGAGTCTCATGCTCTCACTGCAGGATTACCACCTCTCAGGGTAAGGAGAGGAAAGGCCTGAACTCACCGACGCCTCCCCTCTCTTTGGCAGCCTGGGCTGTAAATTCACCCGTGATGACGACCAACACTTGCAAGAATTAAACAGCTTGCGCCTTCTCCCCCTCACCCCGCTGCCTCCGGCCTTGTGATGGGAGGTGCTCGGGGACTGTCTCGTAGCATGTGCCGTTCTGAATTCGGAGCAGTCTTGAACCTCACGGGCCAGACTGGTGCCCTGACTGCTGGCTAGTGTTCGTCTAGAGGTGGAGCTCGCCTGCGGTTCCCTGTCTGCTTGCTCACTCACTTGGGCCCGGTGGAACTGGAAGAGACGAGGACTAGATCTAAATATGAAGCTCAAACAATATCCTAGCTCCTACCCCTCGGGCATCCTGCTGCAATCCACAGCCCCTCTCTCTACAGTAGGAGATTTTTCATAGACATCAGGGCTGGAAGGGACCTCGGGAGATCATCGAGTCCAGCCCCCCGCCCAAAGGGCAGGAAGTCAGCTGGGGTCATAGGATCCCAGCAAGAGAAGCATCCAATTTACTCTTGAAGGTGTTCAATGT
>NW_017728916.1:8272959-8279056 GCF_001723895.1 Crocodylus porosus
AAGAAATTCTTCCTTATGTCCAGCCTGAAACGGTCTTGCAGGAGTTTGTGACCGTTTGACCTCATCATCCCTCGGGGCGCTCTGGTGAACAGACGTTCCCCCAGATCCTGGTGGTCACCCCCGATAAACTTATAGGTGGCCATCAGATTACCCCTGAGCCTACGCTTTTCCAGGCTAAAGAGTCCCATGGCTCTATGCATGGTATTCTCAGAAGCCAACAAAGGAGTCAGAAAGTGCCTGAACTCCTCACTTGGAAATGCTGGGGCAGGGGTGCCAAGCATGCCTCCTTCGTATCCAGTAGCCCAGTGCTTAGAGCACTTCCCTAGGAGGGAGAAGCAATGCTTGACTGGCCAGGCTGAGACTCCCCTTAACATGGTCGTAGCCTGGGGATGAGAGTATCTGTGCAGGAGATAGGAGGTAAGATCAGTGTGGTGTGTCTGTCTCTCCTTGGTGTTTCAGTCTGGAAGGTCTTGGTTCTTCCTAAAATCTTACAGCCTCTCTCAGGCTGAGAATGGTTTTGGACCCAGCAGCACAACAGACGGATCCAGGGAAGGCAAGGAAGGAAACAAAAGTCATCTCTGCTTTCCCTGAGTGCAGGTCACTCTGCTGTATGATCATGCAGTCCATTTATCAGAGCATCTCTTAGACACATGTATCACTGTCCAAACACCATAAGGTAAAGCCATGGGAAAGCCTGGAAGAAAGCCAACGAGCTCTGATCCAGCACTGGGATTGCCTGAAACCAGCAACGTGGTTCAAGTGCACTGCGTTTGGAAGGTAAGACTGTCCACAACAGGCAACCTTTGCTCTAGAAAGACCTGCCTCCGGTCCAGGCCAGGTCAAACCACAGCTCCAAAAGGGAGTCGGGGTTGTGCGTACTAAGAACTGCGTGTGACCTTTGGCATGTTTGCAAATGAGCAAGAGCATGTTTAGGGCTTGTCGACACGAGGAAATGGAGCAGCATCACTTTCTCGTATTGTTCTACCAGCCTGGTCCACGTGACTTCCAGTCAAATGCCTGCTGGCAGCTCACCTGGTCTTGCAAAGGGCCTGCCAATGCCCTGGCAGCAGGGAGCTGAGTCTGTAAGCCCCACTGAGCAGCTCCCGTGCCATGTGAATGACCCAAGAGATAAGGTGTGGAGAGGATGCCCTGGCTTTCCAAGCGGCTGAAGAGTGGCAGCTTGAATCACTGCCAAGGAGAGATTCAGCACGTCCTTCGCCGAAGCTGTTGGAGCAGAGGCTGGGAAAGCATATGTCTGCGGTGGTGCATCTGTGCAGGGGGTTGTGTGAGTGGCCCTTGAGATGCCCGCAGCTCCTGTGAGTCTATTGCCTTGTCATCTACCGTGGAAGAAGTGGAAACTGCTGTGGCCTGGATACAATGCAGTGAAACACCCAGACCAGAGGGGCTAGCAGAGAAGTCTATGAAGTCAAGCATGGGATCGTACTTGGCTGCCGATATCTGCTCTTCTGCCAAACCAAGGAAGGGGGACTTCAAGGACAAGACTGGGATTGCCCTCTACAGGGGTGAAAGTGAGATCCCGTCCATTTTCAGTGCCAAATCAGCAGTGTGAACTTTTCCCTGTTGCACACGGAGCAAGGCAGGAATGACTGGTGTGACTCCAGGTGTGGTCAGTCTTATCTAGGAATAAGAGTGGCATTTCCTGGTGTAGCTTGTGTCACTTGGAAAGGGGACTTCCACCAGCACAGCTGTGGGGGTAGGATCCATCCCAGCATTGCTGGGCTTTGGGCATGGCCAGTGGGGCAGTGACGATGGCGAGGTGGTTCTGACCAAGCCCACATTGGCAGAGAGACACAGCGTGAACAGAAAAGAGTGACGAGAGGTGACAGTGCTCTGCTTGGCCCATTGTGCTGCAGGCAAATGACTCCTTGGCTACGCTGCTTGTGCCATAAATAAAGCAACAGCTGCATGTTGTGATGCAAATTGCTTGGTGGTAAAACCCTGCTGCCATCAAGTCTTTGTGTGAAAACACACGTGAAATTGGTGTTTTGCTGGGCTCTGGTTACATGCTCCTCCAGAGGAATGCCATGCCTACCCCTGCCGCCTTATTGGAAAGAATTAAAGCAAAGACCTAAAGCAAAGGGGCATGCCATATCTGGCCTCTTTGTGGGGGGTTTCTTTTTCTGCATGGTTTTCTAGCTGCCAGATTCCTTAGGTGAATTGCAAAGAGTTTTTCAGAGACTTCAGAGCCTAAATAGTTACTGGACCTTTCTAAAATGAACCTTTTTTTCCATATGGAGCCACAAACACTCTCTAAAGCCATGACAGTGCTACAGCATCACCCCCCTCATGTGCAATGTCAGGAGCATCAGTGTGGATCAAATAATATAAAGGGTGGATGGGGAGAGAGAAGACAGGCAGGGCGGGCTGCTCTGCAGCGTGGCAGGGCTCTGTGTGCTCTGTCATGGAATAATCATTACAGGGCCTTGTCTTTTTTTCTTCAGCCTCCCAAGAAGCTGTTGTACTCCTGTAGCACACACATTGGCTCTGGCCAGGTCATCATCGGTGTTACCAGATGCACTCACCGGTCTCTGCACTGCAGTCACAGCTGGGCAGGCAGGCCCGGAGGAGAGGGGTTTTCGGAAGAAATGAAATGTAATGCTCCCGAAGGACAGTGAGTCCTTCCCTCCTACAGCTGCCCCGTACATTTTTCCTTGTGAGCAATAAAGACAATCCTAGTGCATAACTGCAGTGTGTGAAATAGGGTTAGTCACAGGACTTCCGGGCACAACGGCACGTAAACAAGCTTTCCCCACTTCCCTCTTATGAAAGTTTAAGTCTGCTCCACTGCTCCGGCTTCTTTTCTTCTCTTTCTCTACCGACCCCCTGACTCCCATTTATGTCTGATTCAACCTAGCAAACATTTTGCCCTGTGGCAATCTTTTCTAACCGCGCAGGAAGAGCAGCCTCTGGAGTGTACTCCTGACACATCCCTTGGGTTTTCTTTCTGGCTCTCTGGTTCGCTACTGCTCCTCATTCACGTTAAGAAAGAAGAAACCAATGGCCCATGCAATCAGCAGCTCATTAACAGTGAATGGGCATGGGGCTTTGTGAGACTTCCTCTTTTTCTGTATTTCCCTTTCTCACTCATACATGCCACGAGGTTTAATCTTTGCAATGGCAGTTTCCTGGACTGTGTGTACACAGCTCCTCGCTGGCCTGCCTCGGCAGGGGATTGTCGATGTGCCTCCCTCACTGTGACACATTTTAATGACTGATCTATTAACTTTCCTGGCAGCTAAGGAAGTACAAGCGCTCGTCCAGATGCAGGTGCTTTGCATATTTTATAGATGCGGGCTTCTGGACCACAGGTCGTGTTGTTGCTTTCTCCGCTGAACCTCGGCATTCTGGCCTTCCATGCCTGGCTCCTCGGAGCTCGGGAATTAAATGAATGCATGCGGCCATTGAACAGGCCAGCAAGAGATGCTGAAGCAAAGCCAGGAGAGAAGGGTGCTACCAAGCACTTTGCTTTTCAGTGCACATCTTCATCAGTGGAAAAAAATGACATAAAAAAATGGATACCCAACCCGTCAGGCCCACTGGACCCCTGAAGACTTTACTGGACCCTCCACGCAGCTCTCTTTGCGAAGGTGTTGTATTGCATTCACCCAAAAGAGCTGGGGCTCCTCCAGCTGGATACCACTGGCCCTGGAGCTGTCCTCTCTGCCTGCTGCGCTCATGTGGGCAATGGCCTGACCACCCATGGGGGCAGCTCCCTGTTCCGTGCCGGGCTCCCGCGACAGCAGTAGATGGCCATGGATCTGCAGGGGTCTGTACACAAAGGCCCTAGCCTAGCAGATCCTCCCCTCTGCAGACAGCCTGCAGTGGTTTTGTGCTGCTGCCCTGAAGATGCATTGCCTGGCTTCTCACTGCAGTCAGGAAGCCCTTTGATTGTATTACTTGCAGGTTCAGTGCCTAGCAGCTGGTTTATGAGACTCCTTTCATCTCTTATTTTGAAAGAAAGACGATAGGAACTTCTGGGTTGCCTGTTTCCCTCGTTGTGTTATGAAGTTAGCAAATCTCTCCTCCTCCTCTTGGGAATCGCTTCATCTCTCCTTCCCCCCTCCGGTTCCTTACTGTCCCTGAGGTGTTGGCTGTAGCTGTGTTGGTCTAAGGACACAGGCAGACAAGGTTCTTTGGGTAGATGTGCTATCTTTTATAGACCAACTAAGTAGCTGGAAAAATTGTTCTTTGCAAGCTTTTGGGTGCAATCACCCTTCTTCAGGCAGAGGGAGAGTCTCTGAGGCACCTCGAGGGGCTTCTGGTTTTCCCCTGCTCCGCTTCCCCCCCACTTGGAGGCCAGGCGTCATAGCCAAAATCTGCTTATCGGCTGCTTTCCTTTCCATCAGTCTAGTCAATGAGAGACTAGGCTACAAGCGCTAAACCTGTGCCTCCCACAGTACAGTGGCTTCAGGACGTTTTCCCTGTGAGCTGTGCTCTATTTACCCCTTGTGCATAAGCTCCTTGTTAACAACCAAGCAAACTTTTTAACAGCCATCTCTTCCCCTTGGAAGCTCTTGATGAGGGGCCTATTTTTGCTACTCACTGCTGGGAGGAAGATCAGTCACACCTAAGACAAAAATGGTTCTGTTCCCTCTCCCAGGAAAGCCCTGGGTTTCCTTCTTTAAGGGGTTTTGGGTAACAGACCACCCTGTGAAAATGCAGGCAGGGTTTTAAAAGCCCAGGGCTCCAGGTTAATCACCTGGAACGTAGAAAGCCAGTCCCCTGTTGAGCACAGAACAGCTCCCTTTAGTTAAACAGGAATGTAAAGCTAGAAACACTCTTGCCAGTGAGTTGAAGAGGTCAGTGGTTAGTTCGTGACTGAATACACAGAGGAGAACAGGTCTGATGAGGAAGAAGACATCCATCCTTAAGCGACTGGCAGTTTTTTCAGAGTAGAAAAGCACACTTCAATCTGTTTTGCCAGCAGGCTCCCCTCCTTATCATCGCCTGCTGGGTGGGAAGACAATTCTTTTGTTTTCCCTACTTATCTCGCAAATAATGTGGAGTCCTGTAGGGTTGTTGGTTGAAGCCCTGTTGATCTAAGGACATATGCAGACAAGGGTCTTTGGGTAGATGTGATATCTTTTACTAGACCAACTAAATAGTTGGGAAAATTGTTCTTTGCAAGAAGGGTGTTTGTACCCAAAAGCTTGCAAAGTGCTCCCAGGGGTGTAGGTTGTAGCCATGTTGGTCTAAGGACATAGGCAGACAAGGGTCTTCGGGTAAATCTGATATCTTGTATTAGATCAATTCAAAAAAAGCGCAAAGCTTTCCTATGCACTTAAGTAATTATGGGCCTGATAAGCAGATGACTGATGTTTGTTGCAATATAGGTGCTAGGCAACAGATCGGGACCAGTCTCCTGTTATGCAGTTGAGAGGAGGAGGATGTGTTTATCTGATAGGCATGTAAATGGATTATATTGTACGCAGGAGTCTCCTCATCTCTTTATGGCCTGTGTGGGGTCACTGGAGAGGTAACAGATTTCTTAGCCATGTTCTCCGGGTGGTAATCTTATGTCCCTCCTTTAAGGAACCGTTGCCTTCCTGAGCAGTGCCGTCCACACTCCGCCAGCACAGAAACAGCTTTCTCAGCCTGTTTTCAACAGGTAGCGATAGCCCGGATTTGCCATGCAGCCCTTGGAGTTCTGCCCATACTTTTTGTGAGCGCCGTTGCCATGACACAGAACATAGAGCAGATGTTTATTTCAACAGAGATGTCTTTAATTCCTTCTCAACGTTTTTCTCAGGCTGCCATCGTGTGTGAATACATCTCTCTAGGAGCCAACTGGAGCCCAGGGCCAAGAGCAGAGCCTGATTCAGAAGGAACCGGGGGCTAGGAGGTGCGTAGAGGAGAGGTCAAGACAGCCAGCCAAGCCTGCTGGAAGTTTCTGAGCACCCACATTTGGTAGGGATGGTAAGGAGTTGAGGGAGCCTTGACCAAAATATTTTCTAGCGGCATTATAGCGGCTAATGAGAAGCAATGTGACCAGTGGGGTCCCTCAAGGCTCTGTCCTGGGACCCATCCTGTTCAACATCTTCATTAACGATGTGGACATTGGAGTCAGGAGTGGACT
>NW_017728916.1:8279766-8286148 GCF_001723895.1 Crocodylus porosus
CCTATGACCCCAGCTGACTTCCTGCCCTTTGGGCAGGGGGCTGGACTCGATGATCTCCCGAGGTCCCTTCCAGCCCTGATGTCTATGAAATCAATCCCCTTTCCACTCTACTTGGGCTTCAATTTTTTTTTTCTTACCTCCTTCTCCCCACCTATACCTTTCTTTCCTTAACGCAAATAATCCAGCCCTTTTTGTGTGGTCCATTACCTGGCAGTAACCCTGTGTAACAGGCTGCGATAGGCCAGAAATACCTTAATTGTAGTGACAGCAATAGAGACAGGATGCTAAAAATGTAGGGGTAGGTGTTGCGCTTTCCTCCGCCCTTCGTGGGGTACTTACTCCTGTCAGGGACTGTCAAGAGGTCTCGCTCCTAGGCACATGGTTTCCCTTTGTCTTTGTTCCCTTTCTTTTCTCTCCTTAGCACTCCTAGTTTTCTCCTTGTTTTCTTCTTGCCTCTCTTCTCTCATTTTTCATCTCTATTTTTAACTGCTGCTGCCTCCCTCTGCCCTTTTTTCCCCTCTAGGCTCTTATCTGTCTTGTCTTCTTCCTGCAGGAGTGGATCAGCGTTCCTGCCAGCTGGATTCCAGGCAGACAACCATCTCTCGGAGAAAAGCACCGTTACACTGCTGGTCTGCTTCTGCATGTGGGTACGGATTGGTATGTGGGAGAAATCCCACTTGGAAGTGGTGCCTTTCTGGAACGGGTGCTTTTTTAGCATAGGAATTCTGCTTTGAGCCAGCTTCCTGTTGCTGCTGCCTTATATAGAAATGTTTTATCATTCTATAAATACAGTATGTGTTTTATTAAAAAAGAAGACAGAAATGGATATGCAGGAACAAAATGCTGGAGGAATAACAGTCAGTGGCAGGGCCTCTCACAGACTTCCATCACCCCTTTCACTGCTGTGGTCAAGCTATTTTTGTATTCCATGAGAGAGCACTTTGCTGAAACTTCAGGTTCCTTCTTAAAAGGAAATTGGAAGAGGGGAAGGGTCTGTTTTAAAACTAGAAAATAAAGTTGTAAGCAGGAATGAGACTCTATAAAAATTTTAAGCTGAGAACCTCAAATCTCTATAACTCTAAATTCCCATTAGCTTGTGTAGTACAGGTCTGGGCCTAAATTAAGATTCCCAGTGAAGGGTATCCTGTAAATACTGCCTTCAGTTTACAGCAAGGCATGCAATAGCTCAGAAAGGATAAGTGAATTGGCCAAGGCCATACAGCAAATTAGTGGGATAGCCAGGAACAGAAACCTGGAGCCTTGGCTTCCAATGCTGTGTGTAACAACATCCTGTGTGCACAACCACTGCAAAAGGGAACTTAATGCAAAAAAAGAAAAAAAGAAAGACTTCTTGCAAAAAAAAGGGGGGGCCCTTGTTAATTTGGTAGCTCTTTTATTAAACCTCTACTGCACGTCACTAAAACGTTTGGATCCATCAGCTATGTTGTTAATGTAGCTTGGCACGGATTATACTGTGGACATGGGTGTCAGGAAAGGGCAAGTCTGCATGCCTATGCTGAGAAACCCCATTTTGTTGTTGTGGCGAAACCTATCCATTTGTTTCCTGAAATTTGAAGCTGAATCCTTGATGTTCTGCACTATTTGTTTGATTCGTGTTCCAATTCAAAGAAAGATGTTAGTGCATATCTACAACCAGCCTATTGAAAGCATCTAGCATTAATTAAGCTTTTGTTAATGTGCTGTACTCAGAGTGGGTGTGTATTGTTGTTCCAGTCACACTCAGAGCATTCCCTCCCTTCCAAGGCTGTTCAGAACATGAGACACAGATATTATTAATAAGATGCTTTTGGCAGTGCCTTTATCTAGTTTCTGAACTTTTTGTAATGAATTTAATTTACAGAAGATTAGCTTAAGACAGATACTGTATTAAAATATATAATTCATGGCAGTATGGATACTCTTGTGACGAAGGTAAATAGTACTGGGTAAGTGTACCTTTGAACTTCTGGTCTGGTAATTCTTTGTCACAGTTTTAGTCACTGTACTGAATCACCCCAGTCTTTTCCCTCTCCACCTTCTTTATCTGTAATATAGCATGCCTGAATAAGGTCAATACACAGTTTTTTTCCTGCTAAAAAGACGGTCATTTGTGACAAAGAAAACTTCTCAGGAAAAGAAAACTGAGAATTTGGCACAAGCTTATTTGCTGGAGTGGGTATAAATGCCTGTTTGTTTTATTATAGGCAGAGCTACCTAAAGCAACTTGACATCTCTTGCTTTAAACCCTGTTTTCAGTTGCCTATACCTTTGCCAAATTTGAAGCATTTAGGTTGAAATTTTTCATCGTGGGTATCTGCCTCGAGCTGATTTTTATTTACTTATTTATTTAAGTTTCAGCTAAAATGGCTCAGCTGTTCCTCAGAGCAAGGCTGGGAGGAAAAAAAAGAAGTTGTTTTGCTCATGTTAGAAAGCCACATCTTTTATAGGCATTCTACTGAGAAACTCTTACCCTTCACCTTCTCCTCCCTCGCCATGGTTTGGATCAGGGATTTGAAATTTAGGAGACATCTCCCTGATGTCAGAAACATGCTTTTTGCTGTCTTTATGAAACCTGCCCCAATTAGCACCAAACAGACCTTGGAAAATCATAGCTCGCCCATGCTCAGCTGAGTCTTGTTGGAATTCCTAAATTCTCTCTGCAGTGATCATGCCCCACAGATGAAATGAGCATGCTCAAGAGCTGCAGGGGCTGAGCAGTATTTTCCTTTGATTGTTCTTCATGGGGCACCAGAGTTGAGAATGCGGAGACTGTCTCTGCTGAGCTCTCTGGAGTTTTGCAGCCTGTTTGCAAAGAGCTACTCATAAGCGAGGGTAATTGGTCATAGGATCATGAGTTGTCACATCAGATGGAACCAGGAGCACATTTAGGTTTGTTATCTTGTCTTCTACATTAAGCAGAATTAAATGCTTTAAAAGATGTAAGAAACATTTCAAGTATGGAATAACTTGTCTCCAGGAAAAGAATGCTTCCTTAGCTCCATTAGTTGGAAGCCAATCAATGCCCCAAAGCAGGCAGGATTGTATCCCTCCCAAAATATTTTCATCCTTCCTGTTCTGCCTCTCTCATGCTCATTGACCATGTTGATGCTCTATCCTATTCTGAATTCCAGTAAGTTTTCAACCTCCACAAAATCTTTAGGCAATGAGTTCCACAAGCTAAAAGTGAGACGAAAAAAGAGGTCTGGTTGTATCAGTCTTGAATGTGTTATTTCACTGCCATAGTATGTTTCCTTACAAGAAAGGGTCAAACAAGAGGATTTGTTTTTTGTAAACAGTAAATTTCTTAGTGTAGACAAGACTCCCGAGGGGAAAATATAACAATGGTTAAAAAAGCCTTTCCTGTTTTAAATTGAACAAAGTGTAACATCTCAGTCAGTTCTGGGAAGATCACTGAACCTTTTAATCAAATCTATAAAGGCATCAAAGGGATCTGGATACTCAGTTCCCACTGAGTAAAATGAAAATGGGTTTTACTATAAAAAGTAATTAATCAGCAGGCTGAAAAGCTTTCAAACCCAAGCCCAAATGCTACAATTTTTAAGAAGCCCATGATTATTAAGATAGTGCTATTGAAAAATATGAGTAGGGGTATGGTAGATATGATTGAGCCAAATGAATATGCAGCATGCAAAATCTCCCATGAATGGGCATTAATAGTTATTTATTGAAATACTGTACACTACAAGAAGGGTTGAGTTACAAACCTTGTTAACAAAAAAAGAAATCCCACTTTCAATGGTTTTATTACTCAACAAAAAGAGTGTCTTAATCCTGGCCTGGAGTACAAACTCCTAGAAAACAGCCACCTTGAATATTCTGCCTCTGACACTGGACTCACTATAGACTTCCAAGTAACAAAGATGTGTTGTACAAGTCTCCGTGTGACAGGTTTTAAAACTATGTTTTTTCAAAAGGTGGGGAAGAAAACAAATATTTTAATAACTGTAAAGGTTTAACAAACCACCAAAAAAAATGTCAGTTTGAGCCACAAGTCTACCCTTAACTAACACTTCTGTGAGGTTTTATTTGATATTTAACCCACAGTCTGTTAAAGATGGAAAGTCTGTGGTAAGTTGAATTTCTTGGCCTTGGACCATTTTAGCACCAACTTAACTTGAACAGAGTTGTTTTGTATTCAGTGCCATACAACATGTCACACGGTGCTGGTAGTGCTTTAAAACTGCCTTCAGTGAACTTCTCTCCAAACGGGTGTCATGAAGGCAGGGTAGGTGCACCTTCTAGACTAACTGAATCAAAGATGCAAAAGCTTTCAGGAGCCATGGTTCACCTCATCAGAGATGTGGCTCACAAAAATTTATGCATCTCTGATTCAGTCAGTCTATAAAGCACATCTTTACCCTGCCTTCCGTATGACTTCTAACATAGCTAATTATTACCTTGGTTCAGATCTGATGACAAGCGTAGCAATCTAAACTACATCATACACCTATGGTTTGGATGAAACAAATCATTTCCCCCGCCCTGGGAACCCATGCACGGTATCAATGCACCATGCCTTATGAAATGTGTAAAGGACTAATCTTTGGGAGTGGAGTGCTCACGGGTCAGGCAGGGCCTACCCCAGTTAAGACATGTGCAAAGGCTGCCCTCCTGATGCAGGGGCAGAGGGGTCCCTTGAGGATGTCATCATGGCCCTGGTGGAATGAATGATAAAACTCCCATCTATTTCACTAGGGCCAGAATTATCCCTCTGTGTTTGCAGTAGCAAAGGGGGCTCAAACAAGTATGACTGGCTTATTCTGCTCTGTCCAGAACGGCGTGTAAGCAAGGTGCCAGCATCCTGTTTTCTGGAAGCTGTTAACTTGTAAAAGAAGAAATGGTGGAGTTCAGATGCTTTTTCTCGTGCAGTCTAGTGAACTCCATAACATTTGATCCACAGCCAAGAACAGATAAAAAGAACCATCTCATACAATATCTCAGTATTACAGGGGACACTAAAGCCATCTGGATAATGGAGAGTTCAGATAACTGAATGAATTTCGGTGGACTCAGCAGATATCAGGAGGCATCCAAGGAAACATGTTTTGGTCAAAATGTCACTTTTCAAATTGAGGGTGCTTCACGGTACTTAGGATGCTGCTACAATATGAGGAGGGAAGGAAAGATAGGATCAAAGGTGTTGTGTGAGTTGGAAAGATTATTTGAAATTATTGACAAAGTGGATGAAACTCAGGACTTAGTTCATATCCCAGAGGATGGGCCATCTATTACAAAAAGTAAGGTGTTTTGTATGGGATGTGCCAGAGGGGATTGGCAGGCATTTATTTAAGTTCTGAAAAAGAAAATGAATGTGGGATATAATATTAAGCTGGGTGTATTAATCAAGCAGAGAAGATGAGTCTTATCCCAGTGACTCTCCCATGACTACAAGAACATACTTCTACCAGCTGGCCAGGATGCCAGTGGGAAGAGAAGATGTTGTCGACCCCATGTCTCCCTACAGAAGAGGCAAGGAAGAACCATGGACTGTTGGATGAACAAAGCAAAACATGACTCGCCTGCCTGAGTACTGTTAAAACTTCCAGGAGTTAAATATTTGCCTGCTCAAGGTAATATAGTAGGTACAAAAGACACTTAAGCAACCTCCCATCTGAAGAAATGACCACCAATGTCTCGTGTCCTTCTGCTTCGCCTCATTAAGACATATAACACCATGGATCAGGTCTCCTGAATGGCCACGGACAAGAAGCTTCCTTGCAGTGAATGTGAGGTGTTCCTAAAGCAGTGATTCTCAACCAGGGTGCCTTGGGAACCTTGCAAGGGTGCCACAGGTGCGCAAACATGATGCACAGGAAAAACCCAGAGATTTCAAACTGGATTCCAGCATTAAAAACAGTCTGACCTGCTGTTGTCTCTTTGAGTGCCTTGCAATGGAAAGAAATCAATGCATTATTTTTCTGTAGTCATAAAACAAATGGTGCCTTAAGTCTACAAAGGTTGAGCATTAATGACCAGAAGGGAAAACATGCCTTTGCTGTCTTTTTTTGGGGACACTGTGGATGTGGAGATGCACCCGAGCACTGGCCTGGTGGGCAGGGTACCCGGCCTGCTCCGGGTTGGAATTTCATTCCTGAGGCAACTTCATTCAGACATCCAAGTGATTCCCAACCTGGTGGCCGCAGCACCCCGGGGTGCCCTGAGATGGGATGGGCTCCACCTTTCCCCTAAAGGTAAGCGTGTTCTCTTCCAGGTTGGTGAACCTCCTTCGGCGGGCTTTAAACTAGGCTCGTCGGGGGAGGGGGAAGATGAGGGCGGAGGAGACGATGAACTACCTGGCCCAGCAACAGCCAGCGAGCCCAGACCAATGGTCAAAAGGGAGAAACAGGTAAGTGATGGGGGA
>NW_017728916.1:8286521-8325469 GCF_001723895.1 Crocodylus porosus
CGGCTTTGTCTGCCGCCGCCATGGCCCACTCGCCCGTCGCCGTGCAGGTGCCCGGCATGCAGGTGAGCGCCCCGCGTCGCCCCGCTCTGGGGCTCGGGGCGCCCCTCACGGGCCCCTGTCGTGGGGCTCGGGGCGCGCCTCAGTGGCAGCCCATTGTGGGGCTCGGGGCGCCTCACGTTGGCACCCCGTTGTGGGGCTCGGCATGTGGGCACCCCATTGTGGGGTGTCCCTTGCCGGTGCCGCTCTTTGGGCTCTTGACACCCCTCTGTGGCGCTGGCAGCAGCCAGCGCTGGGTTTGCGGTGCCCCCGTCGCGGGGCTGCAGGCCCCTCTGTGGGTGGGGTGGCACCCCGTTTCCAAGCCCGGCGTGCAGGTGGCGGTGTGACGGCCTGGCAGTCGGGGACAGGTCCGAGCCTGCGCTCGTCAGTCATCGGCTTATCTTCTTGCACCTCAGGGCACCCTTCGCAGGACCGCCCGCCGTGCCCAGCGCCAGGGTCTGCAACGCTGGTTCTCCACCATGGTGCTGCAGCGCCCGGGGCGCCTCGAGAAAGGGTGCCGCGCACTGTTAAGTGTGCAAGTGTGGTTCATAAGATGAACCTCTCAAGTTAGAAATCTGTAAGAGTGAAATACTTTCTGACCTGGGGTCTTTTTAGGTTTTTTGCAGCAGAAAACATGCTCTTCTTATTTTTCCATAGCTGAAAACCAAGTGAGAGGTAAGAGCTGCCATTTTCCAGGGCATGATGCAGGCCTCGCCGCGGGTGCGTTGATCCTAGGAAGGTTGAGAACCGCTGGTCTATAAGGTGCATCAATGACCTGCCTTCTGTTTGGCTGCAGAGGAAGAGGGCTATAAATTACCTCTCTCTAGTCCACAATATCAACACCAGCATTGACTACAAGCTACTTTAGTTCCCCATTGGAAGATCTTAATTCTCATGTAAAGCCTAAATTAGCTTTTAATCCAAATTGTTCCATTTTTTGGAATGTGTCTCACTTTTTTCCTCATTAGTTATTATAGGTCTTGATGAGTGTCCTGATCAAGAGACTTACTCCCCAATGGTGTGTGCCCATGAATTTTGAAAGGCTTTTTGTAAGAGTAAAGGAATGAACACCTTCCCCTGGAAGTACCCTGCTGTAACAGATGAACAATTCTCTAGCTATATAAGTATTTTCTTTGTTAATGAGACAGTCATGCCTCTGAAATTTAGGTAGCCTAAATGATGCAGTAGCCTTTAGGATGTATGCTAGAATGAATAGCTGAATCAAGGAAGGTTCACAACTGCTAGTAACAATATCTTCAATACCACCTGCATGTGGTATTTAAGGCATTTGCAAATGTAATTATACACTTTCTAAAATGGTAAAGAATGAACTTTTAAAAGTAGGCCAAGTTGGTAAGGTAAAGTTACTACTTTTGCTTTTATCTTCAGGATGTTTACATTTCCTGAATTCTGTTACATTTTTCTCCTAAACGAAATTATTTTGCTAACTTTCTGTTGATGCAAGCAGACATGAAATCATTCTTTCTCAGCTGCTTAGAATTTTAACCTGCCAATTTCCTAGGTATTTGAAATGTATCTATATTATTAATTATGCAGATTTAAAACTTAGGCTAGGGAGCTGTGATGGTAGAAGGACACTGAGATTTATTTTTAGTTAAGTGCTGTGATGTGACAAGGTTTTTCTTACATCGCTTCAATAGCCTCCCCTCCCATTTTTTTTCATTCAAAATCCTAGACAGTCCATACTTATACTTTAATATTTGAATATATTGCTCATCTCTTCCATTAGGATTTACTCTGGTTCAAAAAGGACCCTGAAATTATTATAAGTACTGTTTTCTAAGTTGATGCATTTTATATATGTTTCCTTCCACTGGAGTGATGTTGTTAGTTTAACCCAGACCCCTTAGTATATTTGCCTAGGTTTTATGCATATTTTCTTAACTTTTACATATGTACAGATGCTGACAATTAAGATATTTTTCCCCGGAGGTTATTTTATTTTTTTATGAAAGCCAATATACAAATCATTAGAAGCTCTCCTAGGATGCAAAGAATTTGAGTTAACAGTGAAATTAATCTTTACCTTATTCCTCTGAAAGTGTGGAAGAGATGATTGGGATATGGGAGTGGCTTCATCCTTTTTTAACTCTAACTTCTGTTCACTATTATTTAATAAGGGCTGTTGAGGTAGTTAAAGTGTTACCTGCTTCTGGTCAGTGTTTTGAAATAAACACCTGCTGTTTGATTTAAGAAACTAAGCAGATCCTTGTTTGTCCTGTTTTGATTTATGGGACCCAATAGTTACGTTAAAATTCGTGCTGGGAAAGATGGGGAGGTTTTTAGTCTCCAAAGCATAGTCTTATACCCTGTATGTAACATGGGAAGGATTTTATTTATTGTTGGAGTGGAAGTAGTTTAAGATGGTTCATGTTGTCCCTATGACGACTTCAGTCGGTAATCTGATATTTTCCTTTACCCCCTTTTAATTCTAATAAGAAGGAAAAGAACATTTCATGAACAAAAATAGTGTCATTTATTATTCAGCTTATTTACTAATTCCACAACAAAAATATATATATATTGATGCTGTGGAGACATTTTTCTGGCTTGGTTAAGCCAAATAACTTGAAAATAATGTTTTCCTATTTAAAATACATCCCAGTACTGGAAACTAGAAAGCCGTATTGAAGTCACTAAAGTAACTTTAACTCTACCTTATAAAACCCTGACAATAATAGAAGGCTCTGAAACAGTCTTATCTATCACTCTGATGAGTAGCTACCAAAACATTTAATTAGGCAGTGGTTGCATAGACTCCAATTTGCTGTACAGCCTACATTCAGTTGAAGAAAAAACATGTACCTTTCAATTCCTGATTACACAAATAGCCCACTAAATATATTCTCTTCTCACTGTTTGCCAAGCTTCCATTTGTACAGACACAAGAGTTTGATGTTAGGTTATCTTTGCATTTGAACTTTAAAGTCTGGTTCATAAAATTATAGCATTTAGAGCTAAGGCTATCATGGGTACTGAAGACTGTATTTAGTATTGCCAGCGTGCATATAAAAGTTCTCAGCGGTGTAAACGTTTAGTATTCTACCTACAGGTTTGATATATAGTGTGTTTTATATATTTAAGGTTAGAATAAAAAAATGAAAGGTACTTGGAGCTGTGGGAGCCCAGCTGAGGTTGTCTAGTGTTGTGAGTTCTTTGAGTTGTCCTTGTCTTCCAGTTAGAGTTAACTATACTTCACAACTGACTGAATTTTCCTTGTCTATTTTTTTGTGGGGAAAAAGTAGTGAAAGTAGCTCCTGCTGATGGAATAAATTGTCTCACTGTAAGATCTTACTGTACTGCCACCCCTGTAAGGGATCCAGCTGAACTGAAATGTGTTTCTAGGTAGGGATAGTGGGAGAAAGGAGTTCTGCTGCCTTGAACTGTCTCCCCCTAATAGGTTGGTGTGTGATGGGGAAAATAATGGCTACTGCTGGTGTTAGAGAAGGGATGTTTAGGTACAGTGATTCTTTTTTTTCCCCCTCTTCGATCCAGTAGGCCAGACATATAACTGAAAGGGGCTGAAGAAAGTTCAGGTGAGCAGAAAATTCCGGTTCTTTGCTGCATCCTTCATTTCAGATGGGGAAAGCCTGAGCTGGGCATCTGTAACTAACTGAATCTTACGTTTTACTCAACGTTTTTAAAGTTGGACTTGCCAGTGTCTCCTGTGTATGATGAATGGCCAGTTACTATGAACAGTAAAGGCAATTTGTACTTAATTGTTAGTGTCATAAGTGCCTGACTTGATTAGGCAAGGTTCTTTGGGCAGATGCGATATCTTGTATTAGACTTTTCCAACTAAGTGGTTGGAAAAAATGTTCTTTGCCAGCTTTCAGGCACAAACGCCCTTCTTCAAGCATACCTATTTTTGTGCCCGGAAGCTGGCAAAGAACATTTTTTCCAACTAAAGAACATTTTTCCAATATTTTTTCTAACAAAGAACCTTGCCTGCCTATGTCCTTAGACCAACATGGCTACAACCAACAACCCTGACTTTTTTTGATTTTTTTTTTGAAGACAGGCCCTCAAAAAGGAGGGGGCATACAATTTTTCTGTGGGTTCCTCCACCCTCAATAGAAGATCACTTGAGAAATAAGGCCTTTTACTTGGAGAAGTGGTAAATGAACTCTTCCTTTCCTGGTTTCAAACTAGTGTGGAAAACCTGTATTTGTGTAATGTTTAATGCTAGTGAAAATATCTCAGAGTATTCAGCACACAGGATACTAGTGAGAAATTATTTGTGGGTGAGGATAGCATGCAAATCCTTTATGAGCAAATGAGGTCTCTGCCTCTCCTAGAGGAAGAAATATTATTTGGCTTGTTTTTTGTCCAAAAAAAAAGGTGGTACGAGGTAAAATAAAAAATTCTAAGAAATTACTTAGAAGAGGCCAGTTTACAAACTTGTATACAGGGTGGAACCACTCTCCCACACCACCCTCCCATCCCTCAAAAAAAATTCTGAACAGCATCTTCTTTGGCTCTTTAATCTTTTATGATCTCTATTTTTCTCTTCCTGTGATTCAGTGTCTTTGTATCCGGTTGGATATACTTGTCGTGGATGGAAAGGTCTGACAACATGCTGCCTAGTTGTTTTGTGCCCTAAATGCTCCCTCCAGCCCTCCTCTTTCCCTCTGGTTGCTTCACTGGCATCTTCTAGTAGTTCTTATCTGCCTGTACTGGAGGCCACAAGGCTGTGTTTTGTCCTATTTTTTTTTTTTTTTTTTATTTTATTTTCCTGACATCCCGGCTGTCTTGAAATACAGAGCCTTACTTCTTCTAGAAATGGGGAAGAACAGGGAGCACCACGAGACTGAACTATGGCCCAGAACTTGAGGACTGTTGATTCTACTCTTTGGCTATCAGATGAGTGTCTGAATCCGGGAACTGGGGAGTCTCTAATAGTAATGCTCTTTTCTTGGTCCTTCAGTCCAACTCCAGGGACACTTGGATGTAATTTAGTTGAACATAGTTATCAGGTGGATAATAGGATAACAGGCAGCAGCTAAGTTTTGCACATTATAACACTTTGTAGCCAGAAACCAACAGGAAGCTGATTCATGACATGGAGAAGGGATTTTTATGACAGCTTCATTTGATATGATAAATTTAGTTTACCTCATTTATTCAAGGTCACGTACCTTCAACACAGGCTTTCTTCAATGGAGTGCCTGAAGCTGGTTGGAAGTGTGTGCTGCTTCACAGCTGTAATGTACCTTGTTTTAACTGTAATGCACACAGATACTACAAGTCACTCTGTTTATGCCATCTAAGTACAAGCTGGTTTTGGTAGATATCCTTGAGTTTAAAAGGAGGTAGTGGAGAAACTTAAAACTCTAGCAGAGGATCGAGTCAAAGAACAGTTTGTTTATCGCTCTGTTCAGAAATTAGGTATATTCAGATGGTTCTTGCACATGTCCAGATGTTCAGGTTCTGCTGGGGGAATTGCCATTTTCCAGGCAGAAAACGTAAGTGTGCAGACATTTAGGCTTTTTCTCCCAGAGCATAAGTGGCTGCTCTGGAAGAAAAATAACCCAGGAACAGCCAGGGTTCAATTGCTCCTAAGAAACTGAACGTCTGCACACTACTTTCCTTTGGCTTAACTGCTCTTGGAGACAGGCTCCCACACCTTCCAGAGACTGAAGTCTGGAGATGGTGTGGGGAGCAGTTGTTCTCCATATCCCGTGCTCTGGGAGGGGAAGAGCAGCTGGCAGCTGTTCCTCACCTCCTCACAGGTGAGTTCCTGATATCGGAAGCAAGCAGGGACTTTGCTGTGTTAGTCCCTTTACTTGGGTCCTGAGTATTAGAGCCAAAGGCAGGGAGCACTGCTCCTCCTCCCCTACTGCAAGGCTGGGAGGTTGGGCTTGCAAGCCTGGCACTTGGCTGTATCCACTTCCCCTTGCCTCCCCCTCAGCAATTGCCACTCAGCAATTTAAAAGCCATCAGGGCTGGGAAAATGGGCTCGGGGAGAGCTTTCCAAGCCTGCCTTCCAGCCCCTCTGGTCTCTTCTTTCCCCAGTACTGCTCAGCTGAGTGGCGGGGGCAGCCATTTAAAAGCTGGAGGGGCCAGGAACTGGGCTTGGGCTTCCCTTTGCTGCTGGCACTGTCCAGCCCACCCAGAGCAGTGCCTGGCAAAGCACTGTGACAAAACACTCCTGCCTTGCTACAGAGTGAGGCAGGTTGCTGTATCCCTGCAGCAAGGCACCAGAGCCGTACCACCGTGGCTGAGTGCTGTCCCCTGCTCCTTGCGGTCCTGATGCTGATGAATACCATAGATAGCTTTCCTGTCTTCCCTGCCTTGTGATTCTGGGTCAGAAAACACATAGCTAAAGATACTGGGAAACTGCTTAGCACTGTCAAGACCTATGGAGCATTTGGCTTTTAAAATGGTTCTGCTTTAAAAAGCACTTTGGGATTCTGCTTTTAGTCTTTCAGCAGTTTCTGCATCGAATGCTCTTGATGTGCAGAGAAAAACGTATTTTCTTAACTGCCGGCCCTGCAAACAGCTTGAGCTCCAGTAGCCAACCTGTGTTGTTTTTTTTCCCCTATTTTGCTCATCATCATCATCAAGTTGTCCAAGACAAATTAGACTTCATTGATACATGTGCAGCCTTATTTTCTTCAAATTTTGCTGGCATTGGTACCTGCCTTGGAGTTGCTTAGGTGTAGCTGATGGGGAAATTAGAAAATGCTTCAGTTTCTGGTGCGTGAGAGAATCCCCAGTGATCTGTTACTGGTGGGTTTTTTTGAAGGTTTGGAAGGAGTACAAAGCTGTAAAGTATACTTCTGTCCAGTGCATTAGCTTCTGTGTGCATCAGTTGAGTGCATTAACCACAAATGCATTCCTTTTCACCATAATTGCTATGCTGTTTTTACCATCATCTTCTATCAGTTTAGGCTAGGGCATCATTGTCTCAAGAAAGATGAAAATGTTCATCTGCAATTAGGTTTTCCACTTCAGAAGTGCACAGCTATTGTCTGTTAGGCTATTCTGCAGTGGATCATTCATGAATATTCCAATGATGTGATCAACATTGGTTGGTTTTTAATGCATGGCAAATATCCGTCTTCTCTGTCAAGTTTTACTTATAATGTTGAAATGTTTTCTGTACTTTGTGTTCACGTAAAACAGAGGGAATGTACCTAGGAACAAGAGTGGCTTAGTAATACATATGGAATCGCTTGGTTTTATTTGACAGTATTGCTTGCTTATGCACCTATACTTGGGACTGGTTTTTAAATGACTGCACGTATTAACTGTAAAAACAGAAAATTACTTATATTACCTTTGTTTTCTTTTTAAACATGATGGTTCAGTATTCCTTTAAATGTGAATAGTTTCTTTTTCTCTTAACTGCTGATGCTTTGCAACGTGCCCAAAGCCACAAGGTCAGTGGTAGATTCTTACGTGCAAGCATCTCAATTCTGTTGGAAGCCCAGTGTGGCAGGTGGTCTAGCAAAGTTTGTCCCAGGTGTAGTAGTAAAAATATTTGCAGGTATCTATGCTGAGTAACTGGGGAGACTTTCAAAAGAGAAAAACAAATGATCACCAACTAATATACTTTTTTTTGAATTGGCAAAAGAGATTTTGTTTTGCTTCTGACATTACTGGACAGTTCTGTCATCAGTTGTTTTATTTTAAGCCAGCTAAATTGTGTCTTGTATTACCTTAAATTTTGGTAGCCGTGTGGAAAAGTGGTTAGGTAGAATTCTGTAGTACCAAGTAAGCCAACTTAAGCCCGTAGTACTACTTAAGCCTTTTCTTGGTGCTCGTCTTATATGTGCCATGTTTTGTTTTTGGGGTTTTTTTGGCTTTTTGTTTTCTTTTGAAAATTCGGTACAAGTTAATGGTTATGGGGCGAGTATGCAACAAAGGCAGAATTGTCTGGAAAGCTGTGGCAGAACTGCATGCATGCTCTCTGGCAGAACTAAACAGTTGGTGAGGGATTGTGAGGAGCCACTTCCAAATCCTATTCCTTCCTTCTGATTGCTGATCAGTGATGTTTGAATTCCCTCCAAATGCAGCTTCATTGGCTTTTTTAGTGTGCCTGTTTAGAGAACCACTATTTGTTCTTTAAAGTGTAACTTGTCTAGCTAGTTCTCATTCTGCAGGTCTATTATCTTGGCTAGTTTAGTTGCATATCAGCATCTTGAATGTGGATCTGTCTCTCAGCACTGAAGAAGAGCTAAATTCAGTCAGTGTATAGTCTGATATGCTGTCAGGCCCACTCTGCCAAAAGTGTTCACCAACCAAAGGACTTATCGGTGAAAAACAATATCGTGAATTACAAGATACCAGTCATTGACTTGCATATATGCTAATGCATCTCTGAGCATGGCTCTTTGGAGACATGCTATACCATGTGTTCATTTGCTACTTGTGTCAGGAAGAAGCATGAGCCTTTACTGTGAATCCTACCCTGTGAAAGAGGCTTTAGGATCGTAGGAAAGTAGGGCTGGAAGGGACCTCACAAGGTCATCTAGGCCAGCTCCTTGCTGAAGGCAGGATCATCCCTGACTAAACCACCCCAGTCAGGTGTCTGCTCTACCTGCTCTTCAGAGCTTGCAAGGATGGAGAGTCCACAATTTCTCTAGGCAGTCTGTTCCAATCCTTGACATTTAAATGTACAGCCGTTGGTCACGGCAGCCAGGCAACTTGAACCCCAGGGCCTTGGGCTTGGGAAGTCAGTGGGCTGACCCCTGGGCTACAGCAGCAGACCCATAACCTAGATGGACCAAATGATTAAGAGTCAGCTTTCCAGGCTCTTCTACGTGTCAATCCTACGGCAGAAGCTGAAATCTGGAGAGTCCCAATTCAGGAAGCCTACAAATAGGATGAAAGGTTGACAGGACTTGTTGACTCGAGTCTGCCTGGATTTCATATAATGCAGAGGAGTATAGTGGAAGAAGGGAAAAAGAGCAGTAGTTTCTCCTGTTTGTGGTGAGCTGGTAGCTCAGGGAAAGGCTCAGCCTTGGAGTCAAGGGTAATCAGTTGAGGAGTAGCCCTTCAGTCCCGAAGAGAGTACCATTATACTCCTGGGCAGGCATTTCTGCAGATCAGGGTGCTGCTACAGTCTGAATGTTCCTGATTTGGTAGCTTAGGAGATGCCTGAAAATAGGTCATGTACCACCAGGTAGTATCCTTGTCATTCCTGACAGCTATTTATATGGCTTCTGTATCAGAAAGCCCTCTAATCGGATATGGTAGCTACCAGCGCTGCACACATCAAAATGGCAATACTAGACCCAATAGAATCCTTAGAAAGAGACATTGATTTGTTATGCTAAAATACAGTAAATAGACTTTAAAATGCAGTGGAAAACTTTTGGTAGTTGCTATAGATGCAGTGGTTCAATGAATATGTGATAAGCAAGACTTATTTGAAAATCTCTTTTAGTGGACTAGCTTCATAATTGGAAAAGATGCAAATAAGCCTTTGGTTGCAAAACACCCTTCCTCACGACTGGGAAAGAAAAACTTAATAATTTTATTAACCTTTAACTCTCTGGAAGGGACTGCCTTCTTTACTCTTACCTGCAAAGACACAAGAAACTTGTGATTTTAAGCTCTAAAGGGCTCCATTCAGCTGCCTGTGAATCTCCCCATCCCATTTGAAGTTCCTCTGTGAGCTGTTAAAATACAACAGAGCAGCTTCTGCTTTTCTGATGGCACCTGCTTTTAAGAACGGCGGCTATTCATCTCATCGGCCTTGTGGGAAGATGTCAGGAGGTCATGATTTTACTTGGGCTTCATCTGTACTCAAAAATTAAAGGCAGAACTATGTTGATTAGGACTTTGGGACCTAATTGCATGTCTAACTGACACAGATATGCCAGCCAAAAACCACACTGTCAATGCAGTTATACCAGCAAAAAGGAATTTCTTTTATAGCTTGTACTGTTCAGGGAGCTGGTTTAATCTACACCAGGAAGAGAGTTCTTTTGTGTACAAGCTATCTCGTTTCAGTAGCTTGTACAGAAAAAGAAGATATTTGTGCACATGCTAACATTTGGGTTTATGGTTTGTCAATGACTAAGCTGATTTGTTCAAACTATCTGTACTGTCACGTGCCATTACTTACATAGGGATATTGTGATCATATGCTAATGTTATTTCTATAAAAAATTATAAAATGGCTTTAAGGTAAAGCAAGATGCATCTCTGCCTATGGAGGTACTTGTGTTTGTGTAGCAATGTCTATTTGGCCACTAGCATTCAGAAAACATTGCATACATTTCATGACTGTGTGTGGTTTTTTCCTAGTGTCAAAGCTTTAATGCTATTGTCTCTCAGGTGGGTGGTGCAAAAAGCAAAAGCAATGGACTTGTGATCTGATAAGTAGTCAGCTGGCTGAAAGGAAATGTGTGCTATTAAAAACAAAGTGCATTGGATTGTAAGTCTGCATCATTTTTCATTTTATGATGCTTCCTAACACAGCTTTTGTAATTTGTAAGGTAATTTTGTAATTTGTAAAAGATTTTCAAAGCAGTGTATAAAATGGAGAGAATTAATATAAAAGCTCTTTTGGCAAGGAGAAGTTATAACAGTTCTCCTATCTCTTTAAACTTCTAATTCAGATGAATAGGGTTCACACGTTTCTTTAGGCTGGTAACAAAATGTCGTAGGGCAAAAGAATATTTAAACGTCAGGTGTGTCAGACTTCCTCCAGGCTGGATCTGTGGAGCCAGGAATATTTGTAGGATCCAGCTTAAACACTGCATTTGGAGGGAGTCTGTGACTAGATCTAGACCAGAATGCGATCTCCAATTAAGAGGAACCACTTATTATTATTATGAGCTATGCTGTGTTAGACTACTTAATTAATCTATTCAAAATCATGGTGGAGACCAAGTAATATCATTTACATATGTTTTGTTGTTGTTGTTGTTCCTCTGTCTTATTTCCTAGGTATGAATATATGAGGGGTAGAGGTGATGCAGGTATAGATTAACAAGGTATTGGGTAAACATCTCATTTTAAATGTTTAAATGTTGGTAGCTAATTGGGATTTCTGTTTAAAACAGAGAGGAAAATAATTCCTAAAAGTATGCACATGTACCCAACTCTTTGTGTCATTCTGTTCTGTCCAGAAAACATTTTCTGCTAGTCCTGACTTTCATTTGAGGTGTCTTCCTGTTTGTTTCTGGTCATCTTCTGGCACTTGCCAACCTGCTCTCCTGCTTTCCAAATTTTGGAATTCCAAAAAAAAGTTCCGTGTATGTTGTCTCTCTTTCCCCCCCTGCTTTTTATGTTTTTTAAAGTTGTTCTTTACTGTAGAAGGGCACACAGTTCCTGATCCCTAGCCTGTCATCAATTTTTGCTCTCTCACCCGCAGTTTTCTCAGTTCCCACGATAAATCCCTCACACGAATGCTAATTTTGGTCCTGGTGCCATCCTTGTTTTTCTTAGCATAAGGGTTGGCTATGCTTATCCAGGACTTACAAGTTGTTTTGGGAGTTCTCTGGTTAGTTAGGTGGTTAAAATGAAGTGATTGGATTAATTTTTAATTACTCTTTTTAGTTTGCTGACCTTCAGATACATTTTACACCATTTAACTATTGCCATTGAACAGTTAGTACATTAATTTTTTGACATAAAAGGCTCTGTTGTTTTCCATATTTGACTTCTATAGCACTCTTCTCTGATGTACTTCATGATATTTTACAAATAGTAATAAACTAACCCTCAAAAGCTAGCAGTTAAGGTATTGTCTTCAGGTTACCAGTCCTGCGTATCTTCAGGCAGGGAAACTCCAGAAGTCTGAGATCATTCTGCTGCTGTCACAAATCTTCCAGCCGTAGGAGAAGAAAGACTAATCTATCCCTAGCCTTGCTAGAAGACGTAGGTAATAGACCACTTCTTTCCTAAAATTTGGGCTTTAGCTTTTCACTAACTATCAAGATTCAATTTTGGTTTAGTAACTACTGAGTTTTCTTAGTGACTTGCTGTATTTGGAATAATCTATTAGTTATCAACAGTGCTGTGTGGCAGTGGTTTCTGATAGTACCCAAAGGTCCCATTTTGCATTTGGGATTGTGGGTGCTTTATGTACAGAGATAAAAAGACAATCTCATTCTCTTTCCAGATGGATAAACATTTTAAGTTAATGGATAGATAGGTATATAAAAGCTTCCCCCCCCCCCAGCTTTTTGTTTTTTTGTTTTGAATAATGTCTTTTAATGTAGGTAAGCTGCAAGCTGTAGCAACTGATCCGCTCCTACATCTTAAGCGGTTTTCTTTTCTAAATAAAACTCAGGAGACTCTTAAAAATCCAGATAATATAACAGCATCTCTGGGCTTGGCACAGGAAGTATTCATAGTTTCCTAGTAGTTAGAGGTCAGAAGGGACCTGAATAGATCATCCAGTCTAACCCCCCACCACTGGTTGGAGCACATGCTGGGATCACACGACCCCAGACAGGTGTTTGTCCAACCTCTTTCTGAATTTACCCAAAGTAGGAGTGAGGACCACTTCCCTAGGAAGCTGGTTCCAGATCCTAGCTGCCCTAACAGTGAAATAGTACCTCCTAATTTCTAACCTGAACCTGTTCTCCAGCAGCTGCTGGCCGTTGTTCCTCGTCACCCCAGGTGGTGCTGGGGAGAATAGGACCCTTCCTATTTGCTGCTGATTTCATAGATTTCATAGACGTTAGGGCTGGAAGGAACTTCGGAAGATCATTGAGTCCAGCCCCCCGCCCGAAGGGCAGGAAGTCAGCTGAGATCATAGGATCCCAGCAAGATTGATCTCCCCTGATGAGTTTGTAGGCAGCCACCAAATCCCCCCTCAACCTGCGCTTGCTGAGGCTGAACAGTTTCAGGTCCCTCAGCCTCTCCTCATAGGGCCTGCCCTGTTGCCCTCCAACCAAGCGGTTGGCCCTCCTCTGAACCCTCTCAAGGCAGGCCACATCCTTCTTAAAGTGTGGTGCCCAGAACTGGACTCAGTACTCCAACTGAGTATTGTATTGTCTGTATTGTCAAGACAGAGTGAATGTGCTGGCATCCTGATGCCTCTTGGAAGGAATCTCATGAGAGTTTGTAAAACTTTTTTGAAAACCTAGTGCCTTTCTGCTTTTTGGTTTCATTAGATACAAAACATCAGATCAGCCTAAATGAGACATTTTGTGATTATTTTTTTAATGCATTTTTATTTGCTTGTTTGTAGAGATGCTTGCTTGAAGGTCCTCTTAAGGAAAAAGACATCTGTGAATTGTCAGTAATGGTAACTAGTTTCAGGTCTGTTCTGCTTCAGAGGATCTGCTAGATAGCCATGGTCCCTTATCTAATTAATTGGCTGTTCTTCTGAGATGAGGTCTAGCTTTCTACCTCCTACCTAAATGTGTGTTGTCTTTTACCTTTTAAGTGGGTGTGTTTGAATAGTTGACTCATGTTCATAACTTTTTTTTATAGCCTTCCCCATTCTTAAACATGGTATGTGTCACAAGTAAAGAACAGCTGATGTCCCATTGGCAGCTTGCTACTGGTAAAGAAACTACTGGATGAAAGGAAGCAGAAAGGTTGGAAAAACAGCCAGTCATGGCCATGGAAGTCATTAAGGCCTCCAGCAATTCAATTTTGTGGCGTAGCTAGGTTGGCAATAAGAAAAATTATGTCCCTGAGTAATATAATGGCCAGCTGGGCTGGCAGAAGTCCTGGTGAAGATAGTTATACTGAGCAGAGCCTTTTTGCTGTATTCCTTACTGAAATAAGGAACTGATATGAGATGCCTCTCTACTAGTAATATATATCCAGCAGGAAAATGGAGATGTAATGGTAGTGTGGGAGGGCATTTCTGCACCAGCTTTCATCCAGCTAGCATGGGTAACAATAGTAGTGAGAGATGAGAGTAAGGAGTGGTTCTCAACCTTTTTAAACTCGAGCCACTCCTCCATAACTTGTCTGAATTTGGCAGCACCCTAGTTGAGAACCACTGTTCCGGCAGCAAAACTGGTTATTTCTGTGCCTTGGGCACAGGGATATGGGGAGGGGGCAGGGTTGTGCTGAGAACAGGAGAAGGTGGGGGCAGAGTCTTATCTGCTACAGCATGGGCTCCCCAGGGGCTGCAAACTTGCTGCTGGGACCTGAGGCAGAGTCTGGGGGGAAGGGGAAGAAACACCATTCCCCCCCCGCCTCCAATCAGTCTCACTCACCTCTGTTCACAGTTTGACAGGTGCAGGCAATTTGCGTGTAGATCCAGGCTGAAGAAGCCTTAATTTGTCAGAGTGCAAAGGGGTTACCTCCATTCCAGTGCCCTCCCCATGGCTCGTACCCCAGTTGGTTGTCCATCTGCAGCCAGGAAAAACCACCCCCCACATCTGGTTCCAGGAGGGGGCATGCTGGGCATACTGGGAAGGACTGCAGCAGCGGGGCTCCTGTTGCAGCTGCTTTCTGGCTTGCCCAGCATGTCCCCTCTTGGAAACAAAGGCATGCTGGACAGTTATACCTGGGTGTAGTGATGGTGCCAACTCTGCGGCACCCTTGAAAAGGTTTGTGGCACCCCATTGAAATGCACTGGAATATGGACTTGCTGGGAACCCAGCATAGATGCTGTGGACTTGCTGATCTATATTGAAAGCCATGCCTATGCATCTTTACTACTTTTGCCCCAGCTAGCTTAAATTTAAAGCTGGCATGAGTGTGCTTTCCCAAGTCACATTTGTACTTTTTATCTGTGTATATCACGCCTAGGGAGCAGAAGTGCTGAAAGGGATCTCACAAGGTCATCTAGCCCAGCCCCTGCTCAAGGCAGGATCATCCCTGACTAAACCATCCCAGCCAAGTGTCTGTCCAACCTGCTCTTGAAAATTTCCAGAGATGGAGATTTCACCACTTGTAGGTAGCTTGCTCCAGTGATTTACAATCCTCAGAGCCAGCAAGTTCCTCATAACTTCCAACCTAAATTTCCTCTGCTGCAGTTTGAGGCCATTGTTCCTAGTCCTGTCCCCTACTGCCCTAATCCATCCTTGCTATAATCACCCTTCAGTCTTCTGTTCTCCAGACTAAATAAACTTAGCCTTACCTCCCAAGTGTTGCTTCCCAGGTAGGTAATCATTTTTGTTGCTCTGTCCTGGATTCTTTTCAATCTACCCATCTTTATTGAAGTGTGGGGCCCAAAACTGGACACAGTACTGCAGGTGAGGCCTCACCAGTGCTAAATGGAGCAGCAGAATCCCTTCCCTTGATTTGCAAGTAACACTTCTCTTGATACAACCCTGTATGCTGTTGGCTTTTTGCAGTGAGAGCACACTCTTGGCTCATATTCAGTTTGCAGTCCCTAGGAACCCCCAGATTCTTCTCTGCAGTCCTTCAGCCTAACCAGTCATTTCAGTCTGTATTTGTTCGTGCAATTACTCTGTCTCAAGTGCAGGACTTTGCACTTGTCCTTGTTGAATCTCCTAGACTGCAGAAATGCTCTGCAGTCAATCCAGGTCATTTTGGTTCCTAACCTTGCCCTCAAGAGTGTCTGCAGCTGTACCCAACTTGGTGTCATCTACAAATTTGCTGAGTGTGCACTCCCACCATCCAAATCATGATTAAAGGTATTGAACAGTACCAGACCTAGGACAGGCCCCTGGAAAACCCCACTTGATGCCTCCTTCAAGTTGGTCATTATCCTGTTGATGACCTTATAGAAGACAATTGGGCTGGTGCAATATGACTTGCTTTTGGTCAATCCATGCTGACTGTTCCTAATCACCTTGTTCTCTTCTAAATACTTCACAGTAGGTACCTTGAACCCCTGCTTCATGATCTTCCCAGATATTGAGGTCAGACTGGTTTCTAATTCCCCAGGTCCTTCTTCCCCATCTTAAACATGAATGCTATATTTGCCCTTTTCCAGTAGTCGGAGACCTTGCACAACCTCCACAAGTTCTCAGAACAATTCTGCCATTACATTGGGCTGTTTCTCTCCTTTATCTTTGCCAACTTCACTCATCATCTGATAGCTGCCCATATTTGTGAAGCTATGAATGAACATACGATAATAGATAAGAGATTAGCTTAGGAGTGCTGATACCCTCAGAATTTTCCTTTTGGTAACAATTCCCTTATAAAAACTTTGTTGGCAGTTTTGCAGCAAAGCTGTGTTTGCATATAGCAGTACACTGGAATATTTTGTATGACTAGATTTTTTACGAAATTCCCTTCATTAACAGTATACTCATGGCTGTATTTTGACTAAAAATCAATAACACAATATCTCTGGAAGCAGTCCCGAAAGGTAGGGAAGTTAAAAATTGGGAATGGGAAAAGTGAATTTGTAGTTGCACGTTACAACAGTTGATGCAAATAGCAGTCTAATATATTTCAAATAGTAAAGGCATAATTGGCAATACCTATAGAAAAGCTTAATGTCCTGGTGTTCAGAATTTAGCTGTTTGTTGAAGTTGACAGCCTTTGGGAAATAATTTTTAACATTTTCTTTAACAAATAACCTTTATCACCTTTAAAAAATGTTCAAGCCTCTTCAAAATGCCTGAATTAGGTTAGTAAGATTCTTTGGGTAGATGTGATATCTTTTATTAAACTAACTGAGTAGTTGGAAAGAAGTTCATTGTAAGCTTTCGGGTGCATTCACCCTTCTTCATTTGCTTATTCTTTAGTAAGGTATTTCTGAGATGATTTGCGTACAGCTTCCTTGTTTTGAACGTGTTTTTAAAGTGACTGAAGATGGATGGTATTAACCTTAGAATCATAGCTTTAAATAATTTCAGAGAATTTAGAAATAAATGCTTGTCTCTTAAAGAGGAATTTATAAACTTGGACAAAATTGAGACCATCCCAAATGTCCTTACTTCCAGTATTCATGTGAGAGTGCACTGCCGATTTAAACCACTGTAAGTATAAACCGCAAAGACCTGACAGAGTAGGATTTAAACTATTTCATGTTATCAAAGATTTAGTATTATATTGTCAGTTTATGGGAGGAAAACGAGGCTTAGATGGATAGGAAAACTGAGTGTTTGACACAGCACACAGAACTTGTAAGACTTAATGGCAGTTTAACGGCTAGATATGTATGTGAATTTTGGTTTGCGGTTCTTGGTCTGAGATGTGTATCTGTTCCCTGTTCTTCCTTACTCTGCATTCCTAAATGGATTTTTGTGAAAAAATGTTATTAAATCTTTATCCACAGCTCTGAAAATAACCTTGCAACCTCAGATGCTTAGGTTTAACAGCAAGCAGCCTTCTATTACAGCCAACCTTACTGAGTGAAATGCTTTGCACCTTTTCTAGGATGCAGTATTGTGAGGCTGCAAGGGGCTTCATGCTCTTTGAAACAATTTTTGATTGCTTGTCAGGTACCCTTTAGGCTTTTGTTTTGTGGCAATGTGACTCTTTGTGCAAAGTACCTTTAGAAAACTGAAAATTTACTTGCCTGTGATTTTGCTTCTTTGAGTCCCATCAGGATAGCATCCTTTCTCAAGTGCTTGCCTTTTACATGCAGAATTTGACAGGATGGAGTGACCTTGTTAAGCATCGATTTCTGTTAATCATGATTTAAATGATTCTTAAAAAAATATTTTTACATTTGTACTTCAGTATTCCTTTTTAAAGACAGATTGTTTCTCGTTGGTCAAGATACTTTGCAAATTAGGAGGCTGCATTATATCTATATGCATTTATTTAAACAATTCTATACATTTTAAGATTCTTAATTTGCCATGTTATAAAATGGGGATATCTTATTTGAGAGTGTGTCTTTTTTTTATTAATGCTTTGTGTTGAGCTACATTAGAATGGAAAGGGTCGTTTAATTAAAATGGACCAATAAATCGTCCAATAAAAATGGACTTTTTCAGTTGGTTCTAATTAGTTAAATAACTCTCCTAAATGTACTGGATGCATAAGGAAAAATTGTCCACACTTACTGTATCAAGTAAAGGAACGGACCTCAGGAGCCCACTGCTCAAGGCAGGATCATCCTTGCTTAGACCATTCCAGCCAAATTTTTGTCTAACTGTCTGATCAGTAAGTGAACTGAACTGATTGTTTTTGGTCACCATGTCCTTCAGGGTTTTAGAAATAGTAAATCTCATATTTTGCCCACCCAGCTTTTACTTCCAGGTTTAAAAAAATGAAAACAAGGAGCTTTTTAAGTTCCACTCAGTATACCTGATGACTACATCAGCGTTAACCAGAAAAAAAAAATGACTTAAGTGGCAAAGTCTCTTGTGTGCGTGTGGGGGAGAGTACTGCCATCAAAAGCTCAAGCACTTCATCAGAGTGGTTCCAGGTGCTCAGCCAGTGGCTTTTACAGGTGCAGCAATAAGCATCTATTGCTTGAATATTAACATTTATTGAATGATTTTTGTTGATTATATCTGGTTCAGCCTTAGCTTATCTTGTCAATTTCAAATTTAATTAAGTGTTGGGTTTTTTTTCAAAGAATTGTTTTTAATTTTTTTTAAATCAGTTTTTATCTGCCCCAAAATTTGGGATCCCTTTTTTAGGATATTAAATGCCCCTAGATCTTTTTTTTTCTACTCGTCTTCTCATGTTAAATATTTTCATCTGTTCTTGGCAGTTTCTTCACCCCCGAGTAAGTGGAGGGTACAGGGTCGGTGTTGTAGGTTGGAGAGAATGATGCCTGTTGACCAACAGATGTCAAATGTAAGTCAGCCTCTCAAAGGGAGCAAAACTAGGGCAGAAAATCTTCTTGGGGGGCGGGGTTGCAGTGACCATATGCCAGGGAGCAGTGTTGCTCACCCCAAATAAGAATCTTCTCACAATTGCAGGTGAGTTGCTGGCTTCTGAGGCAAGCTCCCCTGATGGCCTTTTCCTATCCATGTAAATTGGGGTGGAGTGATCTTGGCATGAAATGGGAAAGATAGTAAATGAGCATTAGGAGGGGCATTCTTCGCTATCACAATTCACAGGAACTGGGGTTTCCTCTCTGTTTCTGTAACCAAAGTAAGCTGCTTTGTGCAGGGACAGTCTTAAATGGTAGAGGCTTCTGTCAGCCTCGCATACAAATGAAGAGGGTCCAGACAAAGCTCATCAGTGTTTCACAATTCTGAATTTGATTGAACAATAACAATAGAGGTAAAGAAATGTCTTGCTTTAGTGGATAGGGTTCTCTCTGCCCCCACCCCGAGCCCCTAAAGAACAGAGGCTTAGAAAAATAAAATATCTTGGCAAAAATAGACTTGCCTACCCAGTGTCTTTAAAGAGCTCTAACACAATGCAAAGGGCTTAATTCAAAGGTAGCCTGTCATGAAGGCAGCTGTGCCCGAGGGCTGCTGGGTGACATCTCTTTAGTCTCCTCCTGTCCCAGGTCTATGTGGCAGTGCTGTTAGCAAAAGTTTTTGTCAGGGGTATGACAAAGCGTGTAGTTGTGCTGCTAAAAGCATAGTATAGCTGAAGCTGTGACAAAGCTACCCTTCTGCTGAGGAGATGGCCACTCTGCTAGGGGTGAAGGCTGGAATAAGTGCTCTGCTGAAAGTCCAGGTTGGCCAGTGTAAGTTGCATCCGTACTAGCGTGCAAATAAAGAAATTTCTTTTGCAAATATCTCAGTCTAATAAAAGATGTCACCTCTGCTGTGAGTTTTGATCTGTGCTAGAAGTACTTGGCTGGTAGATGTTTATGTACTTCTATTGAAATTGGTGGAAAATGGCAGAAACCAAAACGGCCCAATAAATTTGCTAAACAGTCAGCTAAAATTTACTTCACGGTTTCTGACCCTTTCCAAGAAGGCATTCTTACAGTTGTATCTGTGTGACAGATGGACTTTGGCTGTGATCCTACTCCAGACTTTCAGAGAAATAGTGCAAGGCATGTAATAAGATTGGCCTTCCCTTTTAAACCTGTGACTGCCCATTTCAAATGCATCCAGGTCCTAGAGAAGACAAAATGGCAAGGGTTGGAAAATTCCATCAGGCTTTTTTGATCCTTCTAGCACCAGAGATATGTGATTACTGGCTTGCTCTGAAGGAGGAACAGCTGGGAAGCTGAAGTTACCACACAGCTATACTTGTTTGAAAGTTCAACAGCTAACTTCAAGGCATTGGGCTTGTGGTTCTACAGAAGGGTATAGGAGTGAGGCTTAAAAACAACAGCCTTTTATGCCTTGTATTCATAGTTTTAACTGGACTTTAGAGGAGTGAAACCAGAGAAAGGAAAGAGTGGATTTTTTCCTTATGGGTAAGAAAAAAGGAAGTATTTATCTCTAGGACACATACTCTGTTTACAGTACGTTGGTACAAAAATGTGGTGAAAGGTCTGCACTTTATTCCTGGCTCCCTGTGGTATGAGGGGAAGACTCCCTGACGTGCATTACCAAGCAAAATCCATTGCTGGTGCTCCCAGAGGGCAGGGGAAGAAGGCTCCTAGCTCTTGCTGTTGGCACAATTGACCTTCGAGGCATTGCCTGCCTTTTTCACTAATGATCACAGCCTTGTGTGTACAATGTCACTGGTGGGACCAGTGTGTTGGGACGCTGAAGGAGGAACTCCCCTTTAAAACAACAACAAAAAAAAATTGGAAGTGATAACTGCATTAAATCTGTTGGTTGCTTCTGACTTCTTAGACTGGTTTCATAGTTGGTCGGGTCGGAAGGGACCTGAACAGATCATCAAGTCCGACCCCCTGCCATGACAGGAAAGAGTACTGGGGTCAAACGACCCCAGCAAGGTGATTGTCAAGCCTTGTCTTAAAGACCCCCAGGGCAGGAGCCAGCACCACTTCGCTTGGAAGTTGGTTCCAGATCCTAGCCGCCCTGACCCTGAAGTAGCATCTTCTGATGTCTAGTCTTGAGTCTACCCTCTGCCAGCTTGTGACTGGTATTTCTTGTCACTCCTGGTAGTGCGTGGGGGAACAGAGACTCTCCCAGTGCCTCCTGGTCCCCTCTGACTAGTTTGTAACAGGCCACCAGGTCCCTCCTCAGCCTTCTCTTATGGAGGCTGAACAGGTTCAGGTCCCATAACCTGTTCTCGTAGGCCCTGCCCTGCTGCCCCCTGATCATGCGGGTGGCCTCCTCTGGACGCTCTCCATGCTGCCCACATCCCTCCTGAAGTGCGGCGCCCAGACCTGGACGCAGGACTCCCGCTGCGGCCTGACCAGTGCCGCATAGAGGGGGAGGATCACCTCCTTGGACCTGCTTGAGATGCATTTGTGGATGCATGACAAGGTGCGGTTGGCCTTCCTGACTGCCTCCCCACACTGCTGGCCCATATTCATCTTGGCATCAAAGATGACTCCAAGATCCTCTTCTGCCTCTGCACTGACAAGAGGGGAGTTCCCCAGCCTGTAGGTACGGTGCTGATTCTTCCTCCCCAGGTGCAGCACCTTGCACTTGTCAGTGTTGAATCCCATCCTATTCTCTTCCACTTGTGCTTAAAAGTACCAAAATAGAGATTTTAATCCAGTAAAGTGCTCTTTTAGGAAAAAAATTACTTAAGTAGTTCATCCTGTAGGAATAAAATCATTATTGGGGAAAAAGGAATTCCCATCTGAGACGTATTTTTGTCTATCTAGCACCAGCAACAAAGAAATGCAAGACTTACCTTGAAAGCTCATAACAGCAAACCAGTTTAGACTTAAATCCCTCCTTCCCTTCCCTTCCTTAAATTCACTCTGTTTTAATTTTAGCTAGGATCATGAGCAAACTTAATGTTCAGACAGCTCCCTCTGGGGCTCGCGTTAATGATTTGACTTGCTCTGTCCTTCTCTTAAACGATCCTGGGCAAGAGGAAACCCTAAAGGCACTCTTGTAACGTCCTTAACAATGTGACACTTGCAGCCATTCCTTGCACTGGTTGCAGAGGCATGGAGCATAGCACCTTTTATGCCTTGTGCCAGCCAGTTTGCTGTGCCACGCAGTGCTACCTGCTGGGACAAAGGCAAGACGTGGAAGCCAAAGGAGGGGAAGGGAAGCCCGGAGACCCCAACTGCTGCTGCAGCCAGTGATGGAGTTGGACAGTCCTGTTCTGTACAGTGCTCTGGGAGCAGAAGGCACTTGCAAACAAAGTAGTTTTTGTGACCAGAATGATCTATAAAAATGCATTTTTACAAACTCGAGCTTTACCTCTACAAAAGATTAGTTCACGTGCACCTTTTGTCCTGGATTAGAGTTGGGAGGTATCAAAGAAAAATGGTTCAGAAGGCATTTGAATGAGTGGATGCTGTAGGCAGGTGCAGAAGACTGATGAGATTTGTGGAGTGAGACCACTGAGTTAGTGGCACCATGGGAGGCTTAACCATAACATGTTATCTGCCAATAATGGAGCAGCCTCCAAGAGGATAGACTTAATCCCTAGAAGTCTTGAGCAGGGGTGCATGCCTTTTAATTAATGAGAGTGATTATTGAAAGGGGTAATAAGTGTTAGCAGACTCTGACTTCCAGGCAGCAGGATCAGGTCCCTTCACAGTTCTTGCACCTTTCTTGCAAGCATTTGAGACAGGGTATTCGTTTGTAAGGTTTTTGGGGCAGAATGGCCTCTTCACATTTGTGCACTGCCTAAAACGACCACGATGGTGGGCAATTGCTTGGCCCCAAAGGCAGTGTCATAACTCACTACAAATTGCTGTTAATGGACAGAGACCTGAGCCAATATGACAGTTCTTGTATTCTCAGAGAGAGAAACTCTTGCCCCATGATGATGTCTAAAAGTTGCCTACAGGAAATGCTGCACCTAGGCATGGTTGCCATCATAGGACTCAAACATTTTGGAGCAGCATCATTTCCAGAGGTCCTGCTGCAGTCTTTTGTGGCTAGCTAGCAAAGAAAGTCTACAAGTACTCGTTTTAGCTGTTTGTAGACTTCAGATGTGACAGACTGACAAGAAAGCGTGGCTGTCCAAATATTGAAACTAGTCTCATTCTCTCCAACTTTAACAAAGTGTTGTGGGTTTGGGAAGGCGTATCTTTGCATTCTGCGTAGTCTGTTTTGGATGACTTTCAGGGATGCTCACTTCTGTTGCTGTTGTCAGTATCAATGACCTATTCTCTCATTTCCTTTTCTTCTCAGTTTAATTTTAAATGCCACTTGCAACCAGTTTAAGATTGGGAGAACCAGTATGAAATCACTTGTCTGAGTCAGAGTGTAAGTTTTGACATTGTGATTCACCTGGTGTGAAATATCTAGGTACAGATGCATACAGTAGCACAGGTTTTCTGCTGGTGTGCTGCCTGTTCTTGGGTGCTTTATGTCAGTAAATGTTTGTTCCTGGTTCCCTTCAGTTGGTAGAGAATAGCTTGATGAGGCTAAATAGCATATATGCTTGCAACTTGTTCTTGTGCTTGTATTGAACCCTGAAGCATAGTTTGCTCTGTGTATTTGCATCATCTTTTTCAGCTTCAGTTCATTGCAAAAGGAAAACGTGAGTTTCTCTCAATGCTTAAAGGATAATTTGACTAGCATTTCCACAGAGTAATATATTCTGGAAGACAAATGGCTGGGTGGTTAAACTGTGCAAAGCATTCCTGTGTACAGTCACGTTCTGCATATGCTTGGGCTTAAGCATAACCTTTGGGGCAGATGCTAACACAGCACTCTTTGCTGTAGTCCATATCTGTGTAACGTGGTCTAGCACACTGTCATCTTTTTAATTCCTGGGAGTCAGAGCATCAAAATGCTTCAAGTGTGTCATCCCTAAAAATAAACTTTCAGACATAAAGGATTGACTTCCTTTACTGTGCACTTTTCTACTTTTGCAAACCTCAGATAGAAGCGGTCTTTAGAAAGAGATTTCAGTCATGACAATGAATAGGTCTGTCCTGAAATCCTGCCTACCCTTATAGTCTTGATCTTTTTAGAATTCCTTGAATTTGGTTTCTGCAGTATATTGTCAATGAATGAGTAACACATGATTTTATTTATTTATTTATTTATTTGGTCATTGCTAGCAGGGTTCTCAGTTAACTAGCAGCCCAATATATAGTTGTCTGGAAAAAGTGATATAATATTCAAAGCATCAGCAAAATTTTGACGTTACTGTTTTATTTTGAGACCTTAAAATAATAACATTTGAAATGGTATTCAAAATACGCTTTTAAAGATGCAGGTTTTTTGAGCTCCAGAATAGCAGGCTGGTGGGAGGGGTTGCTGCAGTACACATGGATGTGAGCATCTCAGCTAAAATTGGCCTGTGTGCCATTTGAACAACTTGTACTTATTGCTGTACCATCTAAATTTAAGCTTTTATGATCACCCCTGAGTCCCAAAGTGGCTTTCTTTCCTTTGTGATAGCATCAGAAACCCAGGCTCCAAATCTGTTGTCAGCGAAGAGTATACGATTTCCAGTCTTACTCAGATCTGCCCTGCTTCAGTCCTAGTTACAGACTTACAGATCATAGATCCATCAGTGAATGCAATAATAACCTCTGTCCATGTATTGTTGAGATGCTTATTTTAGAGACTGTAATGATTTCCCTAAAGTACATCCAGTTTCGAGGGTTTAATACCTGATCCAAGAGACTATCCCTTGTTCATCTCTTTTAAAAAATCTCTAAAAACTGAACTGTGTAGCAATTTCATGGATGATGTTAAGACAAGATGGGAAGCAGCGAATAATAGTTTCTTGCTGACGAAAGTTTTCATATACTTCTTGGGAACTGCTGAAAGGTCTTGGACACGTGAAGAATCAGTTCCAGGGGTTTTGAATTCACTTACAGGAAGTTATATAGGATGCTTTCCAGTAACTCATAAAGGATTCATCTTTTTTTTTTTTACTTGTAGCTTATAAGTACCCAACTTTTTATGTATTGAGAGGTTCTTAAAATATCTAGAATAGTGGTTCTCAAGTTTTTTAAACTGGGCACCCCTCAGAAAATGCTATCTCTTAGTTTTCACTCTCTTGACTACAGGAAAATAATAAAACAATTCTTCTGTTGCAAAGTACTCAAAGATTGTAACAGGTCAGGATGTTTTTAATGCTATGGATCCCTGTTTGAAATCTCTGGGTATATATTGTGAATCATGTTTGCACACAGTGCCAATATTGCACGACACCATGGAAAGCGTCTCAGGACGGTCTGGTTGAGAATTGCTCATCTGGAATATAGTCTGTTATGTGGCTTGTGTTAGGTCCAGAGCTTCCAGCATTACCCTCTTCTGGTTCAAATCAGTGGGGTTTCAGGAATGAAGAAGGGAGGGTGTATGGAGCGGGGAGTCAAATATGTAGCATCTATTCACTGTTTTGACTATTGGTACTAAGTCAGCAAAGACGGAACGTGTTTTTATCATGTAAATACATGTTCAAGTCAGTCAAGGCTTGATTTGCAAATTGAATTGCTTGATCCTGACAGCAATAACAAGCTAGCAATTGCCGTGTTGTACCAAAGCATTGGAGAAGCCATTTCTCTCAAAATTGAATTGTGTTTTGTAGCAGCAGGTAATTGATTCAATTTTGTTTTGCTACAAACTCTATTCTGGTGTGTAGACCCCAGTTAAGCAATCACTTACCTTTCTAGCAAAAAAAATAACTGCTTTTGAGCTAGCTGATTGCAGTCTAAAGCTAATCCACACTTCGGCTCAAATCATCCGTGTCTAGCAAAAGTTGCTGCTACCGCCATGACTGCATTTGCAAGGTTCTCCGAACTGCTGTTACCCAGCTTTCCCTGGCTTGAGCGAAATATTAAATTTTTGCTTGCTGATCTGCTTTTTCAAACTGTATGGATATAGCTAGAAAATGTAGAACCAGGTTTGCCCTAATAACTCCACAGCTTTCAGATCCAGAATAGCTAGCCAACCTGTTCTGACTGAAACTCGACCCCAGGGCATAGTCAGCAATGCAGTGAAGTCTTGTTCCTCTCCCTACTCAAGCCAGGGGTGTCAAACCTGGTCAGCTCCCTCCCACCCCAGGCTTCATCCAGGCTGTAGGGTTCCTTGCAGGCCAGATTTGCACCCACTTCTAGTAGCAGGACCAGCAGCAGCATTGGCATGGGAGTTAACATAGGCATCTTTCCCCCTGCCAAAACACATCCAGTTGGGCTCAGTGCTCCACTCATTTTGGCAGTACGTCCTGCCACTGAATTCCTGGGCCCTTCAGGACCTTGACAGGTCATATCTTAAGCGATTTGTTGTATGGGATCAGTTATTCCCGTGTCTCTGCCATGTTGGTAGCTCCACTCCCTTACTATCTTCAGCCCCTTGCACACTCTCCTGAAATGTCTCTGGTTTTTTTGTTGTTGTTCAGTCCACTTCATCTCAGCTGCTCCAACCATGTTTACTTCTCATGGATGCCCAGTGGTGTTTTGTAGGGTGTTATCCATTCTACCTTACTCCCCTCTTTTCTCCAAGAAAACCAGACCCTTTTATTTGCCCAGATATTAATAACACTTCTGTTGCTGCCTTCCCCAGTGCACTGCACAGCTGTCCAGTTGGGAGTTACTGTTGAACCAGCATGGGTTTTCCTTCCAGGGTTTATTATTTGGGAAACTGAGGTGCATTTTTTCCACCTGCCTGGCTCCTTCCTCTGGGTCCTTATACAAGGGGATGATTGGGGTATTGTCATTATTGCATAGTATATCTGATGGTCATCTTCTGCATTCACACAGTTTTATCTTTGGTAGCAGGGAAGTCTGGGCATCTGTTTTTTGGGGAATAAGGATTAACACATTTCTTTACCATTTTTTTTCTTTTCTCTTTTTCTAGAACCACAGAGCAGACCCAGAAGAACTGTTCACAAAACTAGAGCGCATTGGGAAAGGCTCATTTGGTGAAGTCTTTAAAGGAATTGATAATCGGACACAGCAGGTGGTTGCTATAAAAATCATAGACCTTGAGGAAGCAGAAGATGAAATAGAGGACATACAGCAAGAGATAACTGTTTTAAGTCAGTGTGATAGTCCTTATGTAACAAAATACTATGGATCGTATTTAAAGGTAACGTATGCTCTTTGTCCAAGTTCACTGGCAAAAAAGTTGTCTTTTAACTGTTTTCAAAAGCATCAAAATTACCTGGAAGCACTGTAGCCAAGTCTGTGTGGACAGGGAGTGGGCATATTGGCAATGCTGAGTGACAGCTTACACCTCTGGCTGGGGGTAAATCTGTGATCTAGACATCTCTTTAGAGAGAGCTGACTAAAACTTGTCTTGGGCCCTGTTACACAGGCCTTCTGCACTCTTTAATTTCTCTTTTCTGGCACAGTAATATAAAGGAGACAAAAAATCTTCCATCTGTGCTCTATCAGTTCTGAACAACTGGCCTGAGTTTGAAAAGTTTTTTGGGTTTTTTTTGGTTTTTTTAGGGGGGAAAAAAACCCCTGGCAAATATGGGGAAACATTAATGGTGCAAGATTCCTTCCTCCCCAGTGCTCATGCTCACTCTCTGTCCTTCTCTTGGGGAATAAAAAAACTCTATCATACAGAAGTTGCTGTCTGGCTTCTCCTTGAGAAATTCCTTTAAAATTTCAGGCCAACAGAAATATCTTTTGTCCAGTCTGATTACCATGACGGCTGATTTCACCGGCTGACTTCCACACAATTAAATGGGTAAATGCATCCACAGATTCAAAAGATTTATTACCTCTAAGGGACACAAAAACCCTTTTTAATGAACACATTTAAAACAAAATCTGCTCCCTGGTAGGACCCTTTAAGCCATGTCGTGATCATTTTCACTAAATCAAAGTTTTGTTTACTTCCTAACTACAAAGTACAGAGATCTTTTTGGAGAGAAAATAACTTGTTACAATGTCCAGTGTTGTCAAGTGTGCAAAGTAAATGGTGGAGTTTTTTTATTACCTGTAAGTACTAGAAAAGATGATATTTTTAGACTGTTTAATGTACTCGCCCTTTAATATGACCTTACTTAGCTATTCCAGCAAAACCTATCCTGCTGGTAATTTTTCAAGGCGATGGTACTTGCCTGACTCTTTAGGTTCTCTTCCAGTGAAATGTAGTTATACCAAATAGTCATTAGTAATTGGAATACATCATTGTACATTGAAAAGGGTATTAGACAGTCAGCTTTAAATTTAAAGGGAATAAGTAAATCAGCAATACAAAAGTTCATCACATCTGTTGCATAGTAGGCGACATCCTGAGTTTATCAAAACCAACTCATTTTGATCCTGACATTTAATATGGCTAGGAGTTCGCTCAAAATAGCATGTTGATGAACAATATGGTTATTTCATGTTTAAAGAGCAGCGCAAAATTAATTCCAGAAACCAGTTTTAAGCAACTAACTTGATTCATATGCCTTTTATTAAGTATTGAAAGTCATGTTGATGCCCTTACTAACCTAAAAGAATTAACTTTTTTTTGTGGCTTTCATTTAAATCTTAAAAAATTATAATTGGCAGTTATGTTTATCCTGATTAGAATTGTGTGCGTAGTATAGCCAGCCTTTGCTTGGTGAAGGATCTGAATTACGTGGGGGTAGGTAAACTCTCCATTTTACCTATTGTCTCCCAAGTCGCATCTTTGGACTAGAAAGCTATGTATAACCGTTAGTCTACATAAACTTCTCTTTAGCAAAGACAACTGTGGACATTACCAGTCCCATGTATGTGTAGGAGTTGTCTGTATTAGCAAGTTTGTACTGATACAACCAAAGCAGTTTATTATTTCTTTAGTCATATCAATGCAAACCCATGCACTTTTAAATCACACAGCCCCTTGTTTGCTTTGGTAATATAGACTAGGTCAGAGATGTGATTTGCAAATACTGCAAGTGGAATCTACCAAGGTCCTAATGCTTTCTGTTGCTGGTACTTCCATGCCTACTGAAAAAGGAAATTGAGCCTGGGATTAAGGATGAGAATACTAACTACTGATGAACAGCCCTCTTTTTCTCTGGGAGCCTATGTTGTCCTTGTGCCCAAGGTGTGTGCAACTGCACATCTTGCGTGACTGGAAGTGAGGAATCCTAACAAATAAAAATAGTTTATAGTTTTAAAAAGTATACTTTAAGAAATGAATAAACAGGCTGATTTCATCTGCTGATGCATGCAAATCCAGAATCTCACTCTGTAACACAGAGAACTAATTTGAACTGCTCATGGTGATGAGTGTATTTATAGAAATGTGCAGTTGAGGAACAGGCAATTTCTGGGGTTTCTTTGCCTCCAGGTCCCCCCCATTTTTTGTAAACTTGGATAGTAAGTTTTTCAGGGCATATGTTTTCTTTCCTCCACAGGCTTTTTTACAATGCTTCTTGCAGTGCAAGGGGCAGAACCAGACCTATGGCTGGTGGGGAGGGAGCGGCCAGCCTCTGAAGGCCTTGTTGATTGTTTTTGTCAGCTCCATGCAAGACTTCTAGACGTTCCCTGCTGCAGAGCAGAAACTGAAACAAAAGGGTGTCCTTATTCCTGTTTGTCCTTGGATTGTAAACTCACCAGGCTCCGGAAATTTTTTCCAAAGGACCTTCACATGTTTGAGCAGGCTGCTCGTGGACTGTAGCCTACATATCTCACTTCTACAATTGGTAAAAATATGGCTAGATGGCCTGTAGGGGTGCTTGTTTTTGTCTAGTTTTAAACTAACTCTAAATATTCCCATATTTTCTTGCATACAAATAACATGGGCACCTTGTTTTTGGAAGGCAGAATGTAGAGAAGTTTTTCCAGAGTCATCGCCAACTGCAGGGAGTTCCTGCTGCCTCACCTAAACTTTCTCCTGCAATGCCACACTTCCTGGGCACTTTGTGTCCAGGGGACTTGCTCTGTCACATGAAATGAGGGCAAAGACCCTTGCCGTAATGAGACTGTTAGTTCTTTACTAGAAGTAGTTCTTCATATAACTTCCTGTAAATAAAGTGTTCTTGTTTCTGCATCACGAGCCTTATCAAGCTACTTCCAGCAACAAATTTCCTCCTTCAGGCACAAACTCCAGTGTTTGGCCAATAGCCATGACTGTGAGCAGGTTAACACGGGACTCTGCCCCTTCAGCTTGCTGAGCCAGACCAAGTGGTAGTCATCCTGGCAGCTGCATGGCATGCCTAGTGCTTCTTTTGCAGTGAAGAAAACATCTTGCCTGCTTAATACACACACCCCGTTTTGCAAGGGGAGGGCAGCTTTTGAGGGGAAAGGGTGCATGTGGTATGTGGAAAAATGCAGTATTTTAGTTGTCTTTGTCACAAGATAGTAAGAGCTACTTCTTAATGAATCTTGAGATTAAAATTCAGTCCATGTGGCCGATATTTAATCATCTTAATATGAAAGTCTGTTTATTTTTCTTGAAAGTTATAGAAAAAATTCTAGTTTGCCATTTTGAGTTCACTTTAAAATTTTGGTATCTAAACTTTTGTCTTATTAAACTTATGCTGGAGCTCTGTGTCTTTAAGCACAATAACATCAGTAGTTTCTCTTCTCCATGCATTTAGGGGTAACTTAAGATCCAGTGGTCAAAGATGTCATTATAATGAAGCCACACATGAAAGAGCAGGAAAGATTGTACAGGTTCATAGAGTGTTTCTTTGTGAGTCTTGAATGCTTATGTGTGCAAGGTCACACTGTATTAATAGAGGTTTTAATGCATAATAAAATGTAAATTCATAGTAATAATCCTATGTATGATTACATAAAGTATCTTAGGGTTTGGATTTGTCTGGTGAGCAAGTATCTTACCCTACTGGCTGCTGATGCAAGCTTCCATTGTACTTGAAATAAAAATGAGAGTCCTTCTGATTGTAAAAAGGGCCTTTCAAACTGGAGAATATAAAGCAATGCCGTGTTGTCAAATTAGTAAACTTCATTTCTGAACAAAGTGCTTTAGAAGGACAGCTAGAAGTGTTTAAAAGCTTCAAGCTGGGTGTGGTGTCTTAGCTACACAAGGTGATGAAACTTAAGAGAGTAGCTCCACTTCATTTTTTTTCTGATCTAACACAGTAGATACTTTTCCTGTTTAACACTGAGTCTCCCCCCAGTCTCTGCCCCACTGGGTTTTATATAAAACCTATACATACTCAAGTGGCATAAAACAGGAGAAACAAAAGGTCCATGCATATGGTGGTGATTAATCGTATGCAGTCACACTGCATAGTGGTAATTTCTTTGAGACCGTTTGAAAAAACACAGTATTTATTCACTTTTTTGGTACATAGTGTTTTCAGATGATAGTAAAATCCATCCCAACGTAACTCTGTGACCACAATGTTTGCCTGAAATTCGAGTTTGTTGCCGGTTTCCCCCAGCATACAGTTGGACTTTATGAAAAGTGCTAAAATTAGCCAGCCCTTCCCTGCTGATCTCATAATATTGGAATAGAGTCTTGTAATGTAAATGGTGTATTTTTAAACCTAGTATAAATCTTAACAAAGTATAGTCTGTTTAGTAATTGGACATGGTGCATTCAAAAAACAGCACCTTTATTTGCTTGTTGGATTTTCTTTAGATTTCTATCTGTCTGCAGGAAATAGGGTAAGGCAAAATCCAGCACAGAGCATAAAGGGCTTTTAAAAGTAATGATATCATAAGCTGGCACTCAACTGCAAGGGGTTAGTGCTGGTAAATGAAATGCTGGAGATTTGCACAGTGTCTTGTGATATTCCAACATGTGCTGCTTATAGTGCTTTGCTCCTATTAGAGTTTTTCATTCCGAATGTAAGGGAGGTATTCTTTCACCTGTACTATTTGCAGGAATTTCAAAATGTGGAATTTGCTCTTGGTCTTGAGACAAGCTTTTCTGTTTTGGGAAGCGTGTAGTAAAAATGTGTAGCTCTCACCCCTAATTGTTTGCTATTTTCATGATCCAGCCATCTTTAAAAACTTTGCATACATGTTAATATAACTACCAATCTTGGGACTCTTGCCAGTGCCCTTTAAAAATTTTTTTTAAAAGTGTAAAACTTGTGGCTCCTTTTGTTTTGCACTTGTGAATGAGGATTAGGTGTTGGGGGATCATGGGAGTGTAGTATGGTGGCATTTCTACAGATGAACTCTCTAGTGTTTCTACCCTTTTACATAGAAGGTCTCATGCTGGGAGTGAGGATCATGTGGAGCTTCAGCCTTGGCTAGTGAAAACTCAGCCAGGCTACTGGAAAGCAAATGGAAGCTCTTCTCTAGAACCGCATGCATGCAAGCTGAGGATTTCTTTGTCTTTGTCTAAAGTGCAGTTTTCTCTTGTCCCCCATTTTGAAGGACAGTTTTGACTTGCAGAAATTGAGCTGCCCTTGCAGCACTAGGATTACCTTATGGTAGTGTGTAGACCTAGGGATATGGAAAAATGCTGCTGAGGACTAAGAAATCTCTCTTGTTGCTGAACCTGATGGTCCTACGTTGGAGCACAGGTACAGCATACCTGTAGTTGTTCCGTTTGCCTTGTCAATGGTAAGATCCATCTTGAAGCAACCAGTTAGTAGGATGCTAAAGTGCTGATCTCTAGCAGCCACGTCACACATGGTGGTTGTGAGCTTCAGAGCTGTGGTGGGGTGCGTGGCTTCAGAGCTGTGCATAATCTCTGCTGCTTTGGGGAGAATCTCATGGGTCCTGTTGAGAAGCATCACCCAAGCAGTATTTGGAGTGTCTTGAATCAGTCAGTCAGTACACTGCGTGTGAATCTCATATGATCAACAGGTTGAAAAAATAGCCAGCAATCTCTTTCATCCTTTATGACTTTCCATTCCTTATGCATTTGACTCTGACCCAGTCCTGTAAATCTCATTCAGGTACCCATACCATTATGTTGTCCTTTTTATTATAATAAAGTTGATCAAACTTAATCATTTTGCCATGAAAGCCTAGAGTTTGAAAGAAATGAATGTCTTGGGTTTGGCTTTCTTTGTTGAAAAGGATTTTTGAAAAGCATTTTCCTGTTAGTACTTCATTAAGCAGACATTAATTAAGGAGAGCTTTCTAGGGAACTGATTTTCATCTGTAGGTTTGAGCATTCTTGAAGGATGAGCTGCTTGATGGCATTTTGTACCAAAGGTAACGTATAGTAACTTCAAAGTTACAGAACTCATGCATTTGGGAAGCATAGTATGTAAACGGTACCTTAAAATAATGTCATTTTTCTAGGGCAGTAAAAATGATTTTAAGCAGCCTTATTAATACCTTATTTCTTCTTTCATAGGGCACAAAATTATGGATAATAATGGAATACTTGGGTGGAGGATCAGCTTTGGATCTTGTAAGTATTCCAGTTCCATGCGTCTTGTTGGGTTTTTCAAATTGAACTGAGACTTTTTTCTATTAAAGAAACAGTGACTTCCTAGGGTGTGGTTTCTGTTGCAAAAAGCAGTCTGTCTCTTGACGTGAATAGTTTCAGAATAGAAAATGAAATTCCAGCGTGGTGGTTGAGTGCAGAGATGCATGTATGGAAAGGTAAATGTTTTATGTGTTGGCTGCTCTGGCTTGACCTTCGAGTCCGATCTCTTCTCCTTCACACCACCATTTGTTTTTATTTTGTTTGTTCCCCTTTGCATTCATGTTTCCTTTGAAATCTGGACCCTGGAGATATTTAATGTTGCATTAGCACCACCCTATGACACTCCTGAAACATGGATGTACCTCATGGATTGACTGTACCTTTTGCCGGGTACTGAATGACTTCATGTTTGTTTTCACTGTCTTTGAAGCTTTTTGGAATGAAATCTGTGGTTCCTTGTTAAGAAAAAATATTCCTTCTTTACAGTAATTTCTTTTTTAAATCGAGAGTTGTGTGTGTGTATGTGTATGCATATATATTTGTATTGGGAAAACGTTATTCTTGCTATTCTTTTCAAAGCAGACTATTTATTAAACTTGTGTCCTTTAGGAATGAGTATCAGGAATGTTGTGCGCACCCACAAAGAACAGTTAATATTGACTGGCAAAACTGAGTTGGCTTTCCAGTTTCAGCAGTTTAAATTTTAAACATGCACATCCCTTTTACTGAAGATAAACATAGCATTCATGAAAGATCAGGCTGAGTACTGAAAGAGCATGATCCACGATGTGGTGGTGGTGTGGTTTCCCCTTACCTCCAGTGCAGCTCCACCTCAGCTTTGAGCTTGAAAGACCCACCCTTTCCTGTAAGATAATACAGCTCAGTCTTTCTGCTTATGAGGTCATGGAATTCAAGTAGCAACTCTTTTTAGTGCTAAAGAGCATGATTTTTTGCTGTTCCTTTAAATTCAAAGATTTGTGTGTCTGCTTAATTTTACAACTGGTTCAGTGACTTTTAACTCCACAGTTATAATAAAAAGGCATAGCAAGTGCTTGAACACTTGTCTGGGGCTTGAGAATGAAGCTCTTTTTTAAAAAGAGCCCTTCTGACCCTACAAACTATGAAAAAAGAAATTGCACTCTTCAACTGTTGTGGTTATATTTTAAAAAACAAACAAAAACCCCCATCTTCTGGAAACAAGTCAAGCATAAACAATGCAGTCTTTTGTAGAGTCTGAAAAAATCCTGAAACAGCTGATATTAATTTTTCCCAGCTCATTCCAATGAGTTAAGTGTGTTACCTCATGAGGATGATTTCAAAGTTAATGTTTTCATTGCTGAACATTTTAAATCATCTTCCATTTTCAAATTGTCATTTTGCTTTTATGTTGCTAAAATCTCCCCTTATTCCATATATGACCCTGTCCACAAAACAGCAACATGATCTAAACACAAAGAGCATTTATAGACATGCTGCATGGGGGCGTTTAATTAGAGTAGTTCCAAGAGCAACTCTGATTAAAGCATGTGGAGCATCTTATGCTAAAAAATGGTGGTGGGGGCACTAACTAAATCTCATCAAACGAGCTTTAGTTAGAACACCCCATTGCCATTTTTCGGTGCCGGGACACTGATACACATGACAGTAATTGCCACACTCCAGCAGACTCGATTAATCGGGTCTGGTCTGACAGCCTGTCCGAGCAGCCTCACTGCATGTGTATAGGTGCCCAGAGAGCCTATTTATCATTTTGGGACAATGCAAAATTGATATACATCAAAACTGCATTTCTTCATATTAAACTGAGTGTTATAATTTACTTAAGATGGTTTGCAGTATTTTTGTTGTATTCTAGTACTACAGAAAACAGACTCCTCAGTAGAAGGCATATATCTTGTCTACATTTATGACATTTTAAATATTCCCCAAGTACTAGAGCAGCATTGAGTACATTAGTAATAAAATATAAATACACTAGAACTACTTCACAGTCAGGGCGGCTAGGAGCTGGAACCAACTTCCTAGGGAAGTGGTGCTGGCTCCTACCCTAGGTATCTTTAAGAAGAGGCTTGATGACTACCTGGCTGGACTCATTTGAATCCAGTTTTTTCTCCCGCCCAGGCAGGGGGTCAGACTTGAAGATCTACAAGGTCCCTTCCAACCCTACTTCTGTGATTCTATGATTCTTATTAATTCTATTGCAGAAACTTTTTTTTTTTTTTTTAACCTATAAGGACAATAACTAAATCTTAACAAGTGGCAAGGCAGGATTTAGGAATAATATATGCAATATATTTTTTAATTGTGATACGTTTCTCTCTGAAGCTGCGGGCTGGTCCATTTGATGAATTCCAGATTGCTACTATGCTAAAGGAAATCTTGAAAGGTCTTGACTACTTGCACTCGGAGAAAAAAATTCACAGGGATATAAAAGGTGCGTTAAACTTTTGAATACGAATTTGTTAATATTCTTAAACAGTAGGAATGGTGTGTTAAATTAAATGTTTCCACTTCCTCTTCCAGCTGCCAACGTCTTGTTATCGGAACAAGGAGATGTTAAACTAGCTGATTTTGGAGTTGCGGGGCAGCTAACAGATACACAAATTAAGAGGAATACCTTTGTTGGTACACCATTTTGGATGGCTCCTGAAGTCATTCAGCAATCGGCATACGATTCAAAAGTAAGAAATTCCATAAAGTTGTCGTCTTTCAACTGTAGCTGCAAAAAAAAAATTTGCTTTGATTTCTGTTTGCCTGGGTTTTCCCCTGGTAAAGTACACTCTGAGCTACAGAACTTTAAATGGTCTGGAAAATATTGATGCCTTTTCACCTTTTTTTTTTTTTTTATTTCTGCCTGCCATGCTTGTGTTTTTTAGAAGGGCACTTAATTTTACATTTAGTGCAGCTATCATAGTAATCCATCCTTTTTGCAGGAATTTGCAGAGCACAGGCTGTGTGTGTTGTCGAGATTAATGGTGCTCAATCCGTGGCCTGTGGGTCAGATCCAGCCTGCAGAACTACGTCATCCAGCTCCAGGGCTTCCCCACAGGTCCCAGATATTTGGCGGTGGGGGAGAGTGGTATCAGGATCCAGCATGGGACCAGTGGTAGTGTTAATTGTTACAGCTCCCAGTGGCAATTCATGCTGCTACCATTCCTTGCTGCCAAATTTCCATATATAGAGTGAGCCTCGCATGCCAGATCACACCAGCACATTGGGCTGCTCTGCAGCTGGGCCCGGGGCACAGGATCGGACTGGTGTATGGGGCTAGGCCAGCATGCCAGATCTAACCCCATGCTGGATCAGGCCCGTGGACTGACCCTACATTACTCAACTGGCCAATGGGCCAGATAGGTTGAGCATCGTAGATCTAGACAATAGACTTCTGATGTCTGTGGCTTTGTGGCCTATATTGCTGTCAGTGATGTTCTGGGATAAGGCTGTTTGCTCAGAAAATGCACATATGTATTTCTTTATAAGGGAATCCTCAGGCCTTGCATGATGAAGATTTCATACTTAGCTCAGTGAGAAAAGTAACTTTAATCATAGTAGAAAAGAGCTGCAAGTTTGTTGTCTTGGTTTGACTTGTACATAGCATTAATTTTCACATGGGCTGGTGGCAGTAAGCTCCATCGCAGCATATTGTCTAGTCAAGCCTTGATACTTGGCAAGGGGACGAGGAGGGGGAAGCAGTTCCTTCATCTTCAGTGATTTTCAGACTTGAGTAGCAGTAGCTAGAAATGGGTTTGCGGGATAATCGAACCATTGGGAGTATAGCTGAACCTGGTGTGCTCCCCCAGACCCTTTTACCTCTACACAAGTAAAAGCAGTAGGGACAGTGCACATTGAATCAGTGGCATCTAGGTATGGTGATGAACTTGGTGGCTGGATGCAGAGAAGTTGACTTTGAGGAGGGCCATGATGATACTAGTGTTGGTATTAGTAATGCCTGTGAGGCATGAGTTTTTCTAAAAACAAAACTGGATCAAGACATATGAAAGCCTCTGAGATCTTAGTGCTTTCTAAAGGAAAAATCTTTTAATTGGATGCTATGGAAATCCCTTAGTTCCGGCTTGTTTTACTGGCCACTGCAATCTGGAGGTTTTCTGTGCTGGCCAGACTTGAAATGCGTAGAGTTGTTGTATTCATAGAGTAGGAAGGGACCTCAGTGGTCACCTAGTCCAGCCCCCCAGAAAAATGCTACTCCTAAAGTGCGTTTACTCCTAAATTGTCCTGTCCTTTTAATATCTCCTGGCCAATGCTGGAGGTTCAGGAGAAGTCCAGATTGTGAGAACTATCACTACGACCACAATTGTCCCAGGACACTTTTTTAAGTTTCTTTCAAAATGTTATGTTCCCAGACTGGCACAGATTAAAAAATTATCATCATCACCATCATCTTGGCTGCTGGATTGGCATAACTCTCAAAGGCAGGTGGCATAAGTGAAATAAACTTCCTCTCCTTAATGGAAGAGACTTACTTTGTGAGTTCTCCACCTCTTAGAATATTCTGCGTAATATCACAATCGATTACAATTTGGTATTGAAACACTACAAATTAGGTTCATAAACCTCCAGCAAAGGATAACAAAAATGGTTTGGGGGCTGGGGCACATGACTTGTGAGGAGGGGCTGGGGGAACTGGGCTGACTTAGGCTGGAGAAGAGAAGACTGAGGTGGGTTTGATAGCAGCCTTCAACTCCCTGCAGGGGGGCTGCAAAGAGGATGGAGCTGGACTGGTCTCAGTGGGGGCAGATGACAGGACAAGGAGCAATGGTCTTAAGCTGCAGCAAGGGAAGTTGAGGTTGGATATTAGAAAAATTTTCTCCCTAGGAGGGTGGTGAAGCACTGGATCAGGTTACCCAGAGAGGTGGTGAAGTCTCCATCCTTGCAGATGTTTAAGACCCGGCTAGATGAAGCTTTAGCAGGGATGATGGAGTTGAGGCTGGTCCTGCTTGGAGCAGGGGGTTGGACTTGATGTGACCTCCTGAGGTCACATCTAGTCCAACCCCCTCATTCCACCCTCATTTCCTATGATTAATATATATTTAGTTACACAGTTCTCATGAATCAAGAGAAAAGCTGGGAAGACCCACAATACAGGATAGCAAGCAGGGAGGTGGGACCATAACTCTAGTACTGAGTGCATGTGTGCATGGCTGCACTTCTGGTTCTACCTGGGGTGAGTCTCCTGCTGGAAAAGGCTGCATCCTGTGACCATAGGAGTGAGAAAAGTAACAGACTACTTTCATGTTCCCTATGGCACATTTTTGCCTCCTTCCCTTCTCCCACACGGTCTTACAACTTTTCACACTGTCTGTGTGCAGTTTACAGTTTTGCTTTTCCCTGATTACCCTCTGTGCACCACAGCAATTTCAGGCATTTTTCTTTACTTCTAGGCTGGTTATCTTCACACAGCATAGGCTTGCAAGCAACTGTAACTCATGCTTTTGAAAAGGCATTATAGTCTTCCATGTAGTGAGTTTGATCTTTATTTCTTTATATTTGAAAAGCCTAGGGATTCCCACTCTACCAAGTAAACCTCATGTTCCTCTGATACTCTGCACTGGGGCTATCCAACTTCCAAGCGTCCCCCTGCCAGGCACGGCACTACGTGGGCCCAGACTCACCCTCCACTCCCTATGCAGGAGCAGGGAGAGGCAGCCAGGGGAGGGAGCTGAGCCCAGCTGGGCCAATAGAGGGAGAAGCAACTGAGCAGGAGCTGTGCTTAAACCCTTTACAGACCACACGTGGTTCATGGGCTGTGAGTTGGACAGTTATGGTCCCAGGCTCCAGGCAGACGGAGCCCCTGGCTCTTGGCTGCCGGGGCTGCCTGTCCCTTTTTCAGGCTCTGGGGCC
>NW_017728916.1:8325480-8337773 GCF_001723895.1 Crocodylus porosus
CAAGAGTAAATTGGATGCTTATCTTGCTGGGATCCTATGACCCCAGCTGACTTCCTGCCCTTTGGGCAGGGGGCTGGACTCGATCTCCCGAGGTCCCTTCCAGCCCTGATGTCTATGAAATCTATGAAATGCATGAAGATGTTGCAGTGCAGGAGCCAACATTGTTCTCCTCCTGGTGATTTTAATTTTTTCGGTTTTGTTGATACTTGTGCAACGTATCACCAACTGTGAAAATTAATATTGTACTACTAAGGCAAAGTATCTGGAGCAGGGAAGGCTTTTAATCTAGCAATGGCTGTATGCAAAAGCGTGTAGAGCTGCCATCCTCTTTACAATGCTCACTGTTAGCCATAGGATGCAGTCTCTCAGACTGATGCAGTGGTTACAGGTTTTGAATTGTCTGGTGTTTAAGACTTACCTGGAATGGTAGGGATCCTCCAAAGTTGGGTTTTTTTGGTCAAAATCTACTAGGAACAAGATGAATTGATGGATCACTTATCCCCCTCATTCGTTGAGTGAGCCTCTGGGATGGGAACAAGCAGCTGAATAAGAGTCTGTTAATAATCAACATTAAGAGCAGATAGTTCCCCATGATTTAAAAAAATTGCATGAAATGATACATACAATTTTATTTTAAATTGTGATTAATTTAAATGCAAGAAAATTAAGTGAGGATTAAGAGCTCCTGAAAATGTTATATGCATCCAGAAGCAGGGGCAAGCATGTCTTTAGATGGATGCTTTTGTTCGATTTCTTGGGAATTAGTGATGCTGGGAAAATTATGTTAAGGATGTTTGTCATGTGTTTTTGTTCCTGTCTTTTGGGTTTATATGAATCAACTTAGTCCTGTATTAACAACATGTGAATGTCATTTATGCAGTACAATAATTGGATTTCAAGGACTGTTTGGTACCTCCACCTTTTCTCACTGCATACAAAAAGTATAAAATGAACTCTCTTTTTGCCACAGGCTGACATTTGGTCTTTGGGAATCACTGCTATTGAACTAGCCAAAGGAGAGCCCCCCAACTCTGATATGCACCCGATGAGAGTTCTGTTTCTCATTCCCAAAAACAATCCCCCGACTCTATTAGGAGAATTCAGCAAGCCTTTCAAAGAATTTATCGATGCATGTCTGAATAAGGACCCAACATTTGTGAGTACATTTATCACTTCATGCTGACTACATTGTATTGTCCTGCTGAACAGTTTAGCATGAGATTTTTCATGCTGCTTTAGTGTAAGTCAAAGTACCACATCACTGACTTTCCTCCCGCCTCTTCCTTTCCAAAAGTGTGGGAGTATGCAGTAGTAATGGGCTGAAGGGACAGCTTTCTAAAGCACTGGAAGAGTTAGTCATACAGATAAGAATAGAAGTATGTTGAACAAGACTAACACAACTGGGTTCTGGGTTACAAAGCACATTATCAGAGAGGTTTCTTCAGTCAGCACTGTGTTTTTTATCTTGTATGGAAGACTAATATATTTCATGTATTGTCTCAGTTGTAATGGCTCCTTGGAAGCTCTTGTTAGCATGTAAATGTTCAATTCTGGGTTTAGCAGATGAGCTTTCATGGTGGGTAATTATTTGACATCACAATGACCTTTATGTAGGGTAAATTTAAATATCCAAGTGTCTCTTACAGCGCCCTACAGCAAAAGAACTCCTGAAGCACAAATTCATTCTGAAAAATGCCAAGAAGACTTCATACCTGACGGAACTGATTGATAGATTTAAGAGGTGGAAGGCTGAAGGGCACAGTAGTGATGAAACAGATTCTGATGGTTCTGATTCGTAAGTGCATTTTAGTAGTTTAGTAACTTTTAGAAAAGCTGTACTAATGTGCCAGTGTGCCCCTTGCTCTTGTTCTTCACTGCCACAGCTCTGTAGGGACTGCATTTAGCTGCAGCCCTGCAGGGGGTGATTTTTCTTGAAATAGAGCCTATAAATACAACTTGTACAATCTGTCTTGCTTCTTTAGAAACTAAATTCAAACCCCACTCCAATGATCAGTATTTCATGGTCTCGGTCTAGCCCCTAGCGGACACTTTCTTTGCTACCAAAATGCCAACAGTTTGGTACAGAAGTAGTGAAGGGCAAGAACGAGGCGTGTGAAGAAGCTTGCACAGCTGCCAGCAGTGTCCAGGGAAGATGAAGTCTGCAAGTCGTATTTTTGGCACATCAGGTCTCTCTCTGTTTGCACAGCCTAATAAATGGGGATCGTGTTTTAGAATGAGCTCTTCCTTTTCCACAGAGCTGGCTTTAAGTTGTAACTTGGCCTCTCATGTCCTAGCAACAAAATCTGGTAAACTTCACTTAACATGCCATAAACATGCCCTTTTTTACTTTTTTAGCTCGAGTTACACTAGCTGCGCAGTTTAGTTAGGAAATTGTCCTTGATGGTTCACATCATGCGTGTTGATGATCACTGTTACTGTAACTTTCTTTAGGGAGTCGAGCAACAAAGAAAATCATTCTCATCCTGAGTGGAGTTTTACTACAGTTCGAAAGAAGCCAGATGCAAAGAAACTGCAGAATGGGACAGTATGTACCCTCTGAAATAATTCTTTACTAATACCTTTTTGAAGCAATGTGATTAACAATTTTAACTAAAAATGAAGTCAGGTGGGCTTTGATTTCAGTACTTGAATTTGAATCTCTTATGAAAAAGATACATTTTTCTCCACAACACTTAAGCATGGTGCCCTGGGTCTCTGGCAGTTCCAGTCATAGAGAAAAATGCTGTGTTGTAGTAATATAACATAGCATGTTTTTATAGGTATCTTAATTATGAAAGGTTACCTAAAATTCCACAGGTATAGAAATAAAATGAAGTGAATATAAAATGGCGTCGCTCAGACATAAACATCTATTCCCATGCCATGTAAAATGTGTGATGTATATTTTGTGATTTGTTTTGCAAGGGGTCTGCCAAAATGAGGAAGGAAACACACACGTGTACTTCATATTTAATATGTATGTTTTTGCTAATCTTTAGGATCAAGACGTTGTGAAAACCCTGAGTTGTTTATCTTTGATAATCACCCCTGTGTTTGCTGAGGTAAGACTTAATTCAGCCAGCTTTTAAATTTTCACACAAACACTTGATACTTCTTAACCTGAAGTTGTGTTGATCTGCCACACAGCTTAAACAGCAGGACACAAATAATGCTAGCCGAAGGAAAGCAATTGAAGAACTTGAGAAAAGCATCAATATGGCAGAAGCTGCATGTCCAGGGATCACAGATAAGATGGTGAAGAAACTTATGGAGAAATTTCAGAAGTAAGTTCCAGATTGATTTTAAAAGTGCACATCCAAATATTATATGCTTAAAAAGAGGCTTCAACATTAAGCTCTCAAAAGTGAGGGAACAGGGGATTGACACCTCCCCATATGATGCTACTTCTGTCACAAAGCATACAGGCAAGGGTATGTGGCCTGGTATGCTGTTTGCTCCATAAGCCTGTTCCTTTTCCTGAGTAGATGAAATCTTCTGATCCATGGGGTACACCCAGGTAGAATGGGTTGAACCTTTTGTGTTGTGCACTATCTGAACACTGGTTATAGCAACCCAGGCAGGGGTGTTCCTTCCCCAGTCAGCCTGCCTTAGCAGTTTTGGGCAGCTTCCAGGTGTTCCCAGAGGAGGCAGAAGCGGTTTGGGTCTAGTCTTAGGATGTTTGTGCTCCCTTGTTTGAGCCAGCTGCAGTCATTCTTAAGTGGGTAGGTATATAAGGCAGAAAAGTGCTCTGTCAGGATCTTGCATCTCTTGTAAATCATACATACTGTTATGGGGTAAAAAGGGGGCCCTTCTTTATGCTAGCAGTTTTTCCCCATCACATTTTGAAAGGCTGCTCTAAATACCAGAGGAGTTAGAGCAACTGAAATAAAGTTGCAGGAATTCTTAATGGGAAGTGTTAGGAAAAGCTGGTTACAATCTCTGTTGCCAAACTTCTTAAAGAAAAGAGAGAAAAATATCTGTAAGTAACAGTACTAGGCCGCCAGGGCAGTAGGTGTTCAAAAATAAATGAAATGCCAGAAAGTTCAGTAGTTTTAACCTGTGTATAAGCATTGATGTTAGTAATTGTATGCAGGTACTCCTCACTTAACATTGTCCTGGTTAACGTTTTACTCTTACTCCTTTAAAGTCGCGCAGTGTTTGGTTATAGTGTTGTTTGGCTGCTACCTGCTAGTAGGTAGCTATTGTGACGTAATTGGATTCGCTTAACGTTGTTCTGCTTAGTCGCATTTTTCAAGAATGTAACTACAACGCTAAGCGAGGAGTAGCTGTAGCAGATAAAGATGCTGTGCCATTCTTCCTAAAAGCATGTAAAAGTGGCATTTGTTAGAAATGATTTTGCATGTCTGACTAAGTACACACGCTCGTCACATTCCAGCCTAAGGTGGAATAGTAGAAGTTACTTTTGTCCCTATAGCCAGTTGAATGAGATCTGTCAGGTGAAGGTTTTGTGAGATGCAGTGCATGAAGTGTCCAGTCATGCTGATTCATTGCCTTTTATTTACCAAATTCTGAATCTGCCATCTAAGTGCTTTGTATTTCTCTATATACACATACTTTGGTAGAGATCAATGCCCCAACTTATGCTCCATATCCCCCAGGGACGGTAAAAAAAATAAATGGATGCCCCCTTGAATTAATTCCTCTTCAGAAAGCTCTTACTTACAAGTCTCGTGTTACTGAAACAGAAATATACTGGTAAAATCAATATTCATTTTTGTTTACTTGGCAATTTTAATGTGACCATTTATTTAGTTTCTTACTGAAAAGGAGTTTTTTTTTTTTTTATTTATAAGTAATGTAAGCAGCTTAGATTGGCGTTTTTGACAGAAGATGTCAGGCACTTTGAAAAAGCAATTGTGTAATCACTATACATGCTGAAGTCCAGTGTCATTCACATGCTGCATACCAAAACGTTAACACAATTCCTACTTGCATGGTTTCATTTATAGGTTGTCTGTGAATGACTCCTAAGAGACTTCCCATCAAATGACTGCTGTTTCATATGGACCCAGTGAAACCCACCAAAACTACTTCAAGCTTGGCAGTGCTTAGCTCTTGACTCCTTGTGCCTTTTGGATCTTTGCAACATATTGATGATGATCAAGGATATGGAAGAACCTACTCAACTATTTTGTGATGGTGTACATGGTTTTATATTTTCAGGAAATTATTTTGTAAAGAACAACTTTTAATATTGTAGTTTCACCTGTTTAATCTGATAAATGTTGAGGTGCAGTTTTGCTGTTAGATATAACCATTACTTTAGTTGATAGGAAGTGCAAGTACAATATGTTTTTATGCTATTTTTGTTACTGTACACAGATGGAAACGTACAGGTCTTTTGTATTCATATGTTAAACTTTTGTAAGTCACTAACAAGCTTCAGAACTAGCTTTTTCACAAGAGTATTCAAAACATAACGTAGCGGCTAGGCTGTTGCTGTAGCTCCTGCTTCAACCACCGTAGTTTTATCATGCCCTGAAAATGAAGCCTGCGACAGTATCTTCTTTACTTCTGAATTGGTACAGTATTTTAGGCAGCTCTATGATTATATATAATTTGAGAGCAATATGTCAATAGTTTGCGGGTGATATGTAGCAACAGGTATATCCTGATGTACAGTATATGTATTACCTTTTAGAACAGGTTTTGAAGTAGTAATTAAATCTTATTCATCATGGTAGGAAATTTTAAAGCAATACAGTTGAGGGGGTGGGGGCTTTTGGCAATAATGGACAAAAACTGAAGTCCAAATTACTTTCAAGTTGTTTTCCTTTGAGTACAACGCATCATATGGCTGGGTGGGAGAGAGCCGGTGGGGAGCTGAGCATCACATGATAAATACCTCACAAGCAGGTATAAGTATAACACCAGCGTTTTGTGTGGTGGTGTTGTTTTCCTGTAATATATTTATACACTTTGGTTCTTAAAGTACATTAAAGACAGTACGTTGGCATAATTTGTTTATAATTTGTTTTCTGAAAGTGTATTTTAAATATGTATTTACAAGTTAATATGCAAATAACTGAGTTATAGATATTCTTTCACAAAGGTAGTACTGTCCAGTACGGAATGATTTTTTTCATAAATAGTAGGTAAGACTATAAAATTGCTTTCAACTCCTATATTTATGGTACTGCTAGATGGGGTAATAGCCTTCTCTTTTTTTTTCCTTTTCAACCCAGTATGTATATTATGCTGAAGTTTTGAACTGGGATTGTTTTTCAGTACTTAGCTGTGGAACTGTGGGGTATAAATTTATTTTTGATAAAGGCTGGATGTGTTTATTTTTTTTTTGCACAAAAGTCATTTTAAAGAATCTGAAATATATCTGCCAAATATTGAAAAAGTAATGGTGTGCAAGTGCAAGCAAGTACTGCATTTTTGAGTCAAAAGTTGCCATTACATCCTTTTGTATAAAAGGACACTTGTAAGAGATGGTGGTTAGATATGCCAAGGACAATTATTTTCAATGGTGCCTACACTGTAAAAATTACTTTTAACTCCTTGTTTTAATTTTAAAGAAATGTTTCTGTTGAAAAGGTTCATCTGCTCTATAACTGAAACTCAATTAGAATTTATATCTGAGAAAAAGTCTGGAAATAGTTTTTGAAAACAATAATGTTATGGATTAAATAAATATTTTTATAAATGTAAAAGCAGCAAAAGTTGTAAATACAGTTGATCTGAAGCTTTACAAAATAACTGCATCACAGAAACAAATTGTAGTGCTCCTATAGCTTATGTAGTTGTTAGTCCTGTAAATCTGTTGATAGATTAAGCTTATTTCATTGGGTTTTTGGAGGGAGGGGTTAAATGGTTTAAAAATAAATATTTAAGTTCTGTAAACTTTCATGAAACTGCTTTGTTGTGCATTTTATTTTGGATTTAAGTAATGTGCATAAATATTGACCTACCTTTTTCCAACTTAGTTTGCTACTTAAACAAAACTTCTCCTTCTACGGGGATGCACATATAGTTTCGGGAAGTGTTTCTTGTCTGCTGTCCTTGTCCAAAGGACGCCTGCCGGCCTTATCCAGCGTGGAACGCAAGCTATGTGGAGCAGCTCCAGGGTTCAGCTGATCTCCTGCCGAAAGAGCAGTCTCTTAGTCCTCCAGCATGCAGTCATACAGCACTGGTGATAATTGTAGCCATGTCAGTGTGTCCCAGCGGTGTTGTGAACTCCTAGTTCAGATTCACGATAAAGAAAGCACCGTGCCACAGTCGACTCTTACCTTGTGCAATCTCATCGCCAAAAGCCTCGCTTCAAACGCCAACAGGTTTCTTTCTCAGAATTAAAATCCTTGTGTCTTGAATTCCATGACACTTCCTCTCAATGAAGTGCTTTTTTTATGGGGCCAATGGAAAAACGACACAAATAACTTGAATTTTGTAACTGGGGGCTACATCTTCTTGAAGCATGGGGCTTTAATCTATGCAACTGCGAGCGAATCCTTTGGGTGGCCAAAGCAGGGAGTGCACAGTTGGGGAAACAGAAATCTATTCCTGCCTCAGCCTGCCCCGTATTTGCTGTGTGACCTGAACCAAGTCACTTGAACTCCTGTGCCTCCTTTTTCCTTGGGAAATGGGTATGATGCTTACCTACCTCACGGGGATGTTGTGGGGCTAGATGTATTCTTGTTTATAAAAACCTTGTTACTATCTAGTGCTGTCCTAAAGAACACAGCTGTACTGTATCGCAGGTGGGATTTGCTCTGCTGAAGCACTATGCGTCATATAAGAATCTATTTTACTTCTTACTATGAATGGATGCCCTCATTACAGTTTTGTGAATCATTGTTCCCCCTGCCGTGTATTAGGTATTGACCAACCATAACTTAATCAGCAGTATTAAGTAGCTGACCGAAGAATATATCACAGTATTCATGCAGGGACCATCTTCTAGCTTCTCTCCCAGCTGTGCATTGAGGAAAATTGACATTTTTAGTCATTTAGGAAAATAATATGAAATGCGGGTTAGAAACGTATGTGTTTTGTTCCTGGGTATCAGACTCCTCTGTCATTGTAATCGCTGTTCCTGAAATCTCTTAATTCTACTTGTCTCCAATTTTTTCCTCCAACAAGGTTCTGTACAGTGTACACGTACTAAGAGTAAAAAAACTGTTCTTACGTTCAAGTGAATGCTTAGTGAATAGAAAGTACATAGATTCTTGATGTGTTTGCACAAAGTTTAGCCATTGTTAAAGGCCTGGCTTTATCACGCTGTTACATGATTTAACACTGGAATAAAATTGTTTTCCTCTTTGCAAAGCTGCTCTTAGTATGTATGTTGGCTTGCCAATTTCATAAACGAGGTTTAATTTTAAAATACGGAAGCATAATAGGTGCACTCTAGATCATTTGAATTGATGACTGAACCGCCAAACACCCTTAAACCTTACTGCAGCATTGTGTAAAAGTTGTATCTTGTGACTTCCCCATGTAGGCATCTGAACTAAAGGTCTGTTGGGTCTTTTGCTGCTAATCTTGGAATTTTAAATACTTCTGTTAAGCAGGGGGTATATTTGGTAACCTCAGTTAAACCAATCTGTTTCCCTCTGAAGCAGCCCGTCTCCATGCATCCTACTTTATTTTGCACAGGCCCATTGATAACAAAATAGGTCAGTGTGTCCTTGTTCCCCCTCGCTCAGTGTTGGTTCTGTGGATAGCAGCTGTCGAGGCCACCAGCCCTTCTCTCGCATTTAAGTGCTGGGCATCCTGCCTGGATTACAGATGGGAGGCCAGATTATCCTGGCTCCTGAGGGATGGAGGGGATCAGAAGCCTGCAGACTGTGCCCAGTTGGCAGGGCAGGAGTGGGGATCAATCCTGTGCTCCTGGGGGGGAGAGCAGGATCAATTGAAACACATTCTAGGTGGGTTTTCAGCCTCTTTTTTCCTTGTTGTAGTGTTGGGGAATAAGGCCTCATCACCTTCCCATTCCTGGTGCCTTTTCTCATGCACTTGGAGTGGTCCAGGGTGTTGTAAACCACTGCTCCTTCATCCTATGCACTCCTTGGTGCTACAGCAAGCAGTGGGGAGGCTAACAGGCAGTGGGACCCAGGTCGCAAGTAGTCATGGCATTCCCCGATTTTGGAAATGAGAAACCCTCCCCATTGCACCTCTTTAAGTATGATCTCTCACCTTTCTGCCTCTGCCTCTGCCCCTTTGTGCTGCCAGGTCCTATTCTGTCTGTTAGGAAAAGAGATGTGGCTGCAGCGCTTGCTGCCGGTTTCCCTGGGTGTGCCTTGTGCCCGAGACGCACCCACCCTTTGCAGAACAATGAGCAGGAAGCTGCAACGCCCGGGCATTTGCCATGCTGGTTCCAGCAAGACTGGTTTGACTCTGCTGTCGCTGGAAAGTGAAAACCAAAAAAGCAGAGAAGAGGGTGGCCTTTCTGTGATGCATTTATTGTCCATCTTCTTGAGCAGTAGCACAAAGAACAGAGTGCCACAAATACACCCAGGGAAGGTGGTACCCTGTTAGCCAGGTCGTCTCTCTGAATTGAGTGCACTCCCAGCAAACCGTAGGAGGATGGCCTGGCTCTCCTCCCCTAGACCGAAGTGGCCCCTGTTGCTTACTGTTACGGTCGAGTCCAACAGCCTTCTGTGTGTGTACAGATGTACAGAACCCAGCAGCTTGAGGTCCCTCTTGGTTTGGTTCTGCAGCTCCTTCCCCCTCCCCCAAAGGTGTCATTTGGTTTTGGGGACAATATTTGTACAATGACTTAAGAAAAGGGCTCTTCCCTCCACCTGTGCCTGCTGAGTGTTGGCACTGCTCAAATGCTTGAGAACTTGCATTTTTATGTCAGCTGTTTGCATACATCTCTCTTGACCTGCGGCAGCACACCTCATCTGATCCAGGAAAAACAGGGAAGGAAGGATGGGCGCGCAGCTGGTTACAGCCACCTTTCCTCCTCCTGTAAGTTGCACGACTTTATGGAGCAAAGAGCCTCTCTGGTACCAAAACGCTTTGAAAGAAATCTCCCTTGGAGGGTAGCAGTGCTTGTGCACTGGTGTCTGAGACACAAGCCTTGCTGTCTTCTGCAGCTGGAGCTGGGCTGCAGGTCCTGAGCTGAAGTGCTTGACCACAGGACTTGCAAGCAGCAGTCTCTAAAATGCACCTATTGGAAGTGGTCCCCAGTGGGTGTTCACTTTCCCCATGCCCTCAGATAGACACCTGGAGGGTGGGAGGTAATGCAGATCCATGGGCTTGGGTTTCTGTGCAGCTGCCCCTGCCTGCTTATGATGCTGGGAATACCCCAAACCTCCCAGGACAGCTGTGATGCGGCAGAGGACTCTTCCCCCCCATCCTCCCCCACACTGTGCTTGAGGCCCTCAGCTCCCTTGCAGGCCGTCTTCCTTCAGAGGGGGCTTGACCCTGCATCTCCCCAGCGTCCTGGCAAAGTGCAGAAGCAGAGCCCTTTCTGCTCCTCTGCACAGCCCCGAGGGTCACCAGGAACCTGAGACCAAGCCCGAGTGCATGTGGCTCGCGGCAGTGGCTGCTGCCCTAGAAGCAAAGGGGTCTGGATAAGGCCGTGCTGAGGAGCAGGAGGTGCAGGGTAGGGTACAGGACTGAAGGTGGGGTGGGGTGGGGTGGGAGTGCTGCTGTTCTCCTCCTCCCAGCAAGCCCAGGGGCAGGAGGATCCTGTTAGGTGGAAGGCAGAGGGCTGGGGCCAAGGGAGCTGGAATTTAGCTCCTCTTGGAACTGGAGCCAGCAGAGCGATGCCAAGCTGGGAATTGCTCGAGGACCAGGCAGCGGGCAGGTTTGCGAGGGATGCAGGGTAGTCCTAGGGCTTTAACCCGGACACTTGTGCAGCCCCACACACCTCTGCCTTTCTTGGGGACGAGCTCTTTCTCAACACATTCACGTCTGAACACAAACTTTTGCCAGGCTCATCAATGCCATCATCTCTCAGCTCCTGGAGCCGAAGGAAACTATCACACCTGCGCCTCTCGATGCTTTCCACCACGACCAGCAGCAGGAAGGGCATGGGGGTCTCCACCATGCAGGCTGGGGGCCGGGGCACGAGAGGGAGAACATGCCAGCTGGGACACGAGGAGTGGGTGCTCTGCGTGGCCCTCAGTACCACATCCGCTACAGCTACTTGCACTTGCACAACACCAACAACCCACCAGCCCCTGCCCTGTGCTCCGCCTGCCCCTTAGGTGTAATAACTGGACGTGCCAGGTGCCGTCCTGCTCTCGGCACCGCCCGTGGCCGCGGCCACCTCCTCGTCCTCCTCGTCCAGCTGGAGACTGCCCGAGGACAGTCGCACACGGGCCAGGGGCGAGCGCATCGCCCGCCCGTACAGCACCCCGTAGTCGGTGGCCAGCAGGTCAGGGTCGGAGTCGCTGGACTCAGTGCCACTGCCCACGTACCGCTCCGGGGGGGGTGGCGGGGCCAGCACATACCGCAGCACCGTGCCCTTGCGGCTGGTGAGCGCGGGGCAGGGGCCTAGTGGCCGAAACTCTGAGCCGTAGGGGAAGCGGAGGGTTTTCATGTCCGACTGGCTCCACGACCGCTTGGGCGGCTGCTCCTGGACGCCGTAGTCAGCGCCGCCCAGGGTACCGCTCTCCTCCTCCTCGGGGCTAATGCTGCTACCACCCAGTTGGGCCGGAGGCTCCAGCATAGGCTCCCACATCCTGGCCAGGCTCGGGCTTCGCTTGGAGGGCCTTGCGGACGTCTTCGTGGCCTCTTCGGTGGCAGCCAGCGTGGGGCTGAATTGCAGCAGCGCCGGAGGCCTGTCCACGTAGAAGAAAACCTGTGGGGCCGTGGGCTCCGGGGCCACGTAGGGCACGTCGGTGTAGGTTAGCGGGCGGGCGGCTGCCTCGCGCATGTTGCCCACGGACGTGCTCTTGCTGTGGCTGGGCTGGAAGGAGGTGAGGGGGCCCCTCGGGCCCAAGGCCTCGGCAAGCTCCCAGTCGCGCTCGCGCTCCAGCTCGGCGTAGACCCAGGGGAAGGCCGCGCTGCTGCAGGAGTGGGGCAGCCGCGCAGGGTCGGCCTCGGGCCGGGAGCGCTCCAGCTCGGCCGTGAAGGTCACCTCCACCGCCGAGTTGCGGCGCCGGCTGTCCAGCGTGGGCGCCGAGGCGTGTGCCCCGTTGGCCGCCCGGTAGCCGCCCCGGCTGCTGCCATAGGCCAGGTGCAGGTCCTCCACCTGGGGAGACAGGCAGGTACGTGTCCTCAGGCACTGAGCCCCCACCTCCTATCAGCCAAAGATGTGTGTGTGTGTGTGTGTGTGTGTGTGTGTGTGTGTGTGTGTGTGTGTGTGTGTG
>NW_017728916.1:8337893-8341639 GCF_001723895.1 Crocodylus porosus
GGGGGGGGGGGGGGAGGAGCCTCCTTTCCCTCTGACAAAGCAAGGAGTGGGTGCATCTGTGTCACCAAGGATGCTGTGCCCTGTGGGCACCCGGGGCGGGGAGGGGGTGTGAGGCCAGACAGCAGAGAGGTGAGGGCTACTGCACTGCACAGCATCACCCCTGGCTGCTCTGGGTCCAATCCTGCTGCCCCTCAGAGCAGCTTGGGGGCTGCCCTGCATTATACATGTCAGTCATCTCCATTGCGAGGCTGTGATGGCACAGGCACCCACGTTCACACGGGCTGTGCAGAGCAGGCTGGGGTGGCATCCTACCTGCTTGGAGACATCGGTGAGGAGGTCTGGCGAAGAGCGGCACTGCCTCTCACTGTAGCGGGTGGCGCAGTGCTTCCTGCAGAGCCGAGAGGCACGCGTCAGGCACATGGGCACCCCACCACTCCTGCCCTGCTGCCCTGACCACCCCCCGGTACCTCTCAAAGGGCAGGCTCCGTAGCTTCCCTTTGCTCCCGTTCTCCAGCAGCTGCCGCTGGGTTCGCCCGCTGCCAGAGAAAGCATGCATGAGCAAACCCTGCAGGCCTTGGCACAGCAATAACCTCAGGTCACAGGCTGCTGGCCAGGGCAGGAGCCGACGGAGGTAGCGCTTGGCCTTTGCAGTGGCAGTGGGGGAGAGCCACACCAGTGCATGCCCCATTTTGGATGCCCTGCTCCACCCAAGCTTTAAAAACAGCTGCCTGGCAAAGCCAGTGGTCTTTCAAGTCCAGCAGCACTGAGGGAGTCACCTTCAGGGCTCATTATCATCTCCCTGATTCCTGCTAAGCTCTTCATCCGCGGGCATTAATGACACCCCTCTCTTCTTTGTAATGGTCTTGATGTACCCCGCAGCCAGCTGGCCTTTGTTCTGCCCTTCCGCTGTCTGCTGGCTCCTCCTGGTCATATAGCTCCTATTTCACAGCCCTGCAGGCTGTTTTTAACCCGTGCCAATGACATCCCAGTGGTTTTTGCTGCAATCCTAACTGGAAACCTGCCACCCTAGGGCTTTGGCGTGTTAGTAAAGCTCTTAGTTTCTTCTTACTCAGAGGAAAAAAAAAACGTGTGTTGTGTTACATAGGGTAATGCACCTCACCAGCTGCACCTCCCCCCTCCCCTCCTTCCCTGCAAAATCCTAGGTCTACCCCTGGAGATGGGCTATGCCCCCATGGGAAGACCAAGGTGGGTCTCACTGGCTTCCTCCCACAGGTGCGCGCCCCTCGCGCGGTGTCTGCCCTCAAGGGTGCCCCAGAGCTCGCGGGACCCAGCCGCGGCAGTCACCTGTAGCGGAAGTTGGAGCCCTTGCTGCAGAGCAGCGCCTTGGGCTTGGACTTGGGCTCCTCAGAGAGCCGGAAGAAGGCATGGTACTCGACGCACGTCTTCCAGAAGGCCTTGCAGGCGTCCCGGCTGGCCATGCTGAACTCCAGCGTGTCCTTGCACAGCGCCTGCGGGGAACATACGTGTGACACATGGGGCAGCGCATGGCAAGTGGCTGGAAACCACTGAGTGGCATCTGCCCTGATGTGTCCAGCCCGGCCCTGGCTGGCATCAGGGGGTAGCCAGGGCTGCATGGCATGGCAGGCTGGGCTCATCCAAGCTCCCACACCTCAGAGCATCCTGAGGCAGGGAGAGGAGACCTCACCCCGCAGCGGAGGACCCCGGTGGCATCATGGCATGACCGCTGTGGCAGAGCTCATGGAGGCCCAGCCCTGCAGTGCCCTGCTACTCACGGACACATTGGCGTGCAGCTTGATGAGGAAGTGCTTCCGCTTGAAGCTCAGCTTCCGGATTTTGGCCCAGTTGAAGGTGTTGATCTTGGTGTTGCCCTGCAATGGCAGAGCCCCAGTTACCAGGGCTCCAAGGGCCCCAGCACCCTCCCAGCAGGCTCTGAATACCCCTGCTGGCATCAGGCTGGTTCCCAGCTGGGTATCTGCACACCTCCAGTGCCTGTGAGGTAGGCAGGCGGGACAGGGACAAGCAGGGGGCAAATGCTGGGTCTGCTGAGTGCTCAGGACCTGACCCAAGGACCACTTCACTGATGCAAAGATGACTCCCCATGCTCCATTAACTGCAGTGGGCTCTGCCCCAAGCCCCTGGGTGCAGGATCAGACCTTGGTAGTGTCAGGATGCTCTCGTCCCAGCCCGCTGGGCAAGCGATTTAATGCTCAGATCCCACCTGCTGCATGCATGCCTTTACTTAAGACCAGTGCCATGGGCTGGCTCAGCCGCCGGGGGCCCAGTCTCCTGTGTCACAGCGCGGCAGAACTGTGCACAAAACTGGTGTCGCCACATGTGGAAACCCACACCAGGCCTGTGCACTTCCACACTTGGCTGGCACCGAGTCATTTGTACGCCAATAAGGAGCATGTGCCTTCACTTAGGCTCTGGCTGAGCGGTGCTAATTAGTAACAGGGCGCCAATAATGATGGTGTGTCATTGGGTGCAAGACACCTCACAGTCCCAGGGCTGAGCCACGCAGCGACCGCAGGAGCCTGTAGTTATGCTGCAAATACATCCTGATTATAGCGTGCCCAAGCTGCCTGGGCACGAGGTAGCTATTTTTGCTGGAAGATTACACGGTGCGCGCGAGCGGAGCAGCCCTGCGACACGCAGGCCTGACAGAGCGACACCGGCGTTTACAAGGTACAAACAAAGCTCCCAAAGTGGAGACAACCCACAGCCGCAGGCCACTGTGGCCGGCGAGGCAGAGGCTGGCATGTCAGGCCAGCACGCGTGTGGGTGGCATGTAGGGCAGCGGCAGCAGGCCAGCAGCAAGCAGACGTGTGAGCAGGGAGCCTGGCAGTCAGCGCCAGTGCCGCCAAGCGGTAGAACCAGACCTCGCTCGGCCTGGAAGGGGCTCCAGGGTAGGGTGGGATGCAGGACACACGTGGCTGCCAAGGCTTGGGGGCATGTTAGGGGGAGTGGGAGGGTGCTGTCCTTACCCGCAGCACCAGGACCCCCATGTGGGTGACAGCCAGGTTGATCTGCGTCCCTTCCCCATCACTGGCCGGGTGAGGTCGGATCCCGTAGGAGTCCAGCTTCCGGGCTATGTCCAGCAGCTGGATGTCGGACTCGGCCGGCGTCTTCCCCCTGCGTGAGGAGGAGGTGGGTGATAAGGATGGTACATGTTAATTGTCAGAACACACGCACACACACAAGCAAGGGAGTATACACCTACACATGCATGCATACACACATCTGCACTCACATATGCATATACACACATTCGTACATCTACATGTGCGTGTGCATAGACAGACATGCATGAATGCACACCCGTGCATATACATACACACATACGTGCATGCACGTACATGTACGTGCATAGCTTTATTGTGTGTGTACACATACATGCACACTTGTGCAGACATGTGTGTGTGTGTATAAAATATTCATAGCTTGTCAGGGGCTGGAAGGGACCTCAGAGTTTCATGGGTCCGGCCCCCTGCACCGAGCAGGAAAGACAACTGGGGTCAGGTGACCCTGAGCAAGGTGACTGGCTAGTCTCCTCTTCAAGTTTTCCAGGGTGAGCTTGTGTGTGTGTGTGTGTGTGTGTGTGTGTGTGTGTGTGTGTGTGTGTGTGTGTGTGTGTGTAGGGCAAAAGAGAGAGAGAGAGAGAGAGAGAGAGAGAGAGAGAGACACACACACACACACACACATATATAGATAGATAGCTAGAGCTATCTATAGATATACCTGTACATATACACATACACACATAC
>NW_017728916.1:8342199-8369177 GCF_001723895.1 Crocodylus porosus
CGCGGCGGCGGGCCGGGGGCTCACGCGTGTCGCCGGTGATAGTGCATGATCTTGTTCTCCAGACTGGCCTGGTTGGGCCAGTACGTGTGGGTCTCCAGGTGCTGCCGGTCCGCCTCCTCGTGGAAGTCGCCCAGCTCCGCTGCAGCCCGAGATGGAGAGCGCCGGTTAGGGTGCTAAATGACAGGGCCGCTTTGGGGCGGCAGTCCCGCGGGTGCCCCGAGCTCAGCGCCCCTCGCGGCCGGCGCAGCCCAGCAGCTTACCCCAGCGCACGGCCGTACAGGTGCTCCACTTCCACCACCTCCACTACTGAGTAATTTGGGGGAAATGTGCCGTGTGTCCTCCCCTGTCCCCTGGTTTGGCGCTAATAGGGTGGAGTGGGCGAAGGCACCTAGAGCAATAGGCCTCAGTACGGCCCCCCCCCCCGGTTGGCTCTCCAGCAAGCTCCTGGCCACTGCTGCAGTCTTTCAGCCGAACCCACGGTCGGGGCGGGGGTGCCACGCCGCACTTCCCGGTGGCGCGTGGCCCGGGCCGGCCGTGCTTACACTGCAGCAGGTGCGACACCAGCAAGGCCGCGCTGTTCTCGCTGCAGGGGAGCCGCCCCACGGCCAGGTCCTTCTTGAGCTGGAGGGTGAACAGGTATCTGGAAGGCGGGAGAGCGTGGTTTCCTGAGCCCACGAGTCAGCTGGCTCCTGCCCAGGCTGCCGGCATGCCTCGAAGCAAGGGCTGGAGGGGATGGGGCCCAGGCCCTGCCAGGCCCTGCTACCGCCACGGGGGTTGTTCAGCATGGCCACAGTCCGCCCTGAGGCTGGCTACGCCGGGGCCAACCCCGTGAGGCCGCAGGCAGAGTCGGGATGACCGTGGCACACGGGGATTGCCACGGTGCTGTGCAAGGAGCCTGGCTATGGGGCGGGCGGTGTAGGGGGCATGCCTCCTCGCCCCTGCTGGGAGCAAAGCCGGAGCTAACAGCTGTGCCCGAGAGATGCCACGAAGTGGAAGCCACTGCAGTGGTGCAAGGGCGTTTGTGGAGCCCTTTGTGCCGGGCATCACCACCTGGGAGGCTGCCCCAAATCAGACCCCAGCCCTGCCACAGGGGCTCAGGGCAGCCCCACGGCGCAGGCTAGAGACAGCTCCAAGAGTGGGAGCAAAGCCGTCAGTGGAGCCAATGTCCTGGCTGTTCGTCCCTTGACGGTCAGGTCCCCGCCTGCCTCCCATCCGGCTGCTTGCGCCGGTGTCCCGGGCAGAAACGGGACACCGGACCCCTCCACCCCACTCCCAGGATGGCAGAGAAAGCACATCCCTTGGGTGTTTCATCAGCCAAAAGGGTAACAGCAAGGTCAGCGTGCCCCTCTGTAGGCTTCAGAGTTAACACGGCTCTGGGCTCAAAAGAGCACAACGCAAGCCTCTCAGGGCTTTGAGTTCAAGCTGTCTGCAGCCACCAGGCTGAAAACAGCTTGGGTTTTACCCCAGGCAAGGGCCACACACGTCATCGTTTTCTAACGGCACACGACGTGCGCCGGAGGGGAGCCGTGCAGCCAGTACACTTCGGCTCTGCATGTGCACTGGCCTCCAGCAAATTAAAGCCAATGGACTGGGCAGAGCACTGGTTTGTTGCTTTATAAAGCAGTAGAAAGACAATTTTGCAAAGCCCAAAGCTGTGCTCCTGGGAGGAGAGGGTGGCTGGGGGGGGCGGGTCTCTTTAGGCTGAAAACATGGCATTATTTCCTCTAACAAAGCATGCATGGACCAGCTGCTTGCAGCCTATAAAGACTGGAAGCTATGTAAAAATACCCCCAAAAAACAAAAAACCCAGTGACCGGGAATAAGACTGTACCTTGTCAGCTCTTCTCGCAGGTGTCCGGGGTCCACTGGGAAAAATTTCACCATAAATTTGAAAAGAATCTCCTTAGGATCTTAAAACACAACATCCTCATAAGTTTGCTTTCCAGCGCCTGGGGAGCACAGTCACACATCTCCGCACGCGCGCCGCAAGCCGGGGCCGGGGCCCGCGGGCCAGCCGCCGTGCTCGCCAGGCCAGTGCCCCGGCGGAGCGGGGGCTCGGCTGGGCTGGAGCCCGGCGCTCAGCACCGGGCTGGCCCACGTGCAGGGGGTTTAAAGGGAACGGCAGGACGAAGCGAGACGCCCAAGCCAGCTTGGCTCTCGCCCCTGAGACACTTACTTTTCACTTGCTTCGCTATGGGTTTGAGCAGCTCCAGCCACACCTGCAACGACAGCGCGGGAGAAGGGGGTGACCACACGTCACGGAGCAACGGATGCTGGCAGGGCCGCGGGGGAGAGCCCGCTCTCCATGGTCCCCATCGTCATCGGGGCGGCCTGCAGCCGGGGTGCGGGGCTAGGGTGGGGACACCGGGGCTGTATTCGTGGCTCTGCCTCCTTCACCCGTCGGCCGGGAACTTCGGGGCCGCGCCTGTCTCGCTGGGGGGGTCAGGGATTAGCACGCGTGCTGCCCTGATTCCCTTAAGCCAAGCCCGTAGCAAAGGTCGCCTGACGGTTTCCATGCTAAGCCCCTGGTTTTGGGCGCGTATCGCCTCGCTAAACTCGAGCCACTTCAGGCTCTGGGCAGGGACCAGAGCAGCATGGGCGACTGTCCTTAACGGGAGCAGCTGCGCCGGAGGAACAGCCGCAGCGGTATCGGTAACTCCAGCGCTCCCAAACCTGGAAGCACTCGAGGGTTAGGAAACATCCCTTTCCTGAACGAGCTGGTTAACCTTGACGTTGCCTAGGGGGATGTTGCAGTCGTTGGCTTTTGGCTTTAATCAAAGCACATCACTCACATTATTCCCAGCCTGGCCTTGAAACTCCAGTCCGAAGTACTCCTTCTCGGTGAGGTTGAGGTGGCCACAGCTCAGGCTGAACAAGCCTTTTCCACAAGACTTTTGCTAACGAACACAAAAAAAGAAAGAGGATGAGCAGCAGCGAGTCAGGCCACGACAGCCTCCGGAGAGAGACCCGAGCCGTACGGAGCGGCTGCGACGCGTGGGCTCCCGGGGCCTGCAGGGGCCAGTGCCCCACGCGCGTCGGTTCCAGACAAAGGATTTGTAGGAAAATTCAGCACCCAGGTTTAATTTTGGTGAAAATAAATGAAACCGCTGTGTTCCCGGGCTATGGCTGGGTGTGCCTTCAGTGCATGGCCGTCCCTGCTCCTTGTCCCGGGGCTCTGCTGCGACCACCAGCCACAGCCAGCCTCTTACTAACCGGCCTCGAGAAGACACACCTGGTGCCCAAGTCGGGCCTTGCTTGTGCCAGCGAGACCCGAGAATAACTCTGGTAGAGCCAGGGGAATTGCACCAACGATGCAAAACTAGCTCTTGTGCGAGCAGCTGCATGCACAGCACCCACCCACTAACACAGGCACGGTTTCCTCCTTCTGGTTGTGCACACTTTGGCTGTGACGTGTGACGGTGAGAGCCCCTGTTTTGGGTGTCCTCCAGGAGGCACCTTGCAGAGGCCTGTTGCTCTGGGGCGCTGCGAGTATCTATCGCTGTGTGTGGCTGGGCACCAGGGACCTGGGCAGCAGCTCGAAGTCAGTTTCAATAAGTGGATGCTCTACATTTCCAGTTTTGTCACCTCCTGCCACACAAAGCCTGGGACGGCTTATCTACCAAGGCCTCCCAAAGGTGCCCCCGCCACCCTCACTCCAGCGCGGCTCGTGGGTACCAGACAAATCCTCCCCGAAGCATTTCCGAGTTCCTGACGAGTGCCCAAGCAACCGCTTTTGGAGCAAAGACACGTGTCCCCTTTGTCACTGGGCAAAGCCTTATTTTAACTATCACAAGTTATTTAGTTAAAATAACTACCTTAGTTTACCTAAATACTCTGCCTCAGCCTTGCGCACAGAGGCAAAGTCTTGCGCGCAGCATTGCTGCCTCCGCCGTGCGCGCAGAGGCGAGCAAGACATGCCGCGTGCCGTCGGATCAGCTCTTGGGCTGACGCGCTCCTGAGCAAAAAGTAAACTAGCCATTTTTGCTCCACAGCTCCCAGAAATGTGGTATGTTTAAAAAAAAAAACCAAACCAAACCAACAGGAAAGCTTTGTTTCAGTGCCTCTTCAAAAGAAGAACGTAGCTGTTTTCGGAGACAGATTTGTTCAGACAATGCCGGGGTGTTTCCTGAAGACGACTGCTCCGCGCGCAGCATTAGCATATGGAAACATCATGTGCGCTGGGGGTTGCCATGGCAAAGGCATTTAATTAAACAGCAGGCCTGCGGGCGGGCGGGCTGTGGGCTGCGGCGGGAGGAAGCCTCCCGCCTGCCGCCTCGCGTGGCACAAAACCCACCGGGGCTGGGGGCGTCCTAAGGGGTTTGGGCCCTGGAGTCCCCTCCCCCATGTGTCCAAGCGAGACCACGGCCTGGTGCCACACGGGCCTGCGAGGTGGGCTAGAAGAGCCCCGAGCTGCCCGGGCCGGCCCCCCGCCCGAGGGCCGCGAGCTGGGGCCGGAGCACCGTGCCCCCCAGCAGCGACGGGGCGGGTGGCTCTGGGAGCGGGGGTTACACCCATGGGCTGGGGGGCACCGGGACCAGGCCGAGGAGCCAGGGCAGCGGTGGGCGCACAACCCGGCCCCAGAGGCCGAGGGGACCGGGCTGACTGAGTTGGGCGAAGAGAAGCGAGGGGGATTTGGTAGCAGCGTCACCTCCCTGCCGGGGGCTGCACAGAGGATGGAGCTGGGCTGGTCTCAGTGGGGGCAGATGGCAGGACAAGGAGCAATGGGCTCAGGCTGCAGCAAGGGACGCTGAGGTTGGAGATTAGGAAAAACTTGCTCCCTAGGAGGGTGGCAAAGTGGAGCAGGTTGCCCAGAGAGGCGGTGCAGTCTCCATCCTTGGAGGTGTTGACGCCCCGGGTAGACAAAGCCGCGGCTGGGAGGATGCAGTCGGGGCTGGTCCTGCGACTCCTGAGCTCCCTCTGAACCCTCATTTTCTACCATTTGATGATGCCCAGCCCGTGCTGCCCTTGCTACCACGTCTCCCCTTTTCTTTTTAGCACAGCTTCAAGCTCTCGCCTGTACCGCGTAAGAGCGAAGCCGCGCGGAGTCTCTTCCGGCCCCGCGTCTCCCGACATCGATGGAAAGGGGCCGCAAGACGAGCCCCCTGCTGCGGCACTAACCTACCCCCTGCGACCCGGCTAGGAAAGGCCAAAACCAAAAGCCGAAGCAACCCCCCGCCCCGCGTGCCACAGCCCGCCCGCCCGAGCCCGCAGCGGTGTGGCCACGCCAGCCCCAGCAGGGTTTGCCCCGGGCGGGGGCCTGCACCGACCCAGCCTGGCCCCTCCTGCCTCTGCAGCCGAGAGTCGGGGCTTCTGCGCCAGCATTTTGAGGCCTGATTGCTTTCCAGAGGGCAGAGGCGACCGGAGTGGGGGCAGGCGCGCCGACCCCGGGCCGCCCTGCGTGAGCCCAGACGAGGCACGGGCCCACGGGCGGCCAGGCCCCTTCTCTTTGGCCTCCTTTCCATTTCGTCCTCCCATTGTGTTCAAGTCCTGCGCATTCAAAAGAGCTTTCCAGAGCCAGCTGGGGTCTGGGAAGGGTCGAGTCCGACTTGCTTGAAAGATCCGTCCAAACCTTCGCCTAAAGCCATCTTTTTGTTACTCGCTACTTCCCCCGCTCATTCATCGTGGCCAAACAGCCGCAAATGCACCGAATGCCTGGAAGGGGTTTCCAGCGCCGCTCCGCGAGGAGAGAAAAGGAAGTGGCTAGTAGCGGCTTTAATGGAAGCTATTTGCTGTAATAACATGTTGTGCGAGGCTGCAGTGCTGGCGATGGCCCGTGCGTGCAGGGGCAGGGAGCGCGGGGAAGGGCGCAGCAGCACCCGAGCTGCCCTCGCCACCCCAGCCGGCTAACCGTGCATGCCAGCATCTGGTAAAAGCACCGCGTTTGCAAGTTCAAGTATTCCCTGAACATGCGGGCCCAAATAAACCCCTCTTCGTGCTGTCCCACGGGCAGCATCCCAGCGCGACCCGTGTGTATCGCAAACCTGCAACGGCAAAGCGGCTCCCCGGGAGCCCTGAGGCGCAGCACAGGATCCCTGTTATAACAGCGGGAGAAAACAGACCCTAGGAAATGCAGCACACCTCAAATAAAATAACTTCACCTACAATCACAAGCACACAGTCGCTGGCTAGGGGTAAGAGGAGACCAAAATAGAGCGAGGTTAGCCGTATCCGAATGCAGCTTTCCTGTGCAAATCTGCAGCAGAGTCTCAACTACACGTTTAAAAAGGGATGTCTCTGAAATACATCCAGTAATACCACATCCCATTCAGCTGCCTTACCAAGCCGTCATGATGTAGACCTCAGGGTTTTCAGGCTAAGATATTCAAGGTTAATATTCGTGATCTGTGAGTAGTTAAATGACTGCATGCTCCTGGGAAGCATCATCCTGAAAAGCAGCATCCTTTTCTTGCTGTTTTCTGGAGCATGGGAATCTCGCTGGAAAACAGTTTGTGTTTCTCAGCTGGGGAACACACAAACGCAGATGTTTGCCGCCCCGGGTAGTTTGGCTGCCCGTCCAGGTTTTTATTCTGGACGCAGGCATTTCTCCCTCCTGAAGGCTTATCTTGGCAGACAGAAAAACGAGTATGTGCCCCCCACGCTGGTCAGAAACCAACGCCACCGCAGCTGCTTCACCCGGGTGACGCCGTCTGTTAAAGCGTGCAAGACCAAGGCCCGGGATGCTCGGGCGCACGCCCCCGGCCCCGGGAGGCCCGCGCCGTGTCGGCACCGCCAGAAGCGTGCCCAGCCCGCGAGAGCCGCTCCGACGCCCTTCACTAGCATCAAACAATAACAACGCGGGCGCCACTTACATCGACTACAAAGATCTCCTGGGAGTCGTCCAAAAACTGGACTTTGAGCTGCAGCATCCTTGAGTGCGCGGCCGAGCTTGCAGCAGGCGCGAGAGGCGTCGTAATGTGAGCGGGGAGGGAGCCCTGACTCTTCTTTCACACATAATTTCACTCTCAGTTGGATGGAGAAGGCTGCAGTCACAGCGGCACGGATGCAGACTTCCCCTCGGAGGCAAGGCTGGAAGCAGGGGAGCCCGGTGCCAGGACGCAGCCGGTTCTCCCAGCCCCTGCTTGGGAGCGCGTGGGGCCTTCTCCCCCCGGGGCAATTGCTGCGGACCACGCGAAGGGCCGGGGGCAGTGCAGCCGTACGGGAACGGAGGTGATGTAGCAGAAAAGCAGAGTTTTTTCCATCTAATCTGACCGTCAGGTGGCAAAGCCCGGAGAAGAGCCGTCCTGCCCGCGCCCGGGGCACGACCAGCTCTCTTGGAGCGCGTCGCGTGTTGCTCGCTTCAGCCCCTACGGACAAAACTCTCTTCTGAGCAGGTGCGTGGCCCGAGCACCGAAACGGCCCGAGCGTGGGTGCGCCGTGTCCAGCCCCGGGCACGGGAGGACCGCAGCAAAGGGGATGGGTTGCAGCGCTTCAAGGCCCGTTGGACTGGGACGGCCTCGTGCCCGCAACAGACTCGTCTGCCCCCTGAATCCCTGGAGTGACACTTTCCCACTGCCCCCGTGCCTCGCGGGAATTGAGCGGCACCCCATTTAAACGACTAGTCTCCACGTTGCCGTGTACACACAGGGGCTGGGCACGGGGGGTAAGGGACCATCCAGGCAGGGGCAAGCCTGAACCCCCAGGAAGGAGCGTGGGAAGTGTACCGGGATGGGAGCCAGGAGAGCTCTACCTGCCATGCCGTCTTGCTGAAGTCACCCCCTCCCCCTGTGCCTCAGTTTCCTGGCCCAGCTCCCATCCGTCTGGCCCATTTGCTCTACAAGCTCTTTGGGGCAGGGGCTGCTTCTCGCCACAGCCCAGGGGGAAGATGCAGGCGAGGGCCAAGACCAGCACCCTCTTCCCATCGCCCCTGTGGTTTGCTCATCAGCTCCTACCCCTTGCTCATCCGTCCAGACGGCGGCCTCTTGTCCGTCCCAGCCCGGCGTTAGCCGGCTGAAGGCAGCGTGGTCTGGTTCGTGTCCAGCTTTGGCTGCAAACACCCAGCGGCATCACTGCATCAGAGAGGGCCCCCGGGAACCACGGGGGCAGCTGGGCGAATGCTGCCACTCGACTGCGTTTGCACCGACCAGCACGAATTTCATCAGCTCCCCCCTCCGCTAGCTCAGTCCTGCCCCTGCACCCCCGGGGGCAGCTCTGCTCCTGCGCCCTGGGTGCTGCTTCCAGGGCGAGGCAGGGCTGGCGCCGCGCTGGAGCCCAAGACCTCTCAGGCCGCCTGGTCCTTGGCTCCGTCCCGCCGCCTTCCCCCCCGGCCCATTGCCCCGCGTGGCCCTCAGGCTGGCCTGCTTGCTGGGGTGGGAAACCAGCCCCACACCTCACCCCATGGCCAGCAGCCCCCGCAAGCGGGTCAGTGCCACGCGGCACGGCCTGCAAAGCCTCGGTGTGAGGGTGCGTGGCTGGGGGACGGGCGAAGAGAGAAGCCTCCTCGCACATCACCACGCCGGCTGCTGCCTGCCCGTGTGGACCGCTTGCTTCACGGTTGTGGCCTTTTGCAGGCTTCTGCGCTGCATTTTGGGGTCACTTCCAACCCCCTACAGAGTCCTCTTAGCCCCGCTCCTAGCAGGAGGGCTGCATCGTCTCCGGCTGCAGCCAACGTGTTTGGGAGCGCGCCCGAAGGCCAAGGCGGGGTGAGAGGCACCGGCGGCGAAGCTGTAGCTAGCAGCCGGCTCGGGTGCGCCCAACGTCCCCTCCGCCTGGACAGGCTCCACGGCCGTGACTCACAGGCTGCCTGGACGTGAGTCAGCGCCGCACGGCTGTGTGAGAAAGGGAAGCGTCACCCTGGGGGGTGTGAACAGGCGTGCCAAAGGCAAGTCAACGGGGGTAATTATGCCGCTCTGCTCACCACGGAGGAGGCCCCAGCTGCAGCGCTCTGCTTATTTTTTGGCACTGTGTCACGGAGAACTGGGCTTGAACAAAAGAGCTGGAGAGATGCAGAGGAGAGAGACGAGACCGGGAAGAAGTTGAGGAAAGCAGGGCCTAGGAGGAGCTGAAAAAAAGTGGGTTTGTTCAATGCAGGGAAGACAGCACGGAGGGGAAAGAAGGCGACAGTTTTCTAGCCCCTAAAGGGTTGCTGCAAACTGCTTTGGCCCATAACCCCGAAGGTCCAAGAGGAAGGACTCTGTTCATTTTGCACCGAGATCAGGGTAGCGGTCTGTTCAGGATGGGTTACAAGCTCAGAGATGCTCTTGATCCTGCCTCGGTGCCGGACCAGGCGATGCCTGGCGGTGCTTCCAGCCCGGCGCTCCCACGTGCCTCCGGGCTCCGCAGGCCCACCAGGCACGCGGCTTCCTGGCGGCGCTCCCACGGTCTGCACTGGATCCCAAACGAGACGGCCACGGGAGCGGGGAGGTGAATGGGGAGTCAGGAGACCAAGGTTTTATTCCTGACTCTCTACCCCCCGACTAACTGCTTCCGACTAACAGGGTCGAAGGAAGCTGGCAGCCCCTACGCCCCTCGCCTGCCATGAGATCCAGGGGTAACAGGGAGCCTAGCACCATCAAAACTATTTAGTGAACTTGGATCTCGGCGCGAATTAAACAAACTGGCGACGGGAAGGAAAAAACAACCACCAGCTCCGATCACAGATAACCTTTTCAACCCTCCAAGGATTAATCGCTCTCTCTCTTCCCTGCCCAGCCTACGTGGATGTACTGAGCTGAATGTGGTAACCTCTGTCCTACTGCTGGGGACCGAGCGGGTCTTCTTCCTCTACCCAGTTCTCAGAATCCGGCCGGTTCCCTCAGTAAAAATATCTGGTAATGTTCTGCTGTGCAGAGGGGTTTTTCAGTAGCCGCTGTCGTAAGGCCCTGATCGCGTTTGCTCAGCTGCACAACAGCCCTGTGACGCAGCCCGGTATAAGTACCCCCAGTTTGCAGCTGGGGAAATGGAAGTTTATTGGTTTTTTAGCTGTGGCTGTCAGGTCCTCGCCTCCCACTCATCGCCCTCTGCAAGAGCCGGCGCTGCGAGCGAGGAGTGGGGATGACCTAGTGCTTGATACTAAGTCTGCTCCATGCCTACGTCACCTGTCCCGCCATCGCCCCACCACCCAACAAGCGAACAAGGGGCCCGAAGTCTGCACAAGTCCCCGTGGTTTCAAACCAGCCGGGGCCTAAGGGTGTTGTTCGACTGGAAGTGGCACAATCCGGCCCCTGGGGAGTTGTGCCACGGTGAGCTTCCCAGGACAGTTAAAAGAGGCTGTAATAACGAGGAACCATCTTCAGGGCCAAATAGCGACCGTGACCCATGCCCACGAATGCCAGCGCTATCAGCTGGAGCTGCCGACTGCCAATAGTCAGAAGGGTTAACCTTGGGCTTGAAGCTTTTTGAAACTACCAAGGTAATTCCCATTGCAGCCAGCAGCTTGCTGTGGTCCAGCTGCACTATCACAACCCTAAAACAGCTTTGCATTTGGTTCTTGGTCTCTTAGAAAGCAACCGCACTACATGCAACGCCGGTAACAGTGCAAGAGCCTTTCCGAGAAAAAACAGCTGGAAAACCCCGGAGGAAGAAAGACTTTTGCATGCAGGAAGCTCCCTCTCGTGGTGGTTGCACTCAACAGTCACATGTTAAGGCGACAACACGCCTTGCGTGTGCGCATGCCGCAATAGGCAGTTCTCAGATGCTCCAACACGCCTCGATGAACACTGCCTGCTTGTCTCGCCCTTCCCCTGCACTGATTTCTCACCCTAAGACAGGCCTAATATGCGGCATATAAGAGAGCCCAGGAACAGATCAACTGGCTGCGAACAAACACAAACGACATCCGAAGCATCTGGAGAGTCGTGAATAACAGCATCTCCCCTGGGGCTACCCAGAGCGCCGGGTCAGATATCACCCCAACTTCAGCGTGTTGCTCCTTATTTCCAGGTGCTGCTGCAGGCTCAAAATGCAAAGATGAAAGAAGCTGGCAATGTTTAATTCAGAGAGATCTCTCGAGAGACTGAGGAAATAGCACATGCAAGACCATCCATCTTCATGTCGAGCCAAGGGAGCTTTGGGGCCGCCAAACACGTGCGTGCCTCCTCGTATCCAGTCACCTTCAGCCCAGGAAACATGATGGCAATCAATCAATCAGCGAAGCAGCGGGGCACAGACAGGAGGAGCCTCTTGGCTTATCGCCGCGGCAGACGTGGCGCTCGCGGCTCGAGGGGAATAGCTCTGGGCGTAGGGGCTGGAGGACAACTAAGCCGTGACGGCGCGTGGGCTCTGGGTGCGCCTCTAGGACGGCAGCTCAGACCCGTCTTGCCAGAAGCGGAGCTTGTTCCTGTATTTCACCCCTCCTGCCCCCATCCAAAAAAATAAAGGTCCTAAATGCCTGCCAGGACACCCCTCCACCCTGTCCAGGTCCAGCCAAATTGCTTGAATCCGAGGCACCGTTCTGTTCCTCACACCACGAGGCTCTGAGGAGGAGAGCACAGGCCTGGAAAAAGCAGGGGAGGTAGAGACTGGCTGGAGGTTTGAGTTTGAACAACGTGAACTTGGGCTCCAGGGTGAAGGGACTCCTCCAGCCTTCGGTAGCTCTGCCGGTGGGAGACGCAGACAAATCTTCCAGGGTCCCTGTGCTATGCAGATCTTTCAATTAGCAGATGGGCGCAGAGGGAGCCCTTAGATCAGGCGCTCCCAAAGTTTGCCTGCACCCGCTGTCCTGTGATTGTGGAAACAGGGCACAGGGCAGAACCAACCAATTCCTGAAACATCAGACGAGACCGGGTTCAGCAATCTGAGACCTGCAGACAGGCAGGCGTGGCAGAGACCTCGGGAAATCAGCTGGCACCCAGCACGGAGGGACCATCCTGCACGTCTCTTTAAACCGCCCAAGGAAAGATGCTCCAGACTATCTCTAGGTAGCCTGTCCCCCTAGGTCACAATCAGAAACTGCTTTCCCTGACACCCAACCCTAAATCATCTTTGCTGAAATTAGGCTGATTTCTTTTGCTGCATCCCCCTGTGGCCACAGACCACAGAAGTTCGCTGCTGGCCAGCTCATGTCATCCGAGGTCCCTGCTTTAAGCAAGTAATCGGGTCTTGGGTCCCAAGACGTTTCACAGCAGACGCCACGAAGGAAGAAGCCCGAGTTGCTGACAGGTAATTCTACCTGCTCGCTCCCAGCAGCGCAGGGAACCCACAAGGACCTGCCTGAACAGTAAATACCTTTTCCGGAGTTCATTTATCCCTCAGTCCCCGGCTGTGGCATCCTGAGAATTCAGGTTAAGTGAGATAATCAGCCTGACAAAGGTAAAACATCAACACGAGAGGAAGGTAATGAGTCTAGAGATAGCCAGTGTCCTGGGAGGCTGTCCAGACTTGATGCTTTGCCAGTTGTATTTCAGTCATAGACCTGAAAATGTAGTCTGAATTTATTACAATATGGAGGGATACTGTAATAGGAGAGATCTGTCATTTTTAATTATGTATCCCCACACCCCTCCCGAAAGGCAAGTGTTGTTAGCGACACTTTGCAACAAAGGCAGAAAGAAATTTAGGCCACACCTGAAACAAATAAAGCAAGGAACTGAACGGGGCTGTTTCAGCTCCCAGACTAACATCTCAATACTAGTGCCTCCTTCCTTTTCTATAGATGCCCACAGCATTTTAAATGAACTACTGCTGAATTAGCATGTCCTCACACTGCACTCTGCTTTGGTGAAGCATTGAGGAATATAATCCCAACAGAAATGAGTCTAAACTGCAGTGACTCCTGGAAAAATAAGAATTCTCTTTTTTCGCAGCACGGTACCAGTGCAGCGGTCTTCCCATGCGTCACCCCAGCGACAGCGAATGCCCGTCCCTGTGCTGGACGGTTCAGGGTCGTTGTTCTGAAACACGATGCTCACAGGATGGTCCTCTATGGGTTTCATATAAAATATATCCAATTTTCAGGTCAAAAGATGCCCTTTTATTTCCCCTTTTCCCTGCCGCCACCTTGAGCAAGGATACCAAGATGGAGCTGTCCTGATAACTGTTATGTCCACTCATCAGGGTGGTGCAGGCTCAAGTGGTGCCATCAGTGGGGCTGGCATGCAACTAGACAGAATCTGGTATCAACTGGGGTAGGCAAGCTGGTCGATTGACCAGTCAAATATTGTCAATTGACTGCTTATATTTTTGACCAGTCAAAGACTGTACCAATTTTGCAAAAAAAAAACAAAACCCCAAAACATTTTTTTTTGGTAGTTTTATGGACAGGAATATGATTTTTTTAAAATGTTTTTTGACACTTCTTAATGTTAAAATTGTGCTTTTTCTGTGTATTATTTAGACCTATTGGTAATTTTGTTTTACAATTTTTGACTGGTCAGCTAACCGAACTTTACTCCCACCCTTGTGGCATATGGCAGCTGGGCTGGCCAAGTGTGAACAGGAAGTGCAGTAAGTAGTACAGCATTACCATAACGTCGCTGTGTTAAAACAGCACCTTAAATAGCTCCTGAGCCTCTCCCTCTGCTTGGTGCTTTAGTAGCAGCCAGAGCCGGGGCTGCTGCTCTTGCTTGCATTTCATTAATGCGTCCTTGCACTCTCCTGCGAGTCCTTTGTACTATTTTAGCTGCACAAGACGCGTCAGCACCACAGCAGGCCGCATGGGGACGTTCGGGAAGTAGCAGACCTGGAGCGTAAGACAGCACTACATGTTTTAAGCATTTTCCCCTTCCTAATCATACATATTTGAAGATGCTGCTAATGAGTTTCCTCCCCATTAGTCTGTACTGCCAGCTCTGCTTCTGCCACCCTTCATGATGATTTATGGAGCAGCCGCAGGAGCCCAGGCCTCGCCTTCCCTCCTCCTCTGCCCTCCGAGGAAACATGGAGGAGCGCAGGGGCAGAGAACATGGTGGACATGGATTGACAACTTCACAATAGCCCGTCGGTGAAACAGACCCCTTCTGGGGGGGCCTGCTTTACCACCTCAAGCACTGAGCTCAGATAAAGTCCTTATTACCTAGATTGGCTCCCCGCACTCGATACCTTTCACCTTCACTTATTGGGCAAAGACTGTGCAGAGAATAAGTCGTCTCCCTTTCCAGCACTGTTACAACAGGGTGATGAGGGTCTTCTTCATAAGCAACACATCCTCTTCGAGCCCAATAGCTGGCTGCTGACTCACTTGCAAAAGCTGCCTGAGTTTCACCGAAAGGAATGCAAGGAGCTGAGACCACTCATCTATTTATATCAGGGCCACCACAATCCTTCAGGGACAGCTAGCTGCTCCCACTTCTCCTTTACATACTGAGCTTACCCTGGCACAGTGCACACAGCCCTCTCCATCTTGCTCAGCAAAGCACATGGATGGAGGGAGCTCTGTACCATTCAGCACGGCTTTGCTTACCCACTGCAAGGAGGGGGCCCCTTTTTGCGTGGCACTGAACTGAAAAAGCAACCATGCCAGTGCTCAGGAGACAGGAGCATCCTGTGCTGCGAGGGTCCTGGCTCTTACACAGAGGATAACTCCAGAACTCAGTGCTGCAGGAACCAGATTCTTTCCCAGCAGCTGTGGGAGCCCTTACCTGTCCTTGTGGACACGCAGGGGAATCGTGGGGAGACAGGGGAGGGCTCTCATGCAGTGAGCAATAAGCTTCCTCACTGCATGCTGGATGCCATCCTCCTGGGCCAGAGTTAAAAATACCACCCAGCACAGGAGGGAGAAGGTGCGCGCTGCCCCCACTCAAGTTAGCTCTGCAGCAGAGACGCACTTACTAACTGCATCGAGCTTCCGCCGGCTGATGTGTCCCTTGGGGCTGTCCATTTCCTGCTCCTCCGGGTCTTACACTAAGCACTACGGCGCGTGGGTTGAACTTCTCTCTGCTGAGGAATAAGACGAGCAGCAGCACAAGTCACGACGGAAACATTGCTTCCTGAAGAGCGACACTTCTGCAGCGTAATGAAGACAGGTGTGGGCTCCTCTCCAAACCAGCCTTTGGTTTTTCTCTGCTGCCAGTGAAGCCATGTGCTCAGACCAGCCACAGCACACCGCAGCTTTTGGGGTGAAGGCCAATTACCCTATTTTATTCGCTAAGAAAGGTGTGGGGGGGAGGAAGGCTGATTTTGTTTTTTATGGAGCTTAACATAGAGCAGTCCTGCCCACAACCAGAGCACCCAGACCCTAGATGAAAAAAAAAATCCCACTCAGAGAAAATTTTTTTACCAGTCTGCCCCCCAGCAGCACAGGAAATCAGAGGGCTTTATCCACCCGTGTGCACAGCATTTGGGGCAAGGCAGAGGGGCGGAAGACACGCTGCCCAGCCCTGGGTAGCACACCCAAGCTTCTGAGTTGAGAAGCTCCGCTGACGAGACTCCTTCGCAGGCTGAGGCAAGGCTCCAGCAGCACTCGCACTGCACTGCCGTGGCAGAGGCTATGGGCACCAGCCCTGCAGCATCAAGGGCAGCAGCTGGCAGGTTGTGTTTACAGGTGGATCTCTCCAAGTCTGTCACTGCTGCGATATCCAGTCCAATGCTGTTATAGGATCTCTGCTGAATCTGATCAGACACCCGTGGCAAAGCCTATGGAACAAAGCACTGGGAAGGATTAACACCACAAGGTTCCTTACCAAAAAGGAAGATCTGTGCAAGTTACACATAGGTGACAAACTTTTGCCTTGTGTAATGGGTCACAACTGCTTTAGATCCCTCTGAGAACGTAGTGTCATGCCACATCAGGGATGGAGAAGAGGAACATGTAATACTATTGGGGTAAAAGAGGAACAGGAGGACACAGCTTGAGTGATTTTTTTCAGTGTTGGTCAGTGGAAAACTGGGAGTTGACTCCGTGACAACACCAGTCCATGACAGTACTAGTCAGCCAAAATATTCTTCCTCTCAAGGCAGACAGAAAGCCTCTCTGAGTGGACACTTTTCCATAACCCCTAGAGTCCACCTCACTCCACTCCGTTGATGAGGGTATAAAGAAAGTTACTTTCCTTAGGCCACAGCAAGTCAGACAGACAACAGATGCATTTCCAGCTCCGCTATACAGTTAGTACACTTCAAACTATATTTTAACGATCAGAAGCAGAACCAAGGCTGTACCTCAAACCAGCATGTTGTAAAACAGCCTGCTGTGACACAAAACAGTGACCCACGTTGGTAATACAGATATCTATTTTATTTAAAAAGTTACAAACAGGTGGACTGTAGGGTTGTCTTACAAAATGACAAGAATGAAATCTATTGGAAAAAACTTTTTACAAAGCATTATAGGTAATTGTTCAATTTTTGCACTTGTTATTCCAGATTTCACCTATCACTGATAGAGATACAGTACATTAGATACAGGATGTTCGGTTACATGTTGTTTGTAGAGCCCTACTGCAGTGATTTGAACAACTCCTAAAACAGATGCCATAGTAAAGACAATACATATATTGCTTTTATTATTAGCCTCGTATTCTAATAAGCAACTTCACATGCAATCTATTGAGGAAACCTAACATAACTTTTGGTCCTTTTATTCAAAGTGTGCTGAAGAAACCATCTTTATCTCATTTTCCCCATTCCTGGCTTTCTAAGCTAGGTCAAGTTTCTTTTTTTTTTTCTTTTTTTCTTTTTTTTATTATTTTTTCATTTTTGCTGAGGTCAATGAAAATGAACACTTTTCTTTGAAAAAACTACCCATAGGAATGAACCACCAATTAATATCAACCCAACCGTCTCCCCCCCTCAGACAAAAGGAAAACTAAGATCTTCATTACTTGTATTTCCTAGTACTTCTTACATCTACTAAAAGAACAATCATCACGACTTAAATCTACTCTGAATACAGGGTTTGGTTTAATTCTGGTATTAAAGTGCAAACCTAAATAAGTATTGGCCTCAGCCTGTTTTATGAAGTTTGTACAAACAGGGAAAAAAATATTTCAAGTAACCCCACAGTAAATCAGATGTTTTGATATCTAAGATAACATCTCGAGTTTTCTGCTTTTCCGGATTCAAATTCAACACTATGAAGATAATCAAAATCTTGATGGCTGCTAAATACTGCAAGTCTCAGGAATCTCCATTATATTATTCAATAAACCTTATGAATGCCAAGATACTAAACTGGTAATCTCATTCATAGTTGCGTTGGAATGCCATCCTCCACAATACATTGAGTTTAAAAATGCTTAACCTCAGAAATCGATCACTGCTTTTACTGGAGCTTTTCTGGTCAAAGTTACCCAGCTGGTACAGGGAAAAAATGTACAGCAATTAGAAGCATGTTCAAATGACTAAAGGTGGGCTCCTAAAAACCGAGAACTTTGGTGCAGTAGGTGAGCTGCAGGTATTCAACATCTGCAAAAAAAGTACGCGTTTTAAACCACTGGTAGTAAAAGCTCTCACGTACGCAACGTCCGTATTAATAAAACTCAACAAAAAGGTTCCGTCTGTTCTTTATACATTTTCTTTCTGCTTTTTATACCTGTGTTACTGTTAACATTTTCAAGTATTCAGACAAAATATGTTGATCAGGTAAACAATATGGAAGGCAATGGCTGTTTAAAGCACACCTGCAGTTAGTATCACTGAAACCTGGTGCTCTTCTCCCCTTGCTATACTGACTTGTCTCCAATGTCAACTTGTTTACTGGGAACAACTAAAAAAAAAAAAAGCCATGTGACAGTGCAAGAAAAAGTTTAACCAATATTGCTTTAAAATAGTATTCAGAAAGACAAATATTTGGAACTATAAAATGTAAAGTGATTTTATTTGCATTAGATTTACATGTGCAGAGGTCCACTGGATGTCACTGAACGCGCCAGGCAAAAGCAGAGCTAACTCTGGTCGGGCATACAGCCCATCCTGGAGGATACGGATACACTATCCCTTTTCAAAGGCGCGCTGAAGCAGGTCACATGAACTAGCATGTTTAGAAACTTTGCTGTAGGGAAAACTTCACTGCTGCATTTCAACATGATAACTGCCATGAATCAAAGTAGTCTGGAAACCCAGGATTGCAAAGAACACGTAGTTTGGACTCTACAGCCCGCTCCAAATAATCAAAGAGTCACATCAGGCCAATTGCAGATACATTATACACAGGCTGCATTTGCTGAGAAAAGGGATATTACATCCATACAACATCAGAGGTGCCTTCAGCATCTTCCCAAGACACTGTCACGCGTAAACATAAAAGTTTCAAAGTATGACCAACTACATTGTAGGAGAAAACTCTGCAAACAGAATTATGCACTGATGCGAGGTAATATACAGAAGTAACCATTTGCTTAAGGCTCAATTTTTGCTCCATTAAAACTTTCTTTTAAAAAGGCATTGAGTAGGTAATACTGAGTTTAAGTATTTAATAAATACAAGTTCAGAAATTGATTAAAGAAATCAATTAAACTATTAAAAATGAATTCTTGCATATTAGCCGTTACATGAACTCAGAAAGCTATAAAAGGATTGATAGGGTAAAGAACAGATTTTAACATATGGTAAACATGCTAAGCTTTCCTGTTTAAGGTCCATGGATCTTGAAGGCCACTGACCTTACGCACTTAGATGTATGGCAACGTGCTGTAATAGAGACAGGTTTACCAAGGCTCAGCTCTGCAACCTGGGCTGAAAGAGTTCTCCAAAGCAGCATCTGTGCAAGTTTCCTCTGAGTTTTATCTGCAATTTAACAACACACACAGTTAATGAAAAGCCACGTTCGCATCTCTGGATGTTCAAAATGGAGTCGGCTTTTCCAGGATGCATAAGAGCTGACTGTCATGCTGGAAAAAGTGGCAAGGGACCACCTTTTGCAGAAGTTTTCATTAAAAGCTTGTTCCTGTTTTTCACTTGGTCCCTACTTGGCCTTCTAATATTGCCAGAACCACTTTGCTCCCCCACCGGGGTTGCCCCACACTGTGGAATCTACATCTCTGCGGCACGGAGCTCCGTGGGGCGAGAGCTAAGTGCAGGGATAGTTAAATAATCATGCCAATGCAAAAGCAACAACAGTCAGTTCTGTAATACACAGCACCCAACTGCAGCATCTGTGCATCCTTGAGGAATTGCTTCAGATGGGGAAAGTTATTAAAATACATCTGAAAAGTTATGGTCTTTAAAATGCTCCATCAAGGCTGTTTGGTAGCATGCCAGAAGCCACGCTACTTTAAGGGAAGTTTTCGGGGAATTCTGAAAGCGGGGAAAAGGCTTCCTGTTCTGGCCGGCTTGACTCGGCAGGGTATCACAGCCTTTCAAGTTACCCTTTGCGTTTGTTCTTTGCCAGCCACCAGCTGAAAGCATAAAAGACCAAGTAGTGCAATGACTAAGCATTTACCAGTTTGAGCGACTGACGTCCCCGCAGAGCTTTTCTGTACTAGATCGGGGCACAAGGAATAACGCCGCCAGCGTTTCAGACGTAGGCACCAACTGTGAAAACTCGTGGGCCTGTCAAGTGCAGGTCGCTGTGCTGCTGCGAGTCTAATGCCTGCTGCCCTCCTTGTAAGCAAGGAGTCCAACACGTGGTCTGAGCTGGACTCGTACAAAACAACGTGGCACTGCCATGCTTAAAGGGCATCCCAATATTGGTGGACTTGGTTACCACAGTGGGAAGTGATTAGGAAGCCTTCCTACTGCAGACAGGCCTTCAGAGCGAATAGGTGGCCCATAGGTATTACTGAGATTATAACTTAGATGGGAGTGTCATGGGCAAATAAAAACACATTTTTCCTAGCTAATTCACTGCTAAGGCTGGTAAGCGAACCTGATAGCTCTGCCAGGTGGCATAAGGCAGATTATATATTCTGGAAGTTTTCAAGAGCAGCTGGGACAGACACTCGGCTGGGATGGTTTAGCCAGGGATGATCCTGCCTTGAGCAGGGGGCTCCTTTTGGCTCGACTGTCCTACAATCAAGTTCAGATTTTAGGGGGGAGTCCTCCCTGGCACAGATCCATTAGCATAGCTCCTACGAGGGTCCAGTTACTCCTGCATGAGGAGGTGCAGGAGTGACCGGGTGTTAGCACAGAGATGGCTTGTCAGGAGAGGGTGCAGGATCTCAGGCAGTGGAATTATTTGTCATATCTTTTCAGGGAAGTTTTAAGCCAGAGATGAAGCACGAGAAACCAAAAGGCGAAGTGCTAGAACAAGTCTGTAAAGTAAGTGGTGATGCAATGCATCTGAAGGAGTTCATGAACCAGGCAGTCACTACTAGTAAGAGTGTGCTAGCATCAGTGCCTGCTCCCAACATTAGAGAAGGGAGCTGCAGCACCTCTACTTTGAAATTCATGGGAGATGGGTGTGGAGCTCTGGAAGTACCACAAGAATTGGTCACAGCAGGAATTCAAGGAAGTGTTTCTGTATGCACTGGCTTGGAGAGGGACAAGAGAGCAAGGCTTCTTTCTATAATGGACTAGGACAACTCTGTGATCTATTAAAATTCTTTATGTACTTCTTTGTTGATGCAAACAGTAGACTAAACTCCCTTGCAAGAGCGTACTAGAAACCCAAAAAGACAATGCACAGAGCCAAATTGTTATGAATGACTAGCAGAAACAGAAACTGAAGGCCAGGGATACAAGGTCGATTCTGTTCATAGCAGAAGGCTGCCATCCAGCGAGATACCCACAGAATCAGCGCTAGGAAGAGAGACAGGAAAAGTAGTTTCAAAATTTGCAAGTGACAGTTAAATCAAGACTGAAGTGGCCTGTAAAAGTGGTGAGGGTACTAGCAAACCTGGGTCCAGGGTGATGCACTCGCCATGCGAGCGTGAAGAGAATCACAGTGCAAGGCAGTACACGCTGGAAGGAACGGGAACTCTTGCACACATCACTTCAGTGCAAAATTGACTGGTTGTCCAGAAGGAGACCTAGTTGTTACTGGGGAGCTCAGCAGGCAGGAGACAACCATCAGCAAAAGCAGGCAAAGGGCTAGGACAAGGCAGTGGCTCCTAAGCTACAACCAGGGCCCCTTGCAGGTTTTCTGCCCCACTAGCTCAGCTCTCCCTGGAAGAACGAAGCCATTAAGAGTGAATGGCTTTCCTACAGCTTGCTTTTACCCCGGCCAAGTGCCAAGAACAACTACTGCAGCAAGATTAGAAGCGTGCTGTCTCCCTCTGCCAGGATACATTAGAGGAAAGTCTGGTAGCCAGGCTAGTTTAAAAACCCCCAGGAGGTTCTGGACCACAGAGCCAAGAAGCAGGAAACAGGAGCATGGGTCTAGAAAGAGCCAGTGCAAAGAGATGGCACAGGAGGGGAAGAAGGCACTGCAATACCTCGGTGGTGCAGGGGGTTGTCTGGAGAAGATAAAGGGGCAGTAAAGGGCAATGGATTTGCATTGGAGCAGGCAGAAGAATTGACTGCATGGAGCAATGACGCTCCATCGTGCAAGATGTTACTGCAGCTGCTGAAGGGAAGGCAGTGGCACAACTGCAAACCACAGCTGGATTCAGAAGTGAGCCACACTGGGGAAACAGCTGGCACCTCCTGAGACAGAAAACCCTGAGAGAAGGGGAATGGAAGTGCTTGGAAGAAATGAAATGGCAACTGGCTGCTTTGTGGCACACCCAGACGGCTGGGCACGGGAGGCCGAGACCTCACTCAGATTCCAAAGGGGACAGGGCAGGGTTACCTCTGCGTCCATCGGTTCCCTGTCCTCTCCCCTTCCCCCTTAAGAAAAATGTCCCCTCAATTGCTAAGGAGATCAGCCAGCAGTTGATGAGATTAAGAAGGAACTCCCCTGCGAACCGGTTATTCTACAAGCGCTCTCTAGGCTGTGACCTGTCCCCTGAAGCACGTGGTTTGGCTGCAGTTGAACACAGCCTGCTAGTATCAGCATTAATCTGCCATAGCAAGTCAGAACTGGACTTCCCATAGTCTTCAGCATGGGCAGCAGAGCTGATTATGTCACCCGGGCCAGAACACCCAAGTTCCAGGCAACAACTCCCTGTGGGCTATGGTGTCAAAACCAGCCAAATGGTGATTTTTTTCTTTTATCATAAACAGCTCTCGCAAAGTGAGACTCACCCAGTTGCAGGTTGAGTCACAGCAGAGCTCTGCGATCCTGTTCACCTCAGCAGTGCTCAACTGAACCTATTCAGGGGTTAGGATACTATACTGAGACTTGGGTTTCACTCTCTGCCATGCTACAGACTCCCTGTGCATCCCAGCAAGTCTGTCTCTGCTCCCCATCACCAAGATGTAACATCTCCCTACTTCATGCAGGTATTGTAAGGAAACAGATGTGCTGCAGATCACAGGATGGGCAGTAGCAAGGGCCACATAAGGTTATTATCAGTAAATATCAGTATAGAGTATAGTTTGGGAGAACTATACTCCAAGCAAGAGCACAGTTTCAACTGCTTCCCTTAGAAAAAGCAGCAGGAACTGCAGGTGAACCAGGGCACTGCAAGAGAACTCTATGCTGGTGAAGGGTGGATGCCAGCTACCAACTGGTAGCTGGAAGAGGTTAAATCAGATACTGCAGAAAGCAGAAGAAAGGCAGAGGCCCTGCTGATAACACAAGCGCTCTTGCTACCACATCCACCCCCAGTCCTGGGGAAGGGAGGAGTCAAGCAACTCTGAACAAGGGCAGGCTCTGCCTTCACTCCAAAGGCAAAGACCAGCAAACTGAAATGCTCTTCTGGGAACTAGAAAAGAGCCTAGAAGCAGAATGAGGACCACACAATCACAGCAACAACAAATGGAGTGGGAAGCCCTGACGGCTGAAACACAACCACTCTGGCAGCTAAAGGCAGACTGCCAACATGCTATTAGCAAGAGAAGTTCTGAATAAGGACAAGCCCCCCTGCCCCCCAGAGAATCCCATCACTCCAGCAGGATGAAAGAGATTTCAACATGAAGTCCCAATTTTAAAATGCTGCCATTATTGTAGAATAAAAGCTTCAAATTATCCCTGAGCATTTAATTGCAATGTTTTTTTACTGTGAAAATGATAAACCGATATAACCACCTCTCGAGAGATGCATTAGAGAAAGAAATCACTTTATTCAGTTAGAAGCGACATTTGAAAGAAGCGAGATCTGTTGAAAGTGACACTGACCAAACCAGCCTGTGATCAAGTCTTTTCTAAGGCCGAGGGTACGCCGTACGTCACATCAAAAACATCCTTCTGATCCCAAAACGACCAGAAACCAGCTACTTGCATGGGACGTCAGTGGAAGTGGAGAACTGTGCTCAAGGGTGAAATGCTAAGTGGAGCTCATATAAAACAAGCACATACTTATACTTTGAACCCTGTGGCATCTGGGAAACACCTCCCTGGGGTGGAAACAACTCAGTCAAGCAGATGAAAACTGTAAAGCTATGATTCAGATAGTGCATTTCCTTTGTATGCTGAATGCCCTATTATGAGACTCACCAGACAATCAGTTCTAAATAGTTTGAGCACCTTGGAGTTCCTTTGTAGCTAATGAATACTACAGCAACACCACAATAGGTTCCTGGGATGAGCATGTGTCAAACGCAGAGGTGAGACTACTCCTGTGGTAGCCAGTGCAGATGAACAAACGCGTCCTGTTACAATCGCAGTGTCTTATCTCTTATAAGCTTATTTCATGTGGAAGGTAAGTCTACTGAAGCAATACAGGAAGTCTTTTTTTTTTTTTTTTTTAATACTGAAGGACTTCCTTGCACATAAACTTACTCCTAGTCAAGCGTGTCAGAAGTTTCAAAGTGATTAGCTGCACTATTTAAAAGGAAACAGTTACCCACCCCAATTAATGATGAGCATTCAACCAACCTGCTCTGTATGGCCATGATTGAGGTTTTTCTTTATTTTTCTCACTGGACGATGCAAGTTGTACAACACTGATCTTGTTTCTCAGGCAGGGACGCATAGTTCATTTGCCTGACGATTTCAGCAAACAGTTCGTCCACCATGGTTTTACTCTTGGCTGATGTCTCCATGAACGGACAGCCCCATTCCTGAGCCAAAGCTCTGCCTTCTGCAGACAAGACCTCCCTCTCCGACTCCAGATCCACTTTATTCCCCACTAGGATGAGAGGAACTTTTTCATATCTCTTCACTCGGACAATCTGGTCCCTCATTGGCTTGATGTCCTGATTAAACAATCCAACTGGTTAATAAACTTTTAGTAAGCACGCTAAATCACTGTCAGCTTTAGCACTACAACAAATACCTTTCCATAAGCTTGTACTTTTAACCAAAGATAAATATGCTATGTTCCACAGAGGTCCTGAACAAATACCTTGGACTTACACTATCACGTCTAGCATTTGTACAGAGGAAGTTCATCCTCTCCCTTTCAAAATGTCGACTCTAAACAGCAGAGAACGAGCCTTCCTGTATGTTTAGAAAGTGCCCAATTGCAAAACAGAATTGCTTTTCCACTTCTCAGAAAGTTTTTCAGTTGGGGGAGGAAGATGTGTTATAATAAATCTTCAGAGGTTTGGAGAACTGAATCAGTTGTTTGGCCCAAGTCTGCCTCAGACCTTTTGACAACAGCCACACTATACATCTATTATTGAATCACTTAGGCAGACAGGGAGCTTATGTTCAAGTTCCTGCTGCAAAAGTCTGCAGTTTTTAAGACAGTTTAGCTTTACCCTGTTTCCCATAGTTGTGCCATGCTGTGAACTGCTTGTTGTGAAAATACACAAACTGTTGTGCATCAGTAATCAATACACAGACACAAAATAAGACTTTGCTTTTGATCCTCTGCAAAATGCAATAAACTCTCCCACAAGTAAAGAATCACATGTTTCTGTGCCATGTCCTCAGGAGAGTGAATGCACTGCCTCCTGCCTGGAATTTAAAACTGTAAGGGCTACTGTTTTGGGGGGTTTTGTGGGGGGATGGTACAGGGGAGTGTTTTGCACAGTTCCAGGATACAGAAGCAATTAAGCATTTGAAACTGCCTCTCTTCAGTACAAGTGTATAGGAAGGCCTACACCTACACTGTTTTGATTACACATAGCCAAAAAAAAAAATGTAACTGAAGTGGAAGAACATTTTTTTTTTGCAGGTCGTGATGAGAACAACAGTTTAAGACTACATACCTTAAAATTCTTGGCTGAGAGAAAAAGCTCCCAATTTCTAGGGAAATGAGAACTTACCATTGGCAAGAGAGAAACCTCCCAAAAGGCCTGCTGTCCCTTTTCAAGAATCAGGACTCAAGTACAATTTATCAAGGCCCTTTTCTAAGATAATGCTCAACCTTCAGCAGAAACATTCTGCCTCCGTGGGGGTGTGAAAGGTTTTGCCAACCAGCTGCAGTATGCCCAGCTCAGCAATTTAATTGGAGCCAACATCAGAGCTCCAAATCCCTGCGCTGCACTACATGCTGCCAAGTCCAGCGATTTCCCACAGAAACAGGCTGCTTATTCCTAGAGGCAGTTTAGGCCAGTTACAGGTTGTGGGATTTCTTGCTCCATGTCAGGTTCTGCAGTGCAAGTTTGTGGATCTGCATTTCATTTTTGCACATGACCCATTTTTCTTGTGAGCACACCACCCACACCATGTGGGCACTGAGCTTGCGCTCCATGGCAGCTTGCTATGAGAAAGAGGGGAACGGAGGGCACCAGACTCATTTGCACAATTGACATGTAAGCCAGTAACTTCAGGCTCAGGAAATGAACCAAAAAATCTATCTAGAGATTAACAGGCACCCCCCCACCCAAAAAAACAATAACACAACAACAAACAAACCAAAAACAAAAACCACTCCCTGGCAAACAGAAAGGGAACTGCCTTCAGGCAGGTCAGCCTCGTGAAATCTAGCCCCAAATTTGGGGATTCACTCTCATTCACAGAAAGCCTGAAAATGCAAATCTTTAGTTATTAAGCAAAGCCTAATGGGAAGAGCTGAGGATTCCCCTGAAGCAGTTGCAACATAGTGATTGCAACACCCTGTTAAGCACCTGTAGCACATGCACCTTGCCTCCTCTGTGCTGACAGGCTTGCAGCCAGCCGTGGGAAACCAGGGGGCTCTTCATGTTTTCCTTCCCTCTGGTCAAAGCAGCTGGAGACGCATCGAAGGCAACAGCATTAGTATCCCAGCTGAGGGGTGCCACAGGACACTGCAGTGTCTAGGAAGTCACCCCCAGGCCTCCTCTCTAAGCATCCCCTGGCCCTAAACATTTAAGCTGCAGCATTCAGCAGCACGCTCCTTGTCTGTGTTTGGGGCACTGCCCAAACCAGTGGCTCTCAACCTTTTTCTACTCAAGGAAAAAAATACCAGCTCCTAGTTTTCACTTGTTTTTTTAGCTACTTATGTTCAGTTCCAGCCTTAAATTGGTACTGGAGGGGCAGGTTGTGACATTTGAGGCTGCTCAGAGCTAGGCTGCCGCTCTGGCAGTGGTGGAGGCAGATAGCATAGCCAGGCTGAGAAAGGGACTGGATAAATTCCTGGATGATAGATCCATTCGTGGCTATTGAACAGAACCACTGGAGATGTGTCCCGTGGCAACACCTAACCCACTAACTGGTGGAGGCCAGGGAGGGTACCGAACAGGGGCCAGACCACTCTTCAACTGTGTAAGACAGCTTTAGGCCTCTAGCGTATTGGTAAAGCTCCCAGTTACTTTTTAACTGGAAAATGTTTTATGGGGGATGATGCATCTTACCATCTTTCCCCCCCACTTCGCAAAATCCTAGATATGCCCACGCAGACACCACCCGGTGAAACTGCCTGGAGACGCTACTGCCCGGCAGAGATAAGCTATCGGGCTCAGACAGGCTACGCGCCCGGCCCTGGCCTCGCTCCTCCAGGACAATAATCAAGCGATTCTTCCAGGCCTCTACAAAGCATAGTGGAAACATGGGCATGGTGCCTACACAGGGAACAGCTCACCCATGCGGCAAGGGCCGGGGCATTACTGGGCAGCTCTGACACAGGGACATGACTGGTGGGGGGCGAGGGGGGTGACCTGGTTGACGAGGGGACCTCCTGGCTGGCAGGAAGACCGAGGCAGGGGATAGTGTGGTTGGGGCGGGGGGCTACCCTGGCTGACATGGGGATAGGGCTGGTGTTGGGAGGGGGCGTTTACCTGGTTGATGAGGGGACCTCTTTTTGGGGTCCCCAGAG
>NW_017728916.1:8369817-8385971 GCF_001723895.1 Crocodylus porosus
GGCCCGCCCGGAAGCCTGAGGCTGCCGCACCGGCCGCGCCCCAGGTCACTTCCGGGAAGTGGCGTCACCGCCAGCGGCCGCCGGCCTGACTCAGCCCGGGGGGAAGACTGAGGGTGCGACACCGCGCGCCGCCCGCCGGAAGTGGGGGCCGGACACGCTGTCACGCGCGGGGGAGGGGGTAATGGAGGCGGTGACAGCGGCCCGCCCTCACGCGGGGGGGGACGCGGATCGGTGTGACACTGCCCCTCGCTTGGTCTGGGAGGGGCTCGCACAGCCCCCCCCCCCGTCGGGGGGACCCCCAATGCAGTGTCACCAGCACCACCCCCACTCCGGGGACTCCAAAATGTAGTGACACCGCCCCTCCCCCATTCTGGAGCTGGAAGGGAGGCCCCAAAATGCAGTGACACCACCCCTCCCCCACTCTGAGGACCCCAAGAAGAGTGACGCCACCCCCTCCCCCAGCCCAGACATGAGGTGAACCTGGTTTGATGAGGGGACCTCTTTTTGGGGTCCCCAGAGTGGGTGGGGGGGCAGTAGCAGGAAGACTGAGGCAATTACTGCTAATCGAACTCGTTTCCCATCCCCCCGCCAGGACGACTTGAACTACAGTCGTTGGCCATTTGTGATCATCTATGGGCGGGGGGAGAAGAAAGCAAGCGAGAGAAAGAAGAGGTCCCGTTGACGTCTCGTGTCTGGTCCAAGATCGTCCGTTTTCAGCCACCCTGCCCTGTTCCCAGCACTCGGTTTTCTTCAGCGGCATTTGGACCAGCCTGTCCGCGCCGCGCCCCCGCACCCAGGGCAGACCCCTTCTCGGCGCCGTCTTCTGTGTTGGGGTTGAAACCCACCACCTCGCAGCTGACTTCGGTGGGATCCGCTGTCACTACGGGTCTTGTTTGACGAGCTGCCATGCAGAGCTGGGGCTTCCGGTAATTCCTGGGGTGTTCTCGCTGATCCTGAATCTGATCCCAGGTGAAGTTGGGGGGGAAAGTCTCCTACTGACGTCAGTTAACATCTGGAGACGCGAGAACGTGAGAATTGCCGTTTGCTGGCTTGGGCCCTAGGTTGGTCTCGCCCCGTCTCTTGCATCCTATCGCGGCCGAGAACAGGAGACGCTACGAAGTCTCAGTGCTGAAAGGGAGACGCTAGTCCAGACTCCAGCATTCAAGGCCGAATTCGGGGGCCGTGCCCCTCACTCCCGTGCTCAGTAGCAACGGATGCCCCTTTTCCTCTAAGTCTCAGCTGCCTCCACATCTGGATGTCCCATGTATTAATGACACGCTGGGGGGAAAAAGAACTTCCTTGTGTTAATTCCAAACCTACTCGTTTCATCTGATGACCCCTAGTTTTTCCTCCACGAGAGAGTCAGCGATCAATCCCTTCCGACTTACTCTTCACCGTTCAGTATTGTTGTAAACGCTTCTCGTGTCCCCGCTCAAACATCTCTTTTCTAAACAAGGCCTGGCCTCTCTTGTCTCTCCTCATATGGCTGAAGTTAAGGCCATCACTGTGAGGCTTACAGTGAGGGTGGCCAACATCTGGAACGGGCTGCCCGTGGAGGTGGTGCTCTCTCCGACCTTGGGGCTCTTCAAGAGGAGGTTGGACATGCACCTGGTTGGGGTCGTCTACCCCCAGGGGAGGAGGTTGGACTTGATGATCTGCTGAGGTCCCTTCCGACCTGAACAACCATGAAATCTATGGATGTCCCTGTATACCTCTCATCATCCTTGTAGCCCGTCTCTGGACCTTCTCATAAACTTCTTTTCCTGATTAAAGACTGTGCATCTGGATGGACTTTATTGTTTGCTGGCCTCCCACGGGCTGCAGAAATGAAAGATGTTTCTCATATCGTCCCTCCTCTCCCTGTGTGTATGTTCGCCTGCTTCCTTTTTGTACAAAAGTACACGCTTGCTGTCTGCACGGGGACATGTAGCTACCTGCTTGATTGCACTCGGGAATATGCTCCCTGACACAGGCAAGTTTAGGGTGGCCATCTGTCCGGTTTTATGGAGGACAGTCTGGCTGTCTTCTGTCCTGTGTTGACACGAAACCGGATGCCTTTATGTCCTCTATTTTTCTCTTGCGATACCCAACCTTTCAACCCACAATTAAACTTTAGATTGTTTGTCTTCCTTGGTTAATATATTTGTCATTTAATTCATCCCGTGTTTATATTGGTCGGGCGAATGCCAACGAAGATCCTATTTGTCACGCTTCCTAATGATGTCCTGACATTACGGCTGTTGCTTGCCACTGTTAAACGTTTGTCTTCAAAATCAGTTTGACATCACCCTTCATTCAAAATGCCCGAGCAAAAGATGTCCTTCAACTCAGAACGGTTGAAAGAACACGATCGCTGTGCACTAAATGCAACTGTCCTCTGTTCTTGAGGGACCTCGGTGGCCACCCAAAATTTTTTGGTGTAAATAAAGCCTCAGCAGAGTGCAGAGAGTTTGCTTTTTGCCACCTCCTCTTGTTTAGTGTTTATATGGGTTCTCTTACAAAATCAACCAAGACTGCTAAAAATAAGCTTGTGTTTTACGCCTTTAGGAAATGATTTATTTAATTGATCCAGTTTCATTTTCTCTGTTCCCTCGTGGCTGACAACAACGGTCTTGGAGGATGCGAACAAACACTAGATGTCACTCAAGGATTAAAAAAGGGAACCGAATCCTGGAGCTCTCAAGAAACAACCTTCATAAAGAAACTGCTGGGTTACCATGTTCACTCTTGGACCATCATGAACATTTTCCAAGCAAAGAACTTGTCACCTGCATGAGAATACAGTTCTCACCTGCAATCAAAACTTTCTGTGCAATCAAAACTTTCTGTGTCTTTTTTATCATATACAAAGGTTAGATGCTGTCTGTCTGCTATCTTGAGTCCTCCTCATATATCCATGCTGATTCTATTTGTTCCTGGGCACCAGAGAGCGCTACCTGATAGTATCTGAAGATACATCCCCACATCACATACTCAGCTTGCAAGTCAAGCCTCCTCCCTTATCCTGGGCCTGGCCTGTCTCTACACGGTGAGCGCTCCAGGGAAGGGGCTGCTCCATTTGCACTGTGCTTTGCACTGGCCCATGGTCATGGTGAGGCCCAAGGCAGAGCAGGGGAACAGCCTTCCATTGCCTCTCAAGGACAGCAGCTAAAATGCCCTTGTGATGGCTCTACTCCATGGTCACATTTGGCAGCTAGTTGTATTTTGTTCTTCCATTTTCTTAAGGAAATATGGATGTCATTATGGATGAAAACCAAGGGAGACCATTAACAGGTGGAACAAATCCTGTGTCCCCTCCAGTTTTACTAAGTTAGATTCGCCCAAGGTATTACCCATATACCAATCCCTCTTACGCATCACCTGAGCATTTACTGCACTCAGTCCATGCTGGAGTGTGCGCTACCCCAGGAAGATGGAAGTGAGCAATGTAAACAACAAGCTAGAAGATGGAAGAAGGTGTTGGTTAAAGCAGGCTGCCAGCTACTTCAGCCTTGTTAGAAATTATTCTTGTTTACCAAGCATGTGATTACATGCCCTCGGTGCTCCATAAAACAAATAGGACATGATCCCGCAAGGAGCAGCAGCCTCCAGTCCAGTGTTAACCATGATGGAATGAGTGAGAGCGACAAACCATAGAGGAGGAAAGAGAGGATGAAGGTTATAATAACATGGCCTCCTAGACTCACGATGCATATGGCACTGTTGTACTGCTGTCTCTTTATTATGTTTTTAATGGATGGGAGGAAAGGGGAGGAACAGAAGTTGGGGCAAAGGGCATGCTGATATCGAAGCTGGTATCAAAGCAAAGCAAAATAAAAAGGAAGACTAAATAGAGCTTGAGAACACGTGGCGCTAATGCCTGAATGGTGCTGAGCACAGCACTCTGCCTTGTACCCTCTGGCACTTCTCCCAGGCAGATCAGCGCACACTCCCTCAGCCTCCTTTGCACCACGCTATTTATCCTGATTGCACATCCTGCAGATTGGCCCTGTGTGGCCTCATCTGCAGAGAAAAAGCTGTGTCTCAGAGCAGCGTCTCCAAGGTACATTGTGCCTTTCCTGCAGAAGGGCTCTACAAACACTGATGAGTCACTCCATCTAATGGTGCTGCGTACGTGGAATACACAAAGGCAGAGCCTCACCTGCAAAAGTCTTACCAGACTGATAATGTTTAAAGGGGGAAGGGATCTAATGGCTTGGGATTGCTCCTTCGCTGAATAAATGGAGCTGTTTTGTCTGTCCGCTCCTATCCCGGTATAGGGCAGCCAACCCACAGTAACTATAAGCTTGCATGAAACCAGCTGGCGTGATTTAGCTTCTACTTTGAGGGGAGTAGAGCAGACAGAGGCAACCATTACAGCCGGTCAGCAGTGAAGCGCTGCCACTGCAAAGCAGTTTGACTGTTCATCTGCCCACGCCATGCCTTTGCACAGCAAAACCATGAGCGGGTTACACTGATCACCCCAAGCAGGAGTCTGCAAAACCTTCCTGCTGCCCCCAGCCCACCATAAATTATTTGCGTGGCCTGTTCTGTAGATCACAGCTCAAAGGGCAGCTTTTGATTCTGTGCCCCTTTTGTCCCCAAGTGCAAACAGAGCTCCCAGGCTCATGGCTCCAAGTCCTGTCAGGTTTGCTTTGCTCTGTGTATGGGCTCAGTTGCCCTCTGCTCCACTTGCAGCCACCAGCAGTTGGGCAGGTTTATGTTTATGGAGCTGACTCAGATCTTGGTCCCAGGCATATTATGTTGTTCTCGGAGGGGTGCTCAGAGAATGCAGAGGGCACAGGACAAATGTGACCCCTGAATGGGAGCCAGGCGTACTCAGAGCCCTTCTGCTCTCTTGAGTACAATGGACTTCTCCCTAGCAATCACACAATCATAGAAAATGAGGGTTGAAGGGAGCTCAGGAGTCGCATCTAGTCCAACCCCTGCTCCAAGCAGGACCAGCCCCAACTACATCATCCCAGCCAAGGCTTTGTCTACCCGGGTCTGCAAAACCTCCAAGGATGGAGCTCTCTGGTACCACCTCTCTGGGGAGCCTGTTCCAGTATTTTCCTACCCTCCTTGTGAGAAAATTTGTCTTAATATCTAACCTCAACTTCCCTTGCTGCAGGTTGAGCCTATTGCTCCTTGTCCTGCCACCTGCCACCACCGAGACCAGCCCAGCTCCATCCTCTTTGCAGCCTCCCTGCAGGGAGCTGAAGGCTGCTATCAAATCCCCCTCAGTCTTCTCTTCTAATGTTCTTGGGGTACCCCACGGAGGAAGCAAAGGAGCTGGGCAATGTCCTCCTCCCCCTTCCAGCCAGTAGAGAGGGGTGACTACTGCAGGGGAAGCATCCTGCATATACCCCGGAGGAGCCGGCAGCGAGAGTGCGGAGCAGTGTTGCTGCAGTACCCAGCGCAAGCAGGGCACAAGGCAGCTCTGCTGACCCACTGCGAGGCACTGCCTCTGTCCACACTAATTATAGGCTGAGTGGCTTGATTCACTCCATGTACTACGAGCCATCAATCAGCCCTGTTTCCGCCAGGCTGCTTGCAAGCACACTGCTGACTGATAGTGGTCAGGCAGTGGGGGCACCCTGCATTTATCTTAATTACCCCGCTCAAAGGCACTGAGCTGTCCATTGAGCTAACGTATGCAAACACTTGGTCTTTAATCCATTGCCCTTGTTCTCCACCCTGCCTCTGTGGCTAGCTCAGCATACGCATAGCGTCTCGTCTGCTTACTAGATTGCAAGTTTTAGGGGGACCAGCCTGCTCCTTGCTCTGTGCACGTACAGCATTTAGCAGCCCTAACGCTGACTGGGGAGGAGTGATGGGCAGAGGGGGCTCTCCATGTAGCATAACACACAGAACCAGGATCATAAGGCCAACGTTTTATTTCTGTTCTCTCAGGTTATTTACAAAAATTGCATGTGGGTGGAAGCCGATCTCTGCAATTTCATTCATCTGCACCAAGGAGGAGACGCATTTGTGAACAAAATGCAGAGCTTTGCCTGTGTCAGAATAGTCCTGTTGCTAAGGCAGAGACTCCAGACAGAGCGAAATCCTTCAGGCTTTTTTTCAGTCCTCTCTGGAGCCGTTTGAGCTCCTGGGAGTCTGGCACGACTAAGGAGCGCAGTGTTTGACCCTGCAGCTCTTGCCTCCAGCTTCATAAGTTGATCTTACTGCTTCCTGTGTGTTCAGCGCTGTTCCAAAACGTCGCGATGTGTTTGTCCCTCTTCAGCCTTCATGATCTGTCATTCTAACACCACCAAAAAAAGCACGCTGGCCCACCAATAAAAAAAAAAGCAAGAGCCTATCAAAAGCAACCAGTCATTCTGGACACACTTTAAAGGCACCGGGTTTTGACAGCGTGGGCAAGAGGAACTTCACGACCTCTGTTTCCTGTTTGACAACAGAAATTAAGCCACCCCAAACCGGGGTTTTAGGCCCAGGGCAGAGAAGCGTATTTCAGATGAGAGACAACCAGGGAGTCGACAAGGCGCCAGGGACGTGGGAGACGAGTGCCACCTCCCACCTGTCACATCCAGCTGACGGACCCCTCTACCCCAGCTCAGAGCCTGGGTCTTGATATTTTTCAAGAGCGGATTGATCAGAGCAGTGGCCCTCAACCTTTTTAGACTCGAGGCACCCCTGGTTGGAGTCAAGGCACCCCTTGAAAATGCAAGCTCTTAACTTTCACTTGTTTTTTGACTACAGAAAAATAACGGAGCCATTCTTTCACTGCAAGGAGCTCAGAAAGTCCACAGCAGGTGGAATGCTTTTATCCCTATGTATTCCTATTGGAAATCTCTGGATTTATCAGGCAAATCATGTGTGCTCACCTAATGGCACTAACACTGTGTGGTCCCCTGGAGAGGCTTTCAGGGTACCCCAGGGTGCCAGCATTACCCTGGTTGAGAATCACTGGTCCAGAGCTTGAAACCCGCGGGTCCTGTCCTGGCCGGCTCTCTGCCCAGTGCAATGCAGAAAAAGCATGCGGCAGCACCCAGCTCTTGTGTCGCTTGCGTTATTACTCACGGCACAATACTTACTTCTCACCCCATGTGGCACTAGAAGACACGAGCTCTGCACGCTTTGTTCTGTACTGTTAGCACCAGTTCAAACCAATGAGTCACTGCTGCGAGCCCGGGCTGCCGTTCAGCTGCTTGCAGTGAAAACTGGCTCGCTGGACTAGACAGCGAGCTGCAGGGAGGAGGCGGGGGCATGTCTCGCTTTTGGCGTAAACGGAGAGCATGAGTCACGGCAGGGGAGCCAGGCTCACAGTCCTCGCCGCGCCTCGGGATGTGCTGCCTGAAGGCCTGCTCTTCTCTGCTGGGGACCCAGAGCTGCGCCCTGCGCGTGCCGGGCGAGCGGTGCCCGGGAGCGCGAGCGGCCAGAAGAGCTGCCCTGTAGCCGGGCTCCAACTAATGCAACACCCTCGTTTCTCTTTCTTTTCCGTTCCACAGCAGGGCCTTTTTAAAACTGCAGCTCCCCTTTGCACAGGCTCCGTCTAGCAAGTCCTGCAGACACTGGGAGTTGCTTCCGCACCCGGGCCCAGTTGCCCTAGGTCCCAGACGGTGGCACAGGCTGAGAAAAGCTCAAATACTCTTGAAACGTAAAAAGCCGCAGCCTTTCCCAGTGCTCGGCGCCGGAAACCCCTGTGTCTGACTTATACCTAGTTATAGACACAGGAGCCTAATGTCGTTACAAGATGCCAGCCTTTCTTTGTCCAGGTGCCTTTACACCCTCAGACATCACCTAGCCATGCAGTGTTGCCAACTCTTATGATTTTTGGCGTTGTCCTTAAAGTCTGTGCTTCAGGAATATGAAAAATGTAGCTCTTTCTTTTATTTATATTTATATATACACACAGATAAGAGAGCTAAGTTTTCCGAGGTTAAAAACACCAAAAATCATGAGTTCTGGCAACACTGGACATGGGCCATGTCCCAACTTTACATGCTGCCTTTCCTTGCCACCACCCCGCACGTACACCGCAGCTGCCGCATAGTCAGCTGACGGTGATGCCCACTCGCATCGGCCTGACACTTGGGCGTGGGAAGCGGGATCTCTCAGCTGGGAACTGTGCTGGGGTTTTTTTGCAGAAGTCACAAGCAGCTTCCTCTTTCCTTTCTTTCTGGATGGAGGCAACTTGCTGCACGGCTGCGCCGGTCTTTGGAAAACAAAATCGCCCTCTACGCTGTCGCGCAGTGCCCAGCCCCACGGCGCATGGCGAAGTTTCGTGCAGGAAAACCAAGATTTCTCGGGATTACTGTTTGCTGACTCTTGTTGAGTCAAATCCTCGCCTCACCGAGCGCGATGGCTGAGTAAGATCACTGGTGCCTGGCCCTGTCATGACGCACGTTCTGGCCTTACCTTTCTATGATTTTATTAGTCTAAAATGGCTTGGAAAGGATGCTCTTGCCATGAGCCAGGGGTTGGATGAGATGAATCCTCAGGGCCCTGGCCAGCGTGAGGTTTTTATGATGCTTTGTTGGACCTAGATGCCATTCACCTTCCCGCAGGGAGGCAAAGCTGATGGTGGGTGAGGTGTGAAATGACTGAGAGGAAGGCAAATAGGAGCTTGATTTCCAAACACCAGACTCCCTTCTCCCAGGAAAAGCCCCCTATAACTGCTGTTTGGCGAGTCAAGGGGGCTCCGCTGGGTTAACTCAGCTCTGCTAGCTTCCGCTTGCTAGTGGCTGGAGGACGTTTCCCTGCGCGATGTTCTCCTTGCCTGAAAGATTAACATCTAGTGCTGGAGCCTGACCCCACAGAGCTTGGCCCTGAAAGTCCCGGGTGAGCACAGGTTGTAGGACTGCGCCCTGGTGAGTCACTTTCCTGCTAATGCTGTTGCGGAAGGCAAATGTGTCGGTGTTTCCCGGGGTGTTCCCTTCCTTATTTGCTGTGGAAGTGAAGCTGTTCCTTATTGCCCCGCAATTCTGCTCTAACACAACCCACAACAGACGATCGCATCACCGCTGCCCCTCCGTATCCAAAGACCGTTTTGCTCGCTCGCGGTTCAGTCGTTGATACGCCGCGCCCATCAGGGCCAACAGACACGATTCTCTTACCTGCTTCCATTTAGTGAGTGCAGACTGCAAAATGGGGGGCAGGAACCTGCAGCCCTTAGCAAGGCAGACGTCACCTGTTTTTGGCTTGGTCACAACTAGGGAGTTGAAAACGGACAGATCCTGATTGCACGTGACTGCCAGGCGGGCACACAGGGCAAGAGGTATCTTGCTCTTTGCCAAAGAGACTGTGAAGGGCCGAATTTCACCCTCTCCCAGGGACCAAGGAGCAGTTTACCTCTCCCGAGAGTGCCGTTCAGGCCCTGAAGTTAGCAAGAGCATTCTGCATCTGCTTCTACGCTGGATCCATTTCAGAGAAAGCAAATGTACAAGGCCTTGTTTCTCAGCTTCCCGGTACCGTTTGGTGCTCAGGGAGGGACATAATGCAGCCCCAGTTGAGAGGGAAAAATAATAAAGTTGCGGCATAAACAATAAATCTACCTTAAGTTCCAGTTGTGCAATTGTACAGCAGGTGCTGTTGTCTGTCCGCTGCTACAGGCTCAGCCCCCTCTGTCTTCATGGCCAGCGCCCAGAGAACAATTTAGCTTTGTCTCTCTTTCTTTCATTAATACTGCATCAATATTGCACTCTGTTCTCCAGTGTTACCAGCTCGCCTGACTTTGCTGTGAATCTCACCATATTGCATGCTTTCCTTGAAGCGCCAGCTTGTGAAGTCATTCAAATATGTGAGATCTCAGCTTTAAAAAGAAAAAAAAATCCCATATATTTCTAGCCTTTGCAGCTACAGAGCAAAGCTTGGAAATGCAACCCCTAAAGGCTTAAAAGCCAAGAGATAAATAAAAAGAAACCCAAAGCCCAAAATAAACAACTTCCATCCAAACATGTTGTTTTGACTCACAGAAAATTCAGGCTGGCAGGGAGCTCAGGAGTCGCATCCAGTCCACCCCCTGCTCAGAGCAGGACCAGCCCCAGCTGCATCGTCCCAGCCACGGCTTTGTCCACCCAGGTCTGCAAAACCTCCAAGGATGGAGAGTCCACAGCCTCTCTGGGTGACCTGTCCCAGGGCTTCACCACTCTCCTAGGGAGAAAGTTTTTCCTAATATCCAACCTCAACTTCCCTTGCTGCAGCCTGAGCCCATTGCTCCTTGTCCTGTCGTCTGCCCTCACTAAGAACCATCCAGCTCCGTCCTCTTTGCAGCCCCCCGGCAGGGAGGTGAAGGCTGCTACTCAACCCCCCTCAGTCTTCTCTTCTGCAATCTCAATCAGCCCATTTCCCCCAGCCTCTCCTCACCAGTCCTGTCCCCCAGCCCCACAACCATTTTCACTGCCCTCCACTGGACTCTCCCCAACTTGTCCACATCCTTTGCCAAAAAAACCCCTCTGTGAATTCACATTTAGGTTTTGCAAAAATAAATCTTTCCAGAGAAGTCATGCCAGGATTCCCAAAAACTCAGGTAGAAACTATCGACATTTCCTTGCAGTGTTTGCAACTCACAAATCGCAGCTGCAACACAGCAGCCCAGCAGAAGTGCAATGGAGTAGAAATGGGCTAGGAACAAAAAAAGAAATTCAATCTATTATTTTTATTGCTCATAAAACACCCTCCCTAAATCTCCTAGGGACAAGTAGATGAATTAAATTTTAAAAATTAATTTAGGTTTAGGAAGCTAACATGGCGTTTGTAACGGGGCGTAGATTTGCTTCTATGGAAGGTATGACTTTTAACCCACAATTTCCTTATAACAAAGCAACAATCGCTATCCTGGACGGTTCAGCTCTCTGTGAAAAATACAGCACTGACCTCACCAGTGTGAAACGGGGTACACCACCCCGCTGGGAGAGGCACTGCCGCCTACATGTACAATGATGAGCCCACAAAGCTTGTTTTACATGGGGCAGAGACCGCAGCCGTAGGAAAGCTGATGGCCACTCACCTTTCTGAAGCCTCCAGCTTTCTCTTGGCAAATATTAAGAACATCCTTTGGCGTGTGGGGCCAACACACCTCCTGCCATGCTCTCCGTGTGCCTCCCACCCTCTTTTTCCCTGAAGGCCACTACAAGATTGCTCCCAGTGCCTTTACGTCGACCTAAAAGGGCACGGGGGATTTTTGCTTTATTTCAGGTAACATGTGAGTGACTCAGTTTCCCCACCCAGGTTTGGATGGCTACTGATACAGCACGAGGGGGTTCAGCCCTTTCCTGGGACGGGTCGTGAGTGGTGTGAGGCAGAGGCACGCTGGCTCTACCAGCAACGGTCCACAGGGGAACGGCATCACCTGGAAGATGTGACAACGAGCAGCAGCCAGGACATAGTGACCACTGGCCAAGGAGTGTGGCTGGAGATGGCGTCTGGCTGACCACCAGCCGCGGCCCTACCAGACTGCCGGCGGGGGCCGTGCCTATTAAAACAGCCTGGCTGGGACTTGACATTCAATATCCGAGGCATGAAAAGATTGCAAAAGCAACCTGGCTTTCAGTGCAGGGGAGCTCAATCCACCGATCCAGCCCGCGTGACCGGGCCGAGCCGGGCAGCCTTAGTCTGCCATCCAGCCCGGCCAAGGTGCATCAGGGTTAATGCGTCAGACCACGTTTCTCATTCATTCGACTGCACGTCATTCCCACTCAGGAGCTGAGACCTTTAATATGCTACGATGCCTCTTGGGAAGGGCAAAAAACATCTCCCTGAACCTGAGGCCGGAGAAGACTTTCCAGACAAGCGAATTGCCAGAGCTGTGAGTAATGTCCAGACAGCTGGGGACTCTCCCAGATTGTTCTTGTGAAAGGCAACACAACTGTCTGCGAAGTGAGAATCAGCCGTCTCATTAAGAGACACTTTAGCAGCCTTCCCGGCAAGGGAACAGGAGAGTGCAAAGCAGGACGATCTCCAGCAAGAACGAGTCCGCTCGGCACGCGGCCAGACAAGCGCCGGCCTCTTTGCAACACCCCTGAAACCTGGAGCCCGGCTAGCACACGCGTCCGTCACCCCACGGGCCACATCGAGAAACCCCAGAGGCTGTTGTATGGGTTCTGCAATGCGGGGTTGTGAAGCGTGTGGGCAGGGAAGATACCGTGGCGGACTTCTTCGGAGGTGTGTGCATGGGGGAATACCACCGCGACCGCTTAATTAGCGTATTCGCATTGCACGGGCTTGCAAAGCAGCTCCAGGTCTCAGCTTGAAAACTGAGTTAGTATTTTGCCAGTGAGGGACCCAAAGCAACGGCAGTCGTCAGTGGAGTTCTTGGGGCTTTCCACGCTAGCGAGGACAACAGAGTCCTCCTAGGTAATTGCAGAGGGGCTTTTAATAGTTTGCTTTGCCGTTTATGAACTGATCTGCCTGCCCTCCAGGGCGGGCAGTGAGGCAGGCAGACCCCCAGCTCCTCCGCTCCCTTGGCCCTTGCTCCGTTCTGCACCGCAGTAGCTTGCCCGCTTGGGAGCTTCAAAGGATTTCCTAGCTGCACGATCTGGGAAGGACTGAACGCAGCCGCGGTGGAGCAAGCCAGCCCGTGGTAATCTGAGCCTGCTGCGCCCCCCTCCCCGGTCAGCTCCGGGTGCTCTGAATCCGGATTCCCGCGGGCGCCGAGATGCAGGCTGCAAACCGGAGGCGGGGGAGACAGGTCCACGCGTCCCGGGGGCCACGACGAAGGGCGAGTGCCAAGCAGCTGGGACACTGGCCTCCAGGGCTACTGCTCCCGCCCTGGGCCTCTGGCTGCCACCCACAGCCCCGGTGCACCTGGCATCCTTACTCACCCATCCCAATTTTGAGCCTTTCTAGCAGTCGCCAGGACTCAGCCACTTATTACGGCCTGCCCGCGAGCCCCCTCTGCTGCTCCCACATTTCCCAGTGGGTCTTTCAGACCTTCCTGAAGCCTCTTTATCTTGGAGAGAGGGGCCTGAACCCCTCCTAGGGGCACGGGCAGCGCTGACCTCCCCGCGCTGGGCCAGCTTTGAGCATCCCGCGCGTCATTTATACGGCAGGCCGACCGGCGGCCGGGGGCCCCACGTCAGCACCACGGGCCGGGGCCTGGTCGCACGGCAGGCCACGTCCGCCGCGCCGGGGCTGCCACGGCGTTCCCACGCCTGTGCCCCGAAGCGTGCGCGACCGCACGCAGCCAGCCCGCAGGCCCTCTGCTCCCCACGTCCCCTGCTTTGCGCAGCCTTTTGCCTCCCGCCGGTTTCCTCCCGTCTCCCTTTTAAAATTCCACCAGGCTCGTCGCTCCCCGGCTGCCTCGTTTGGACGTCCTTTGAATGCCTCTTCATTTAATTTCCACGCCTCGCGCCACCAGAACGTCCTGATCGTTTAAACATGAGCTCTCCGCCGAGCGTGCCCGCTCGACACAGATCCCTGCGTGTTCCCCTGAAAGGAAATTATCCTTCATTATGCCGTGCTTTGTGGGGCACGAGCGACGGACATTATGCCGCGAAGAAAAGCGGCTGCTCAAATAAGAATAACAGGGGGATAAAAGGCAATTAGCAGCTTCTCTGGGAGCGGGGTCCTCCGAGCCGCTTATGCGCCTGCTCTGAATCGCACCCGAGCCGTGCTTGGGGCGCCTCTGCGGTAGCGATGGAAACGGCGCGCCGGAGGCAAGCCGTGATGGCTGGAGCACAACCCCAGGACCAGACCTGGCTCTTCCAGTGGGGCAGACCCCCGAGAGGCCCGCAGCCTGAAACTTCGGGGCTCACAGCCGGGGTTTAAGTCTGAATCCTCGACTCCAGGCTGAGCCGGCTGAGCCAAGAGAGTCGGGTCAGGTCCCAGACCTGGCTGCGCGTGCCAGGCCTCGTGCATCTTATGGGGAACCCTTGCACAGTTGCCACCGCTGCAGGGAGCTGGGCGTGAGCCGGCGCGGTGCTACGGTGCGATGGATGTGACAAGGGCAGGTGGCTTCTCCGTCCTCCCCTTCCCGCTCACCACCTTCTGCCTGTCCTTTTACTTTCTCTCTCTGTCTTCCCCCGTCCTCCTCTGCTCCATCCCTCTTCTTCTTTGCTTCGCTGCCCAGTTGTGTCTATTGCCGGCAAACAGGATAATTGAATCCTAGCGACGTGGGGCTGGCAGGGACCTCCAGGGGTCATGTCTAGTCCAGCCCCCTGCTTGGGGCAGGGTCAGCTCTGTCCCAAAACAGACAAACCCGGCCGCTAAACCCTTTGCAAAACCGCATCAACCCCAATACAGCACCAGACATCACACCTGAACCTGCCACAGGAAAGCAGGGGGGCCACAGCAGCCATGCCTTGCTTTTTTAACATACATTCAGGAAAGGCAACCTCCCACCCCGCAGTCTGCACCAGTCTGACCATGGGGGAAAACTCCTTCTCAACCCCAAATCGGGCATCAGTCTGACCCTGGGTGCAGGGGCAAGACCCCTCGGCCAGGACCCTCCAGGTCTGAGTCCCGGCAGGAGCACGGGCACAGCCCCACTGAAATCCCCAGCCTGGGCTGAAGCCTCTTAGGGCCGCTTAGAAACCCCCTGACATGTAGCAGAAAAAGATGGAGGGCAACTAGAAAAAACACTCGTAGCGTATTCCGGCTGAAAGCTGCAGACGTTCAGACATGAGTACGTCCTCCGGTGTCACCGGGACTCATCTTATATTATAAGTTAAACATATGCATAAACATTTGTGCATGGTGGCAAGGTGCTAGCGTCAGCCATGCTGAAGTCCAGTGGTTTCCAGCAAGTCCGGGAAGTCTGGTTGGCACACAAGGGTGCCCGCTTCCAAAATCCAGGCGCCCTGAGCTCTGATTTTGCAGTGTCAGGGCAGGCATCACCAGCTGGCACTGCTCTTTTTCTCAGCATGGAGCACTCTTTGAAGAAGCAATATTAGTTGCCATTTTGGCCCATGTTTTTTGCTGGATTCAAGTGGCAAGAGGGTCGAACCTAGGCTTCAGCTTGTCTGATCATGCCAAGTCTTGAGGCAAAGTCCCTCTCTTGGCACTGAGCTTTGATTGCAGGGAGAGGAGTTACCTGAAAGCACAGCCTGCATGCTGTTTGTGACCACCCCTGTTCCAGGACCGCTGCGTCTATTGGGAGCGAGCGGCATGACGAATAACGCCCCTGCTCTGTGTCACCGGTGCCTCCTTCCTGACCTGCAAGGCTCCAGCCATGCCATACTGCAGAGGCACACATACAGCGAGGGTGAAAGCACTAGAGAGGAGGAGGTTGCGTGTCTGCAGGTACAAGACACCGTGGAGGAATTGCTCTTGTAACAACAGGAGTCCCTCTGCCTGGCCTGATGCTCTGCAGGGAGTTTCCCTGGCCGAGTCCGCAGGGATTTCTGCAGCGTGAAAGGAGACCAGGTCTTGGGAGGGGGAAGAGACTGGACGCTTCTGCTGCTACAAGGGGACTTGCCAGCCTCCGTGGGGAGAGGATGGGCGCGCGGGGATGCAGGCTGGGGCGGAGCGGAGCGTGCAGAGCAGAGAGCAGCTGGTCCGCTGCAGTGTGCAACGTTATCCTTGTTGGGAAGAGACGGCGCAGACGTGCCTGAAATGAAATCTTCAGCTCGCTGGCAGGGTCGGGGGGCAGGGAGCGGGTGCGGCGACGCAGTCGTGGGCTCGGGCTTCCTCCCTGGGAATGCTCAATTGCATCCGAGCTCAGGCCTTTCGCCTGCCAGCCTGCATCGCGCAGTGCTGGGGCGGGAGGGGGCCGGAGCCCACCCTGCCTCACTCGGGTGCTGCGCGGGGGGCTTCCTCTCCTTTGCTTTCCCGGGGCTTGCAGGCTGTGCTGAGGGCCACCCCCGAGAGTGACGCAGCAGCAGGAGAGGGGCCAGCAGCGTGGGTGCAACTCTGGTGGGGACGGGGTGGTTCAGCTCACCCCCAGGGCCCGGCGGGCAGGCGGTAACCTCTCCCCGCACAGCGCAAGTGCCAGGTTTTGCCTGGCCGGGAGGGCTCCTGACACCGCCCGGCCCCTCGCTTAGCACAGAAAATGCAGAGGAGAGCGCGCTGCGCTGGGAAGCGGGGACACAGCCCTGAGCGCGCAGCCAGGTGAAGCCACGAAACGCAGCCGTGGCCTGCAGCGGGGCAGGGCGAGGGTCCCGCGAGGCGGCTGCGGCCTGCAGCCCCCATGGCCGCAGCAGCGCGCTCGCAGCGGCCTAAGCACGCGCTTGGCTCGCTCCCAGCCCGTCACCGCTCCGTGGGCCGCGCGGCTCGGC
>NW_017728916.1:8386071-8461785 GCF_001723895.1 Crocodylus porosus
GCGGGACGAGCGCGGAGGCTGCGTTGCGCCGACGCCCGAGGGTAGCGAAGCGTCCCGGCACCGCCGTGCTCCCCTGCGCACGTCGAAATGCCGCGCTGGGTTTTCCTCGAAGGCTCAGAGAGAGCGAGCGGGGCTGCTGGGCATGCGGGAAAGCCTGGCTCCAACATCGACTTCGTTTTGCAGAGGAGGGGCAGGGATAAAGGCTGCAAAGCCGCGTCCCAGGCTATGGCCTGCAAAGCCACCTGCCCAACAGGAGCGGTGGAGAGACATTTTGTTTGGGGCCATACCCGAAAGGCGGGTTTGCTCCACGAGATGAACTCCCCCCCGGCAAATGTTTTGTTTCGTGTTCGGGGTTTTGCTTCAGCCCGCTCAGGGGCTCGGTGTCGATCACTTGTGGGGTTTTGCATCGAACCCACTCGGTGTCGATCGCTCGCTGGCTTTGAAGCGACACAAATGCCAGCGGTTCATTTTGAACGTCCAGAGGTGAGAGGCCGGCTCCGTTCCCAGACACCAGACATTGCTTTCCTGGCCGGGCGAGTCCCCGAGCTCCTCCCAGATTCACCCAGCGGTGAACGCGTGGCAGGGCGCCCTTTGGAGAAGGAGCGCTCCCCTGGACGAGACGAGACTGGAGCCGACCCTCCCAGGCTGCAAAGCCAACGCACAAGCGCTTGCAGGCCGGTCCCCGGCGCGGGGGGCAAGCAGAGCCGCCCGCAATGCCCTTGCCCAGCTGAGCTGGATCACAGCAGCACCTCCGTGCCCCGCCCCCTCCAGCTGAGCTGCTGCCCCTGTTTTCCCTGGTCCCTTCGTATCCCACGTGCAGGATGAGCAAGCAGCAGAAGCCTGGTGGGACTGGCGCGGAAGGATCCTCCGGCCGCGGCCGCGGTCTCTCCGAGCCACCGGGCTTTCAGGGGAGAGCCGCTCGGGCGCCGACCAGCCCGGCCTGGCGCAGACTCCCCCTTTCCCCCCAGCTTCTGAGTCACGCTCCCCTCCGGGCAGGGCTCGCTGGCAGCACGCGCGATTCACGGTCTCCGATTGTGACCCAGGGACGGGGTCGCTGCCAGCAGAAGAGGGAGGGCCGGGCTGGGGCTGCCGTCGGGCCCGGAGCCAGCAGCCAGCCGTGCGGCCCCCGCGCTTGGCACGGATCAAACCCTGCTGCGCCGGCTGCCAGGAGGTGAAGCGATGGGGAGTCGCTGGGGAGGGCTGGTTTTTTGTCGCCTTTTCCAGCTCCCGGGCACGCTGGGCGACAAGGAGGGGTCGGGCACAGGCAGAGAGCATCCCCTTCGAAAGCATGGAGATCAGCAAAAGCCCCTTGCTCGCACCCAGCGGCGCTGCCCCCCGCCCTGGGGTGGGAAGCGCGGGACGTGGTGGCTGCCGGCCCTGGGCACAACGCAGGGCCGTGGAGGCCGTGGGCTCAGTGCAGATGCACGCGCCTGCACTCCTGTCCTTTGCACGCCCGGTCTTCGAGCGGCGACAGATCCTGGAAGGCGACAGCCCGAAGGGGCCGAGACACCCGGACCCGTCCCCTCTTTCCTCAGCCTGCTCAGACCTCCACGTGCCCCTTCTCACCACCCTGGGAGCCCTGCATGTGCCGTCGTGAAGGGGGACGCCTGTCTGGGCACCCCAGGCCCGGGACTAATGCAGCATCAGCCTTGTACGGCCTGGACCCCGGCAGGGCTGGGGATCTGGGATGCAAACACCCACCCCCCGAGCAGCTTGGAAACCCCTCAACAGCTCACGCTGAGATGGGGGAGAGCTGAGCGTGCCCTAGCAAGAGGTGCCCGAGGGTCCCACGTGCACACGCCGGCTGGTCCACCCCAGGGCTCGGCATTGCCTTCATCCCTACTCCAAACTCCCCCAAACAGCAGGAGCCGGGGATGGGGAGCAGGAAGGGCCTTTCCAGGCCCCGGGTGGTGTTTTCCTCCGGGCTGTGGGCGCCTCGGGAAGCCATTTTCCGAGGGATTTTACTGAGCCGGTGGCTTCACGAATGATTAACAGCGAGGGCGAGCAATGACTCACTGCATCGGCCGCTCCCAGCAGAAGCCGGCAGCCTGCAGCACAGGGGCAGGCAGCTGCCAGGCCTGCTCCGGCTCCTCCGTTTGTCGGGTAGCCGTGTCGGTGGCACTGAATCATTCACTTCCCCTTGACAAAAGCTGCTGGGACAGCCCGGTCCTTCCCCATTTGCACCCCCGCCATCTCCATCTGCTTTTGGCTGCGACGAGGTGCAGGGCTGCTCATCGTCTTGGCCTCGCACGGGGCACGAATTCACCTCTGCGGGCGCTGGCGGGGGGGAGACCTCGGGGCAGGGCTGTGCCGTGGAGTCGGTCCTCGCACGCAGAGCAGAAAGCAACGGGCCGACTCCTGCCATCAGGCTCCGCAGCCCCCGTCTCGGCTGTCGTGCCCTCCCTTTGCATCGCGGCGTGGACTGAAGGGAGTGCGCGAGCCCCTCGAGCAGCCTTATTAGACCGGGGAGTGCCAGCTCTGGCCTCTCACGCTTGTTTTACAGACAGATTAAAAAACGCAGTTTTTCCATTGCAAAGACAGAGCACGGCTACTGATCCCTACGGAAAACCTCTGGGTTTCTCGTGAATCACGTCTGCATACCTGCCAGGCCCCCCCGTCACCACCCGAGTCTGCAGAAGGCAGCCTTCCTGACTACCGAGGGCGCCTCCGAGCCCGGGGCTCGCTGCCGGAGACGCCTGGGTACCACCGCGCAAAGCAAAGCAGGTCGGGCCCGGGGGCACATCGACCCAGGGCCCCCTGCGACTCCGGCCGCCTTGTGCCTCCCTCCTGGCCCGCGTGTGCCGCAGCAGCTCTCTGTGCTTCCACGGCGCGCAGCGGCCCTGCTTCACCCCCGTCTCCCAGGCCGAGGGGCTGGCCAGGCACGAGTGCACGCCCAAGGCATCGCAAGCCCTGGCTCTGGCTCTTGCTCTCCCTAGCCCTGGTGCACGAGACTCTCTGCCACTACGCCCACCTTTTGCAAGGCGGACGCCGGCAGGAGGTCATTTCAGCCCAGGTCCCACGAGGCATCTCAGAGGAGGCAGGAGGGGAACGAGCTAAATGAATCCTGAACTTAAAAAGGAAACTCGATTATGCACCGTGGCCTTTCTGGGCTGATGCCTGCGGGGAACGAGCAAGCGTTCGATGGGGCGGACGGAGGTGGGTGGCAGCTCAGAGCCGGGCTCTCGCGGTTCTTTCCGCTAACCAGCTCTAGTGCTTGCAGAGCTCCTACAGACCCCCCGGAAAAGGAAACTCCGTCTAGGAAAGAGGACAGCAAGGGAGGGGGCGGCACGGAGGGTACATTTATACAGCACTTTCCCCCTTTCAATCACGGCTGCGCTGACAGGTCCCTTGGCGGGAGCAGAGAGGAGCTGGAGACTGGCCACAGCAAACAGCAAAGGAAGTCTCAGGCTGCAGCGGGAAGTCGAGGTTAGAGATTAGGCAAAACTTTCTCCCCAGGAGGGGGGCGAAGCACTGGACCAGGTTACCCGGAGAGGTGGTGCAGTCCCCATCCTTGGGGGTCGTTAAGCCCCGGCTAGACAAAGCCCTGGCTGGGATGATGCAGCTGGGGCTGGTGCTGCTCGGAGCAGGGGGTCAGACTACATGCAACCTCCTGAGCTCCCTTCAAACTTTCTATGATTTACATCCCCTTCCCAGGGTCCCAGCGCTCAGATACGGTCCCAGCCCCAGACAGACTGAGCCAGAGGCAGCAGCCGGGACGAGGCCAGGCGGGTGTGCGGGCGCGCCGAGCTCCGGGGTCACTGCTTGCCGGGCTCCACGTGAGCAGTCGATCCGGGGGGGTGGCCAGGGCACCCGTGGACCCGGGGACCGGGCCCTGCTGCTTGCCCTCCCACGCCCTGCCGAGTTCAGCACCAAAGGGAAGAGGGGCCTGAACGCAAGAGGCTCCGGCCAGACCCTGCAAGGCCTAACTAAATGCACTGCTACACCCCCTCTGCATCTGCCCTCCTCAGAGGGGTCCAGGCCCCCTGGGAGCTGTGGGCCATCTCTGCACTGCCCCCCGGCAGCTTTGGGATCCCCCCCATCCTCTCTGCAAAAGGGGAGCCCCCACAGCTGCTCTCCCGTGCACCCCAGAGCAGTGGCTGGGGCACCCCTAGGACGGCTTCATGCCCCGCTGGCAGGGTTGGTAGCATGCAGAGCCGGGGGGGGCAAGGCAGGGCAGGCATCGACACGGGGCGGAGGGTGGGCTGGGCATGCAACCCCCAGGCTCCCTGGAGAAGAAGGCAGACTGGGTTTGCCCTCAGCGTCCCAGGGGAAGAGCAAAAAGGCAGGAGCAAAACTCCCCCTGCATCCTGCAGCCTGGGAGAGGCTGCGAGATGCTGCTGGGGACGTGCCCAGCCTGGGTCCCGTGGCACACGTGGCAGTAGCTGGACGAGGGAGGGGAGAGGGTGCTGCCACGAGCGACCCAGGGACCGGGCTGCAATGCAGCGGCTCACCTCTCCAGGGCTAGCGCTCCGGCCAGGCCCACCCCGGCCGCTTCAAGGGGGCAGAGGAGCAGGTTTCAGCAGGGCTGTCGCTGTCCGAACAACGCTTCCTTGGTCAGGAGGGTCCCAGGAGGCCTGGAAAACAGAGATCCCAGGCCAGGTGCCAGGAAAAATGATCAGGAGACAAGGCTTTGGGAGACAGCTTGTGGCACCCCTGCCAGGGGGGTAGGCCAGCCGGCCTGGGGCAGGACATCCTAGGGCATCCTTAGGGGTTGTGGGGCAGGTAAGGACTCCCGTCCGAGGCTTTAAACATCCTCCCAGGAGCCTGCAGTTAGACACGGCCCACCCCGCAGCACGGCTGGGGCCCAAACGGCAGCCTCGAGCCAATCTCTGCTCCAAGCCAGGGCTCTGCCCTCGCATAGCCAGCTCGAGCCTGGCGTCATGCCTCCGTGCTGGTGCCAAGCCCTTGCTAAGGTGGATGATGAAGCCAGGCTCTGGGGATGGCACCGGCTATGGGAAAGGCAGCAGATAATATTGAGGAGCTGATGATTTACATGCTCAGCGGGGCAAGGCAGAGACACCTCTGCAGAGCCTCGAGACTGCTGCATCCAGCACGGCGGCCGGCTGCCGCAGCAGCCACGGCAATGGTCTCCTCAGCCCTCAGCTACCACGGGCATCACTGGCGAGGCAGGATCTTGGGCCAGATGTGTGGGAAGAGAAAAAGTGGCCTATTTACCCAGCACGCAGGCCGCAGCAAATGGGCTCCTGGACCGCAGAGGCCTGTTCACAAGTAGATCTCCCTTGGACTTCCCCCCAAAGCTTCACCTGGCCTGGTGGATGCTAAGATGTCTGAACCACGGGTGGGGGAGACCCAGGGTGGTATCTTCGACCCCGCTCTTTTCCCTTGGAGTCCAGGGCAGACATGCATCAGCTAGGACCTTTCCAGCCAGGTTCGCTTGCAACTGCCCTCTCGCGTCCAAAAAATGCTTCTTCCAGCTCCACCCCGTCGAGGCAGCGATGATCTTGCCATTGCCAAGCAGGGATGGATTGGCTACGTGGGGCTCACAGAGACTGCACCACAGGAAACAGGCCAACAAGCCGTTGTCGCGGCAAGGAGCGCAATCAAACCGCCTGGTCTTCAAGTCCAGCGCGGGGCCATCTCCCTGCCGCCTTCCTGGTTTGAGGGGTCTGGCCCTGGTAGAGCCGGCATGGGTGCACAAAACCGCGGGGCACGCCGCCTTGCCTCCAGCAGCGTCCCCTTCGCCTGCTGCAGTCTGGGTTACACTTCCCCTGCCGGCGCGCAGGCAAGAGGCGCCCCCACTACCCCCCCGAGCCCAGACGGCACACGGGAGCCCGGGCTCGACTCCGGTTCTCCCAGGAAAGAGCACGACGCAAGCACGGCCTCTGTATCAGGTGCATTTAAGAACGGCGCGGCAGGCTAGCCTTTCCCCCCACGCCCAGCAAACAGGCTGGCCTCGCTCCCAGCCGCGGGTCTGCCCTGCTGTCCACGCGGGGTCGAAACCTTTGCGTCTCGGGCAGAGCTCCGTGGGAGGATTTTGCCAACCGAAACACGGGCCCTGCGTTCACTCCCGCGGCGCTACCCGCCCTCTCGGAGAGGCTGCGGCTGCTCCAGCTTGCACATACCAGCTCCCTTGACTTCTGGCTTGGGAAACGCGAGAGATTTTTAGTTCTGTCACCAGATTAGTCGAGAGTCATTTATAGCCCAACTCATAAGAGGCCTGACACACAAAGGGAGCCAATTAACCTCCAGGAGTCAGCTGGTAAGAGGCCGAGGTAGAGAGAAAGTTATGTGATTTCTCTTGTGCCCGGCTGCCACTGTTTGTGCAGGCGGTGGCTCATTATCTGGGAGATGAAAGAGGAATGGGAACACGTTTCCCTTGGCATGGGGGCAGCGCTCCCTTTGCCGCTGGCGCGCTCGAGCAGCTGCCCGGCCGGCGCCAGGGGCTCGTCTACGTGGGCTCTGAGCAGCACGTCCCCCCACTGCCCTTCATCCCCTGCAGCAAAGCGACAGAGGCGAGGAGCTGCACTTGCTGTACCATGGGCATGCATTTTGGGGCCGCCTCTTACCACGTGTCTGCCGCCCATTGCCCAACAGGACTCTCGACACCAGCCAGATGTGTCCCCCGTGCCCCGACCGCTGAGGGCATCTCTCTCATCCCCTATCCTATATATGCCAAGTGGCATTTTCCTCCGTGCCCCTTCTCCAGGGGCTGAGCTGGGATGCGGGCCAGCCTGCTGCATCCTGCACGGGTGCCTATGCAGAGCAGACGCACCACATCCCAGCAACTGGCCTGGCTGGCAACACACTCGGCTGCATAAGCATGAAGCGCAGGAGTGCTGGCTGTCCCGCGCCGCCTGCGGGACTCGTGAAACCCGCTGGTGACAGCCCCTCAGCTGGGCTGAACGGGCATGAAATCAACCGTCCAGTGGTGGATCCGGCCCTGGGAGAGCAGAGCAAATCCCAGTGGGCGTTTCACCCAACCAGTGCTACTCACTTCTTGAGGTGACACGAATCCCCGGCTCCGGCTCCCTTCCCTCGGCGCTGTGATGCCAACAGGAATTGTGCGAGCTTCTCGGCCGTCATCCCAGCGGCAGGGTTTAAGGCTACTCCTTGCCCCTCTCCCTTCTGGCTGGTTTTGCAGATATCAAGTCTTGTCCCTCTTGAAGCCTGCGGCTTGTAGGTGGAGGGTTATCAAGCTGACCAAAGCTGATCACCGCTCATGGCAAGATGATTTCTGCAGGGTCCAGCTCATGGGTGTGAAGCTTCTGAGATGCTTTTCATCCCAGCAGGATCTAAAGGGATGTGGGGGGAGCTCGAGGTTGGCAGGATCTGTCCTCATCCAGGTCCCCAGCTGGGCTGGGCTTGGCTTGCACAGCAGCATTGATCATCACTGGCAGTCCCTCACAGTCCAGGATGATCGTCTCCCGTGATCGTCTTATCTGGGGATCTGGAGATGGCCGATGAGGCTGATCCGGGATCGACAGACTGCTGCAGCTCGGGCACGCGTTTCCGTGTGGGGTGGGCAGCTCTGGGCTTTTGACCTGGTCTGCGACACGCTGCTTCTGCTTTTCAGTTGTCATCGTGAGGTTTCAAAGCACTCTTGCTCCATTTGGGGCAGTCCCAGATGACTGTCACCCACACCTGCATGTCCCTGTTGAATTTTTTCAAGTTGGCCTTGAGGACATCTTGGAAGTGCTTTCTGTGCCCTCCACTTGTGCATGCACCTCGACTGAGCTGGGAGAATAAAACATGCTTTGGGAGCCTGGAGCAGACATCTGGATGATGTGGCCGGCCCAGCGAAGTTGATGCCGGATGATCGTCGCCTTGATGCCTGTGGCATTCACTTGGAAGAGGACGCTACTCTCAGTGCAGTATTGACATCGGCTGTTCCTACACTGCAGGCAATAGGGGAAATGGGATACTGAGGTTTTAGCCAGGGAGGGGAAAGCCATTTGCACAGTCACAATTGTCACACTTCCTGACTGTGCCAAGCTAAGACTTTCCCGAGGTGACAGTAATGTTGCTGCTCAGCTCCCATTTCAGCCCTGATGCTAGCAGCAGGGAAGAGCCCCAGGGCTTGCCTGCTGTTAAATTACCTAACACTTGTGCGCAAGGGGTTGCAGTGGTGGGGGGAAGGAGCTAAAAGTTCTCACGTTTCTGTGGCTCCCTTGCTACTGGTCCAGATCCACATCAGTCTGGATAAAAGGTGCAGGAAACAGCTGAAAAATCTACCTCCCTCCTGCAGACAGCGGCAGGACAAGTGCTAACCTCAGCCTTCCTTGTCCAAAACTTGCCTGGGGCTCATTCCAGTCCATCCAGTTGATGTGCAACTTAGACATGTACAGCTTGGTACTCCTTCTTCCTTAAACCAGGAGCTCTGAAGGAGGGTTCAGATGCATGGAGTGAGATCTGATTTGCACTTTTTTCCTGATCTTCGGGGCTGAATCCATCTCAGCACCTCTCCCTGGAGTCCAAGGGTGTTCCTAGGAAGGAAGCGATGGTCTCCATCCAGTTGTGGACAGATGTTCGGACCACAACAGCCACCCCAACCGTTACACCCCCTGCCACCCTTCCATTTTTACTTTGCATCCAAGCAGCCAACAAGGGTTGAATGTGCATTGGCGCTGAGCGACTTTCTCACTCTTTAAGATTACCAGCAGCAACTTCAGGAGCACTGGCAAGAAATCCCCAGACGGAGATGGCTGGGCAAGGCCGGAGGTTAAGGGAGTGGGTCGCTGCCTGAGCTTCACCTGTGTTTTGGAGAGCAGGAGAAGTTCAGTAGCATCCAGCCAGGACCATGCGCTAGTTCAAGGACAATTCTGGACAACACGGAAAAGGCCTGTGTTACTACCCCGCACCATTCACGGGCTAAGGGATAAATTAATACACACATTCTTGTGCTACAAAAGGTGCAGTCATTTGAATCAAAATCAATTTATTCTTCATAGTAATCTTCCAATGCATAGTACTGATCGTCTCCCCAGTTACATCAGAAATTGGGTCAGAAAGAAACCAAGAAAAAAAAAATACAAAACCAAACATAACACACTATGTGTCTCAGAAGGTCTAAGGCACAAGAGAATCCAGCAGGCAGCATCTGGAAAGCTTTAATTTTATTTGTCTAAAATACAAATGTCTTTCTCGTGTCAGTAACTTCAATATGATAGGCCTGATGCACCCAAGAAAAAGGATGCAGTAGCTACAGAATTCAAAATACTGAAGGTATTTTTCTGGAAAGAAATTTATTCTGTTGTTCTACGCGTTAGATATAACATTGAATCAAATTTCAGTTCACTGTAATTTCTTTACATCAGAACCTTTAAAGATTGGGACTAATAAACTGGTACTTGAAAAGTCTTGAAAGGAAACTCCTATTAATGTGTAGACAGGGTCCATAAAAAACATAACCAAGAATTTTATACACTTTATTAAAAGATCAAAAAATAAACAATAACAATATAGAAGTAACATACTAAAATGAGTAGCATTATGCACAGTTCTAAAGCACATACAAGCACTACAGCAATATAATGTGGCAAAAAGAAAAATAAATTCAAAGCATACACCCTGTTGGTAGCAGTTGAGGGAATGAACTCTTGTGTTTTGGAGCTAAATTTTGCATTCGCCTAAGTCTGCCTGGATCTGTCGATGATATTTGAATTTGTTACAATTCCACAGGGTTAACGGTGTTGTTGGTTTTTGACATCTAAAACTACTTCATGAAATTAAGTTGATATCTGTCTAGTATTTCCCTTATTTTATGTTTTACCAGAAATGTCTATGAAAATAAGAATGTGCTTCCAATATCTACTTTACACAGTATAGTAATATTAATGTTTTATTGAAATTAAAAATTGTCAATTTACGAGAACATTCTCTTCTCGATTTTAGTGATTGCCTAAAATACATTTCTCTATTTATTACAAAAACGGTGATCTATCGTCAGGCGGTATAAAGAATGGGATTGGGGGGGTAGGGGGGGAAGGTTGCCTGTTCTGTTTTCATGATTTAAAATGACGTTAAAAAAAAAAAAAGCTAATTCAAAAAAAAAATAAAAATCCCATCATCCAATCAAAGAATGGTCTTGTCATCCCCTCATCTGCTAGGATACAAAAGCCATGGCAACAAAATCATTTGGCTTCCACCACTATCAAATAGCATCTGTGTACAGTAATAAAGAACTGGAACCTTGTAATTCTGTGTCAGGTAATTCTCTCTGTTGTGTGTTTGGAAAAAATAACTCAGTTTTATTTAATAGTTGCGTTATTTTTGCATGTTTAAGCATCTCATTTGAGAGGCATATACAGTTTCTTTTTTGATGATGGAGAGTGTGACAGTAAAGATCACTAGCAAAGATTTCAGCGGTGCTGGTCGTGATGCCGGGGTCCGCTCTCATCCTAACAAAAAAGAGTTTCCCTGGCTGCAATTCATTTCAGATAGTGCAAATATCTTCCTTTAACCACCCCACAAATGAGAATGAGCTCAGTCATACAAACAACAAGCAGTGCCCCCAGGGACACGCACTTCTGCCCGGAGCGCATGACCTAGGCGACGACCGTGCCCACAAAAGAGCCAGTCTCTCCCAAATGTTTTATCCTGGTGAGATATCCATGCCAGCCTGGCGTGGCTCCAAGCCCCGAGGCCCTCAAACCACGGGGGACCTCACCTGCTTAGGGCTGGGCAGGTGCACAAGTCGCTTGGTGCACCGGGGTTGCACGAGGGCACCAGCTGGCCCAGCGACTCTCCAGCGGCCACGAGAGCCTTGAAGGCTGATCTGGCATTTCTTAGTCAGGCGAAGACCCCATCACTGCAGCCGCAGGAGGGAAGGTGCTTGCGGGGCAGAGGCAGAGGGAGAGCTATGAAAACTAATCAGGCATTGCTATGTGGCAGCACCGACTGGAGACGTTCGGGCTCAACGGGACCCAGCCATCTCATTTTGTGATTGGTGCTGCTCCTTGAAATGCTTTTGGGGGGGTTGATTTAGTCAGGTCTAATTAAAAACAGATGCCCTCCCACCGATACAATGAGCAGAGATCTCTCGGCAAGGAGAGGCCGAAGCATGTACATTCGGGTACTGTCCCCGGCCCCGAGAAGGGAACAAACAGGACGATGCTAGGGAGAGGCACCAAGACATTCCCCTCTGCTGGGGCCCAGCCACCGACTGCAGAAAAACAGCATTTCCAAGCACAAGCCTTCTACTGGCAATTGACTGTTTGACCTGGAAAACGATGCATTTGCTGCTCGCCACCGAAGGGCACAGGCAGCAGCCTCCCAGGTGGTGCAAGGCTTTTCTTTGAGCTCCTACCAGCAGGCTGAGCTGGGAGTGGGGTCCTGTTATGCTGACAGCCCGCTCCCCACCCCAGAGACATCAAGGGCAGCTTCGGTGCAGGCTTCCATTCAGCAGTACCTGCCGAGCCATCGGATTTCTGCACGCTTGGCCTTGATTAAGAATAATAGGGATGAAAAACACCAACCCAATCGGCAGGCAGCTGGCAACCTCTGCCCAGGCTCTTGGACACCGCCTCTCACTGCTGCTGCCCTGCAAGCACTTCTGCAAGGCGCCCTGGCATGTAGCAATGCCCAACTGTACTGGGTTTTGATGGTGGCAATGACCAAAAGAGATTGGGGAGGAGAGATGGGGTGGGTGGTTTGGCACACCAAAGAACCTGTGCACAGGCAACTGCAAGTGGAGAAGAGTGGGATATAGAAAGGCCTCGTTTCCAGGACCCCCTTGCCCACCTCTATGAGAGTCCATCGCTCGCGCTCATCCAGACCCTGCACAGACGGAAACCCAGACTGAGCCCCGAGGGGTCGGTCCCCCCGGGAACCTGCTGCACCTGCTGGGCTCTCAAGCGATTAGAGACAATTTCCTGTGCGTTCTCCAACTACCTTTCCCCCCACGGAGGCAGCTGAGAAGATGATGCCGAGCTGCCGTCCATCAGGACGGCACAGGGCATTGGCTCAGCCAAGGAACGGGGGACATTTTGCAGGAGCAGAGCTGCTCCGAGCTCAGGAGCACATATGGGGACTTCCCCTGCCTCTCCCTGAAGCCATCAAAAGGCAGCGGGCCGACAGCAGGGCAGCAGCCAGCGTCCGTGGTCCCGCATTCAAACCCGGCAGGCAAACAGCGATCTGTCCACCCCCTGGCTGGCTGGCCTAGCCGGACTCCCGTCAGCATAACAGGACCCTTCCCCGCGATCAGCATCTCCTGCTCATTAGCACAAACACCAAGGCAGCTCCAACAGCAGAAGGCGAATGACCCGGTGCCGTCTCAGCGCTCGCCTTGCTGTGACCCACCGACGCTCTCTCCGATGTCACACGCCGTGTGGATAAAAGCAGAGCAATCGGCTGCCCTTCAGTTCCCCACTCATTAAACACTTCCTGGGATGATACCTGCCTACGGCAGCTAAAACTGCATTGGCCAGAAAGGGGACTAAGTGCTAGCAGCAACGTACGGCCGCGGCCGCTTCGGAGAGGATGCGCGCGCTTATCAGAGGCATGATCTGGAGCGCGTCTGAGAATGCAAGCTGATATCAAAGCAATTAAAAATCTTTGCTAGTGACCTTACTCATTAATTAAGTACTGTTTCCCATTTTCTGTGCTGCAGGTTGAAGCTGACCTGTTATCAGTCTGCTGTATAGTAAGCTATGGCAAACTACAAAGCTTTTACAACAGCAAAGCAACATCATGCTTTCAGATAAGTTTTATAGCAAAAAACTCCTCCTTTTTCAAAGCCTTAGTAATACCTATCTCTTTTACAAACTTTTCCTGTATTATTACAGACTTTTTATATTCAAAATAAGTTCCAAGGATTTCTTTCGTGGACTATGTACATAAGTGCAAAAAAGGTGTGTCTCACACATTCGTACACTAACTGAATCAGTTTAACTGCAGCATATTTGTATCTTCAACACTGTTACGGGGTCATTCCACAGTATTTTTCTTATGTACAGTTTTTGCTAATATAAATTAGTATTAAAATATCCATATGTTATTATTTAGCCCTGATTTTAACATAATCATGTGAGCATTCGATTTCAGAAGAAAAAAAAATTGCAGGCAGAGCTACAGGACTTAACCCAGTTAATTCTGAATACACACAATGCTAATAACATGAAATGAAATAAAGACCAGTTAATATATTGTAAATGCAGGCTGTTTTGTTTCAAAAGCTAAAATACTGTGGAATAACCCTAGCCACACAACAATTTCTACAAGCTATAAAACCTGACTCTAAATCCATGTGTTGTAAACTTCTTGACTGAAAAAGTGACATAAAGACACAAATTCAGCTTTCACATGGGACTTTGGGATTTTAAAAATATTCAATCATATCTTTATCTGACAGTATCGAACTGTACCTTTAACAAGCTCATACTGTTACACATCACTTTTAATTTACATGTGAAAATTTCACAAATAATGTATACAAAGGTAGCCATGTTGTAGTTTTGTTGCCATAGCAACAACAACTTAATATAATTAGTTAACAATGAATCTATCATTGTAGGAGTTACATACAAAGTTAATTTTGTTCTTAAACTGTAAACTATACAAACTAGTTATGGACTGTATTCTATACCTTATCATGCTTCAGTGTTGGTTTAGAATATAACTAAATGGGTTGAATACATGTATTAAAAATCTTAATCTTTCTCTAACTCTCCTTCAAAATTAAATTCATTAGTTACTAAAGATATCAAAAAAAGCAATAATGAAAACCTTAAAAACTAATGGTAAAGAAATGAAAATAGATGACATGAATTAACGCGTTGATGCCTTTTTAACAATGTGTCGTAACTATATTTACATTTGCATCAGGCTATCAACTAATTTTTTTTAAAGTTATTACAGTCTTTAACATACAGTATATACTCTAAGGCCTTCACCAGGCACATGGTAAAATCAGGTCAATATCAAACTAAATCCATTCAACAGGAATGGGAAATTAGATTTTCCTCATAAATTTCACCTTTTTTTTTTTTTCTTTTTCTCAATTTTCATGTATGTGAAATGTACAAGGGATAAAAAAAATGAGGACTCCAGTTTCTCAATCATTCTGTGTACTCGCACATCCTACAGCCTGTGCTACTGCGTTGCGGAGGAATACGGGAGGGTGGGACCACGCTCGAGCAGATCCCCGCGCCTCCTCCCTCTGACCGGCTGCAACCGGCAACAGTCACGTATTCCCGTGCGTTGTTCTGTTATAAGCGTTTGTGCAGTGGAAGTCATTTTCACTGGACTCTACCTGGCGTCCTTGTAGCGGGCTGTCTGTCGAGAGCACCCCGCTACGGGAAGGGAGAGCGTCCCGCCAGCCACCCACGGAGCACGAAGTTCCTGTTTTTGCAGAGCGCCGACTCGGCCAGGCCGCGCCGTCCGTCCGTTCGTGAACACCCCGAGTGCAGCGCGACACGACACTTATGGCAAAGAGAAAAGTGCTTCAGAGCGTTCAGGAAGGGAGCGGAGCCGGCGGCTGGGGAGGTAACGATTTCTATCGCATCGCCGATGCAAAAATACAAAGTCAAAAATCATCAGCTAGAAATCTCCAACTCAAAAACATGGTTGATTGTGAAATCATGTTTCCAATTACTAAAAACACTATACTTAACAAAAATAATCTTAATAGTTTTATGAATCCATTTTATTTTAAATCCCTCTTTTATTGTCTGCTTATGTTACAGTTTAGTAGTAGTATTTTTTCTTCTTATTGAAACTACTAACAACCTTTTTTTTTTTTTTTGAAAATGATCCATCTCAGCTTTCATTTTCCCTCTGCATGACCCGTTTTATCCAAGTTTCAGCATTTCTTGCATATTGTTTGCATAAGGCTGAGAGAAATGGACAAAGAGAAATAACTTTGGATAAATAAAAAATATAGGTTCATGGAAAGTGGGAAGCTTATAAAAATGTCACTAAAATAATATTGATTTAAACAAACTTACATACATCTCTTGTCAAATAAAGGATGAAATCCATGCTTTCATGACATTTATTTAGAGTCACTAACGAGCTTGGTGACTTTGTAATAGAATGCATCTATTTAGGAAATTTATAGTCTGGCGACTGGTTTTCTTTCTTGAACAAAGAAAATTAGATCAAGTCATTGCACAACTAGTTTAAATAGTGCTACCTCAAAATGGCATTTTTGCCGAGATTGTTTTGAATTTGGTGAAGTTTTAGTGCTTCAAGCTTTTCTTTCCTTAAACTCATTTACAAATGAACTCTAAATTTGCCAGCAATATAAAAACTGTTGTGGCACCTAATATAACTACCCTGAACATCCCTCATTGGACCTCTTTACTAAAAAATAATCCTTAAATGTTTTTTTTTTTCTTTTCAGTGCTTTAAATGTGACGTGAAAACAGCTGTATTCTAGGTTTACATTCTATGTACATCTATGCCAGATGTTTAAGTAGTTAAATAAAATAGGAGGTTACATCAAAGTGTCAAGATATACAAAAATCCATTTAGCACTGAAAAAGTTCCAACCTCCTTTAACTCATAAAGCCATTCAAGCTTGAACGCATCCTTCCTGGCTTCAGAAGATCAGGTCTGTTCTTTGTTGAGGCACTGGCACATGTTGTGCAAAACCCATTTTGATACACAAATAATTTCAAACAGGAAGTACTCAAATCCACTTTTTCCACTAACAATGTTATGATTCTGGGAAACAGAAACTCGGTGGTTAAAAAGAACAGGTACGCCGTGGCCAAAAGACACAGGAGTGGCTTATTTCAGGCAATACTGTGTATGCTTCAAATGCTTAAATACATACGGACATGAGCAAATGTCAACACATGAGGCTTAGCGGCTACCTTCCTCTGTCCCTCAAAATGAGAGACTGCGGGACCTGAACCTGTTCAGCCTTCACAAGCGAAGGCTGGGGGGGGACCTGGTGACTGTCTATAAACTCACCGGGAGGACCAGAAGGGTTTGGGAGAGGCCTTGTTTCCCCAGCCCCCCCCGGCATAACAAGGAATAATGGCCACGAGTTGATGGAGAGGAGGTTTAGATTAGACATCCGTAAGAACTACTTCACGGTCCGGGCGGCTAGGATCTGGAACCAGCTTCCAAGGGAAGTGGTGCTGGCTCCTGCCCTGGGGGGCTTTAAGAGGAGGCTTGATGCCTACCTGCCTGGGATCATTTGAGCCCAGTTTTTTCTCCTGTCCAGGCGGGGGGTCGGACTTGAAGATCTACAAGGTCCCTTTGACCCGACTTCTATGATTCTATGAAAAACCCTGATCCAGAACCCGGTGCTGTAGATGGAGAGCTGCCGCGGACTCGGGACCTGGCCACCGGGCTCTCCACAGTCCGGGGGTGATAAGGAGCCCGTCAGGCTCCGCATGCCCCAGGTGGATGGCCACACAGATGGTGGCCTGCAGAGAGGCACGTCAGCGGTCCCTAACATGCACCTGCACTGTGCCCCCTTTCTCATTCATGTTTGCAAACGTCTAATCGAGGGGACAGGGACAGGGCGGGGGAAAATCCACGACACAGATGGCAGGTGTCAAGACGAGGGTACAAGGCAGCTGTCAGCTCTTATAATGCTCTTGGACTGCCAGGGGAGTGCAGGGGGGCAGTCTGCAGACCCAGGATGGTGAAAGCCCGATCCTGGGATCTCTCAGCTCTGCTCCCCTCAGTGGAGCATGCCAGGGTGACTTTCTGCCAAGCCTTTACCCTCCCAAAATAAGGACAGGCTGCATCATCCTCCAAGGGGAAGCCCAAGCTCTGGCCTGCAGCATCCAACTTCTTAGAAAGCCAACTCACAACTCTCATCCTAAGCTTGGCATGGTCGCAGCAAGCCTATCACTGTCCTGGGGCTTCCCTCTTCTCATCTCACTGTCAAAGATCACTGGTTCCTTCTACTCGCTTCTTCTTGCGTTCCCTTAACCATTCTCCTCTCTGTCCTTGCTGCTTCCACGTTTCAGCTGATTCAGGCCAAGTCCATCTCTGGTGTCCCTCCACCGAGGTTGGTGAAGCTGCGCTAGAGATGAATTCAGCTCTCATCTCTCCCCATAGCCAAGCCACCACCTTTTCCTAGCAGTATGGGTAGTCAGCAACTCAGCAGCATGACGGCCCGTGCGGTGCAGGGGGTGGGGGGTAGGAAATCAGTAATTTTGCTCAGTTCAGTGGGGACCAGAGGTATCGGCAATTAGCCCTTGCTGTGTGACCAGTGTCGGTCTTGATCAAGCAGAGAGGTCATCTGCTGATCCAGGGAAGGATATATATTTTTGGGTGGGGTTTGGAAAATCTGGGCATGGTGAAGTGATAGGCTTGGATTTTCCTTTTTTCTTCTTCTGTGCAAGTCTGTTTTAATGGTCTAGGGCTCTTGGGAAACAGCCCTGCCTCAAGGACACGTTACCGGCACATGCCGATGGAAAGCCGTGGAAAACATGCACAAAATTCGGGGCAGGGATTCTGCAGTACAGTTTTGCACGATGCCGTTTGTGGTCTCGCTTTCCACGGGCAGAGCCGGGGGCTTTTAATTTGCTTTTAATATCAGAAAATCAACATTTGCCGTCGCCAGCCTGGGTTTGCTGCGACTGGGGGAGGTGGGTCTGTGGGTGACTCAGGTGTTTGGTCCTTTTGGCTGGGAATGCAACTTCGCGTTCGTCCCGCTGTCTCCCACGTTTGCCTGGGGTTTTGACTGCACCATTGAAGTCGGGAGGAAGATTGTGCGGCACTTGCAGCTGCGGATGGCACTTGGCTGAGCAACAAAACTTCAGGCTTCCTTACTGTCCACAATCTGAGTACGTCTCCCCCTGTAGCTGATACGTAACTGCTATATTGAACATGTTTTTCTTCCTTTTCTGATCATCAAAGTTTCCTCTTCAGGAAACCAGAATCAGCTTGCTTGACTGGACCCCTGACCTGAGCTAAACCAACAGCTGTCCCTCCATAGCGCTGGAACAGAAAATTTTGGGGACTCTTTCCAAAAGCAAATTTTCACTTGTAAAAGGAGCCGTTTAAAATGAGCCACTTCAGTTGATTTAAAAAGCAGCCAAAATATAGAAAAGATCCTAACATTCTTGTGTCGTGTTTTTCAAGCACGTTATTCCTGTTTCCCACTATAACATTTTGTTTAAAAAAAACCCATAAAACCTACAGTATATGAAAACTTAAGACATAACAATAATGAAAAAAATGGTATTGAGTATACTTGATAATGATGTACACTTTAAAACAAATCAATAGACTATGATGTAAACAAAACAGTAAGATAACACTTTAAAAACGAGACAAACATTTATCCATCGATAGTATACAGTAAACCAACAGTCCACTGTGCAGATGCACTTATCATGATGGTAGTCATAAAATGATTAAATGTGTTAAAGTAATGTGTTATAAAAGTCTATTATAATTTTCTACTTGTATATCTCATATAACAGAGCGCTGTTTGTTAATTGTTTCTATAGTGCTTTTTTTTTCTTTTTTTTTTGACATTCCCATTGATCAGTTTTTGGTTAACATGTAGGCTGCAACAGGCTTACTGTAGAGGTGGTAGAGGACGAAAGGAGGGAAGAGGGGATATATACAGAAAGGCCATGTGCAGTTCCCCACTGAGAAGTCCTAGTACTCCGTAATTTTACTGTTCACAATTTCAACGTGGTCGGCTGGAGGAGGAACAAAAACAAGGAGTGAGAAACTGGAAATAAAAACACATCATGCTTTTTTGTTCTCTTTATAACTTCCACTGAGCTACGAAGACACGGTGCACACGCGCTTTCTGCCAGTGTGGGGGGAAGACGCAATGTTTTGTTCGCTCGATGCTCTGATTGCAAGTGAAACGGCTAATACTTTGGGCTTTGTGCTTTCAACGGGCTCCATAAACGCTGACAAAATGATCTGCAGCCAAAGCCTGTGAAAGAGAGAGGGGGCTGACACAAGTCTTGTTTCAGAGACGAGGCGGTCGTGGGCGGGGGCTCCATTGTGCAAGCCATGCTAGTCTCCTACTGAATTTAATGAGCGCTGCGGATGCTTGGCAAATCTGGTTACAAGGGACATACCACAAATCAGGGAGGGAAGTCCGATGGGAGACAACATTAGAGTCAGGCCTGCTTTGAAAATCCCTCCCGGAAAGCTTTGGCCCTACAGCCTTGTGGTGCCTGCCTGACACGGAGCGTGGGCATCGGCCACCTCAGCAGGAGAAGCCTGTTTAGGTGCATCGGGTGCTTGGGTGAACTATCCTTCACCATCCACCTACACTTCAGGGCAGTGTCACTTCCCAGACGGCATCCTTTGCAATGCTGGTGAATCCTACTTATCCAGCCACGCACAAAGCTGCAAGCGTTTCAGTGATCCCCTGCACTTCTCTGCTGGTGCACACTCACGACAGAGAGCCTTGCTTATTTGGTATTCAGGTTGTAGCTGCATTGGTCTAGAGGCAAAAGGAATCAAAATTCATGGACGAGATGATCTCTTTTACTAGACCCACTACACATTTGCAAACAAACTCTTGTATTTGTTTGCAAATATCTAGTTGGTCTAATAAAAGATATCGCCTCTTCCATGAGTTTTGATGTCTTTTGTTTATTTATGCTCCCCTCAAGCTGTGAGATGCAGGGAGAGCTTTCCTGAGTAAGGATGGATCAAGAACCTGCTTCAGCCCTTCCCTGAAGCGAGGCCTGCGCTCAGTACTGCTCGGTACTGATGGCACAAGTCTGGGAACACTGAAAAATGAGCAAAAGGAAGCAAATTAAAAAAAAGGCATACTGAAAAAAAAAAGAACGTTCAAATTAATGATAAGGATTTTGAGGAGGAGGTACAGTTCTCCCACAACGCAACTGAACTCGCACCAGGTGGGACCTGCCATATTGCACACGTGACTGTGTCGGGTGTTTCAAAACTGCGACTTGCAACATCGTCACTAAGGCGGAGATCGTGGCCACGAGGCAGGCGCTAACAGGGATGTGCAGACCTGATTAGCGAGCCATCCACATCTATGACTTAAAATCAGCAGAAATAAGGGGCATGAGTTCATGCCAGATCTTTAAGAACGGGTTCCCAAATTCATTTCTAGTGCTTAGACAGAAGCATTTCCTTTAATATTTGACCTCAGCAAAATAAAAATAAAAAAAAGGAATCGCGTATTGGCACATGAAACAACTTCCATCAGCCCAGTCTGTTGACCCCTTTCCTTTTTAATTAACTCAGCTATACTTTAAGTCTCTCGGCGTTATAAGCACAGTGAAGAACTGAAAACCCATTGGGATTTTCTCTCATAAACATGTGCCAGTACATACAAGATGCAGAGAGTGAGAACAAGAGCTCCAACTGTGAAGCCATATCATGCAAATCCAGACAAAGGCCAGTGTCCTTCACTATTGCCCACAGCTTTCAGGCCAAACTTTATAGCAAATAAGAAGTTTTACAAAATCCCAAGACAGGCCAAGTCTTGGGCTGGGGTAAATTTGCCCAGCTGCACTGAAACCAGGAGAGCAAGGCTGGCTGACAGCACCTGACGATGCACGGTCCTGTTTACCCAAGTAAAGGAATTATGCCCCTAGCAGCAACCCAAAACTTACTTAGACTGTTTATCTGGCTCCTGCTGACAAAATACGCTCTCTTGAGCAGCACAGACCCCACAGCATAATTTTGGGGCTGTACTCTGGAGTCTGCTAGGTCGTGGGGAACGGTTCAGTACAAGAGCGGCAGTGGGGACCGTGGGAGTTTCTTTCACACTGGAAAGCAGGCGTTTCAGACGATGCACAAACAACCGTTTACCATAAAACCTAGGCGCAGACCTTCCCCCTGCCCCTCAGCCACCGAACGAGTAGGTCGCAGCTGCCCACTGAGAAGACAAAGTGCCTTCCTACAAAGACATCAACAGCAGATATCAAAATGGAAAAAAACACTTACTGTTCTATTGGAAACTTCTACATCTGTGAGACAAACATGCTGCTGCTCAGTTCATCTACTGATAACTGGGATATCTATGGCAAAGAAAACAGATCCCATTAAAATGCTTCCCTGGGAACATTCCAGTCATTCTCCCCTCAGCGCTTGTTTAAGGTTAGTCAACGCACATAATCCCCGGGAAAGCAGGATTTTAGAGGGCGCGGACCATTCCCAGGATCTCTCTCGTTTTACAGGCATAAATAGCAATGCAGTCGCATCGTTATTGATGCCCGGTGATGTACATGGTGATTGTACTTGGGAGTCCAACTTCATACACTGTAAGGCAGAGAAATGCCCTGTAAATTGCCAGTTGGGAAGAAGGGGTATCCCTTTTGCAAGCCACGCGTAGCCATACAGTAACGCAGCCCCAGAGTGAGTGCTTCATGGTGCCCGGTCCGTTATTAGCAGGCCCGTTGCACCTGAAACTACAAAAAAGGCTGAGAACAAGCACAGCAATACCAACTGCAGGTAGCAAAGCATTTGCAACAGGCCAATTTGATCCCAGTCCTTCTTTAGGCAAAATTCCCATTGCTTCCCTTAAAACCACGTCTCCGCCTGAAGGGTGAAGACTCTAGGACTTGCCCTCTGAAGTGATCAGGGTACTGTATGGCGATCGGTGTGTGGTGGAGGAAAGTGATACCCGCTTTTCCTGGGGGTGGCTCTGAACTTGAGCCCAGTGAGGCACTAAATAAAAATGCCGACATTATAATTGGAAAACCCCCCCACAACATTGCCCGAATCTCTACTCTGGCCTAATACGAAGAAGTTTGTGGTTTATGAAATATCAGGAAGCATTCCTAGAATAAAGATTGTGTGTATACAGTTCAGGACTGGTGTGGAAGCAGCAATCATGGTTTAATACCTTGCGAGCAATGTTTTGGGCAGGATCGTACCTAGGCAAACATGCATGAAATCCTTCAAATTCATGGCACTGGTGAAACAGCACACGGATCGTATAAGCCGCATCGTCTATACGAACTATAGGCACTGAGTACCGGGGGGATGGATGATGCGCTCCTGGTTCAAAGAAGCCTGAACTCTGCCCCGCTTTATGCTAGGATCCAGGCTTGGTTTTTGCCTTCCGCTTTCCAGGACGTGCCAAAATACCGTGGGAAAGCGCGGTATTTCTGGCTGGGACGGAAAGCAGAACAGCCACCAATCTGGTACGTCTTTCTGTGCGAGTTTTTCAGCCCCGTTTTGCAAGACTCTGGAGGCTCGGAGAAGCCAGACGCCCTTTGCTGGACGTGAACTCGAACTCCAGATCACCCATCCCCGGGTGACTCGAGCGCCGCCCAGCGCGACGAGCCGATGCCCCCTCACCAATCCCAAAAGTATACATGCTGCCTTGCCAGCAGCCCGATCCTGGGCAGGGTGGAGCGCCTTGCGGGAGACGCCGAGCGCCCTCCGCCCCTCGAGAAGACGGAGGGAGGCAGAGGGGCTCGGGGCCTGGCGCAAGGTGCGCTGCGCCATGCAGGATCCGGCCGGCGTACCGTTCGTCTAGCTCTGCACACGTGAAAGAAAGCTATTGAAAGGGCAAACCTGATTGGCCGTAGCTGTTGCAGCGAAGGGGACGCTGGTGGCAGGTGTTGTTGCTGCAGACACAGTGGTGGGCGTAGCACCGTGCATCATGGGCACTTTCAGTAGGGAACCATGGAAGCGACATACGGGAGGGTGGAGCGTTTATGTAACCATGGCAACATGTGGTGGATTTTTGGGGGCGTGGCAGGTATCACAGCAACAAGCCATGTGACATCGTCATGAAGGAGACACCGGGGCACAGCATGCAATCACAGTGCAAAGCAAGACAGCGTTGGAAAAAAAAACAAACAAAAAAAAAACAAAACAAAAAAACAAAAAAAAAAAAGAAAAGAAAAAAAGAAAAACGAGAGAAGGGGAGAAGCCAATTACAATTGTAATTAAGGAAAAAACTAAAACATTCTCAACACTTAGTACATTTATAAGCAGAACAATGATGTATTAGACTCCGAGGGCCAAATTTCCAAAGGGGGTGGGGTGGGGAGAGGGCAGGGTTTGCTAGCAAAAGCCCACATCAGCGTGCCCCCATGGGGAGTTAAGACACACGGCCAAGTGCACGGTCTTGGGTAGACCCACGTTGGCAAGCGCGCCCGCCCCCCCAGCTTTGAAAGTTTGCCCCCCAACTCATGACTTCAAAGTACATGGTGCACGCCGGAGCAAATCGCCGGACAAGACGTTGTCGTCACGGCACAGCGTTACAGCTACGACCCCCACTGGGTAACACGGCTAGCAGCGGCAACATCCCCGGGAAATGCGTTCTCTCGCCTCCTGACAACAAGGGCCTTCTCCTCAGTACAGTACAGAGTTGCTGGCACTGGGCATGCGTAACGGGTTGCCTGACGTACAAATTCACCATGTTTTCTTTTCTATGCAATGCTAGAGGATTTTGCAAAAATTCCCTCTGGGGTCAGGGAGGCCGGGGGCAGGGGTGCTGGAACAATAATGGTAATAATCAATTCCAAACGTTGACAATGCAACTAAACAGAACGAGTGCCAGAAACCATCTACGGACAACCGTGACACACAGTAGAGATGTGTCATCTTCCCGGCAGACTAGAGACGCTTGGCTTGGATACAAGGCAGCGGTTAGAAAAGGAAGCACTACCAACACATGCACTTGCATGCCAGGGGACAGCGCTCTGGAAGGGGAAGGGAGGTGCCCCACTCCTGAGGCCCCCGCGGAGAGGGGGCTTTACAAGGAGCATCCCTTGCGAGTGTCTGGGATGAGGAGAAGAGCGCGGGAGCCTTCTCCCCACTCCAGACGCGGTAGCATCAGCAGGAGTTTGAGGGGGTGCAGAACAGAGCCCTCTGTCCCAGTCCTAGCTTGGCCTGGGGATGCTCTGGGGGCCCAAAGTCCACTCAGAAAAGCATGCAGGAATTAGTCTCGAGAGCCACGAGGTCCTGATCCTGATCCTAGCTGTTGGCAGCCCCCCTATTCACAAGCAGCGAGCAGGCTCGTGTGTAGGACTCGGTGTCATAATCTAGCAGCGTACCAGGCTCCATCCATTTTAGGATTCCAGCTTTCCTCTTCCCAACTGCAACTGGCACAGGAGAACTGGAATGCACTGGTCTAGCTTCCTCCCAGGAGGGAGCCCGCCTTTAACCTGCCCCGCTCAGCCCGCCTCCTGCAAACGGGGGACAGTGGGAACTCGGTCACGGGTTTCCAGAGCAGCGGCTGCCCCCGACTAGGCCCTGGGCACTTGGGATGTGTGCGGTTACCCACTGTTTTTGTACGCTTGTCCTGAGGCCCTCTTTTCTGCATGGGGTCCAGGCCTGCTGTGCTGCCCCCTCGGCACGGTTCTTGTTGCCTACAAAGCAGGCAGCTCATTTCCTCCACAGCAAAGCCAGGTTTTCAACTGGTGCAATGCAGCCTGACTCGGTGGCCTGCCCAGAGCCGTGCCGACTTACACCAGCTGAGGGGATGACCCTAAGGATCTCTCATGGTAGGATAATATGCCTGAAAAGGAGATTAGCCTTTTAAAGGATAAATGATCCTCAGAAGCATGACTAACATCCAGCTTGTAACATGCTGCATGCCTGACATAAAAGAGCCAGGAAGCCTCCCACTGCTCTTCCCTTGTTCTGTGCAACTGAATTGGGTTGCAAAGATCCTTGTGTGCAAGATCTTTGTCTCGGCAACAGAACGGACAAGGTGGGCACTTCTGGCTGGGGCTCGCTCTTGTTAGTCACATAAATCACTGCACTGCACAGAAATTAAAAGGACACAACCATTTTAGCCTTCAAGACACAGCGGATCATCAGTCACACCACTCAGCCACCCGAGTTCTCACGGACGCGCAGCAACTCGCTGTCTCTTTCAAGTTAGGAAAAGTTGAGAAGTTTGTGTAGAAAAACCTACCAACGCTTGCAGTGGGTGTCATGCACAGTACTGACCCTGCACACCATGCAGTGAAGCGTGGAAAGATGAACAAAAGGGATATTTCATTAGTGAAGCTTTAGTGTTAGAAATAACTTTAACTCAAAGCAGGTACTTTCTTTGCAGCATTCATTACCTTGCACATGCAAAACAGATTCTGCATATTGATACATCATTATTTTTAAACTGAGTTCTAAGGTCACAGCAAACCAAAATAATTCTTGGCTTCTTGGGCAGAGAATATGTTTCCCTCTCTACCCCCCACCAGCAGTTAATGAGGGGCTCCACTATGAGGAACAGAGCCGGATCGGATAATTTGGTATCAAGCAGGCTGATTTCTCTGCGTGGGAGGGTATCTCAGCTCAAGACATGCAAACCAATGGTGTCTGAGGCTGCGGTGTCACGACTGCAAGACCTGCGGGTCTGCTTGCCTTCGAACAAACTTTTCAAAAGGAATTTACTCAGCCAGCAGGTGTTGTGGTTTCCAAGTCTCTACTTGAAGCTGAAAGAGGCAGTTTGGTCTTGAAATAGTCCCCGTCGTGATACGATCTCAGACGTAAGCAACGGCCTTCCCCAAAGGAGACAACCATGCAACTGAACTGGGAAAAACTCCTTTTGAAGCAAACATTTCTCTGGCCTGCCCCCACCCTGAGACAGTCTGCCCTGAAGGGTGGAGAAGGGTCTTTGCAGCCCCGAGGGAACCTGCATTTCCCAGACTCACCTTTGGGGCAGGAGAAAACCACCCCGTTTATTTTGGGGTGGGTGGTTAGGTCTGTCCAGGCCAAGGCTGCAGCAAGTGGCAGCAGCCCCAATGCTACAGACAGGGGATTTGAGGGTGTGGAGTGGACAAAAGCTGGATTTACAGCTAGTCTGCATTGCTGCACAGATTTTGGTTCGTGCGTCCTCTGCAGAACAGGCATAAGCAGCCAGGCACAGCAAATGGGTTTCGGGATCCTCAGTCCTGGCTGAGGAGAGACCTCTTTAGGGTCTGACCACGCTGACCCCTCAGGAGGGGAAGCGCGTCCTTTGGCATCTACCGGAGCCACGCAGGGCACGCGCCTTCGCTCCGCCTGTGGGACATGAGCAGCGGCTGAATGGGAAGAATATGCCTCAGCGTGCACCGAATGCCGAACATTCATGGGATAACTATGCCCTCCTTTTGCCAGCACCTTTGGGGATGCATGAGCCAGGGGCTTGGCTCCTGGATGATGGGTTTTAGGTTCAACTGTCCTGCAGAGGACAAGATCTGGCTGCCAGGGTCTCTCTTGCCTCTGTTTGGCCACGGACATGATTGGGCCCGCTTTGCCTCAACTGAAAAGGTGCTGACTCAGGGCAGGATTTCTGCTTATATTCCAGCAAATCTCATTTAATGAGCAAACGAGGCATTCAACATTAAAAAAAAAAAAATTAAAAACCAGGCAGCGATTTTTAAGCGATGCTTCAGCAAGGGAATAATGACATTGCCAGCAGTCTGCAGACTCCAGAAAATTCCTCAATCAGCCATCGATAATACCTACAATGCTGAGCAGATTTCCGTTTTTCATTTGACTGCCCTGAATACATGTTAATTGGCTAGTTAGGAATCCTCCCCCCGAGTCAATAGTCCTATTTGTGTCTGAATTACTGAACCGCATCTTTCAATTTTGCTCTGAGACCTGAAAGGCACAAGAAAAGCCTGGGAGTGAAATTGCTTTTAAAAAGCTTGGGCTATCACACCGGCAAGAGAGAAACATGTCTTTAAGGATGGGTGCAATTTGCATTTTATTAAAAACAAGCCATTTCCTCTCTCAACGTCGTGGTGGCTGGAGCGTCTGGGTCACAGAGATGCAGTCATGAAGACCAGGCACCTGCTGCTTTAAAGAGGAGAGGCTCCTTCACCGTGGCAGGGCATAAAATACGTCAAAACATGCGCATGACAGCGCTACCCAAGAGTCAAGGAATTAATTTGGGATTAACCAATTGAACCATAACGAGGAGAAACAGGAAGCGTGAATTTGAGAAACAGGTGGGCTATTTCCTTAGTTTGATTACCCAAAGGGGGCAGGAAGCTTGAGAAGGTATCTTTAAAAGCAAGCAGCTCTGAATAGTTGCTGGTGACAAACATTAAGCGGGGACATGTCTACAGGAGCAGACCGCGCCGCTGCTTTGGATGTATCCTGAGACTGGCTCTTACAAGCCTGCTCCATAATTCTTATCTCCATATCAGAAAAGACACGAGAAGCAACAGGGAAATGCACCAAGAGACTTACCTGTCGGGATAAACGTAGGCTGTTGCAACTGCATGTTGGCTAGAGCCTGTTGGTAGTGGAAAACGCTCGGGTTAAAGACTGTGGTGGCACCATTGTTTTTTTCAAGTGCTGGCCTCTTTGGTAAAGGTTGAAGTGCACCAGGTGGCAGGGCCTGCGGACGAGGGAGTCATTAAAGGCGAGTAGCAAAACCAGGAAACCCAAGTTAGACAAAGCATGCAATAAATAATATGGAGTCAGGCCTGCCAATCACCTGCAACTGGGTCAACTTAGCAAGACAGGAAAGAGCAGCTAATCACGGTGAAAGAGTAGGTGAAGTCACAGGGTCACTAGATAAGCAGTTAGTAAAGACGGAAAGAGAGAGAGAGAGTCCAAAAAACAGGAGCGCTAGGAATACTATGGAAGCTTTTCAATAGCACCGATTTATGCGTGTCGGAAAAGGAAGGGGTTTCGTCTGGGCTGGGCCCAACAAAAAAAGCAGTGGCAGGCAACAAGCATTTTAAAAGCATCCGCTTGCAGCAGCAGAGTCGACTCTTTCAAATGAGAAGATCGGCAAAAGCAACGAATGCAACAGAAACCCACCCCCACGAGGTGCTTGCTAATGTTGCTCATTTAAAGACCTGCCTGCCTGCCTGGGCATCAGTGTGTTGGTACGTACGGTGACTAAATGGGACCTGCTCTCAGCTACAGGCACGAGATTACACACTTTTCTTCCTAGAGATACTGACCCATATAGCCAAGAGTGGGCCCAACTTTCTTCCAGCCTACAACAGCGTTACTCGCAGTAACCCAGACTTCCTCCTGCTGTGCAAGAAGACAGGAGTATTTCCAGATTTCTTGCTCTTTTGTTTCCAGGAGCAGATCTGGTATCTGCAGGGGTGGATCTTCCTACCCAGCAAACCTCCTCCTTTTGTTCGGTCAGACTGCTGGCGTCCCTAGACAGTCAAACCTGTTTCTTGATCAGCAGTGGGAGCAAGCTTTAACTGGGCTCTGTAACTTTTCTCGGGACGTTAATCATCCTTCGTAAAGCATGTCTCAACAGCCAAGCAGTCTGTCGAGCTCTGAGGAACGCTGCGAATGATTTGCAGCTCTCCGCTGTACCCATACGGAAATGGCATTCACTCTTTTTTTTAATAAGGTGAAAAAGAAAAGATCCCTTTTAATTATGCTTTGCAATCCCCTCACTCGTAAGTGCCCCATGGACTGCAGTAGGATTTATACCTGCGGAGGGCATGCAGGATCATAGCTGCCTCGCTGTGTAAGGGGTCAGGTAGCAAAGCAGCGGCTGAGAAGTCGGGTTATCTGCTTCAACCGCTCCTCTGCCTTCAAATGAATGCCAGCAAAGGTTAGGCCACACAAGGAGCTTTAACTAATGAAGGGTTCACGCTACACACAGAGTACCCTTAGGGAAGTACGCATGGAAAGTAGCTTATAAAATGTCACGGATGGAAATGCACAATAGAGCTCCATTCAAAACTTGTAATACTTGGTCACTGTCAAGAAACAGGTTTCACTTCAGTTTTAAGCTGCTCTAGGAGACTGCTCATCTCAGAAATGTTAAGCGAGTTTCCTCCAGGCCGAATGCTACTGTATTGCATTTTGGTTTTGATATAATCAATTGGAAAGAAACACTTCTACGTGCAAAACCTGCCCATTGATGCGCACGGCTCCCAGAGACGCTAGCACGTGCTGGGGACAGAGCCGCTCGTCTCCAGACGGCGCCTGCTCCGGTTGAGAGACTGGCAGCAATTATGCTTCGACCGGACTTTTCAAACGTGGGTCCTGACACTTCGGTGCCTAACTCCAAATGCGGAGAACCTAACGCAGTAGCCCGATTTCCAGAGACACTGCTGCCAATGGCTTCACGTTTTCACTAGTGGCTCTATCACAAGACAGCTTTCTTCCTGGAGCCCTGCTGCAACGCACAGCACCTCTCTCACCCTTTCTTTGTAAACACGTCACTTTTTGTGTCCGTGCAAGGGGCCACGCACCAGTGTGCTAGGCTGGCGTAGCTCTCCGCCTTTCAGAGGTGCGCACCAGGGTGTGTTAGTCATGCACATCCATACACAGATCTCACTACAATGGAAACTCCCTTTCACTGATACTTCCAACCCCCAGAACAGGAAATAACTAGAGTGAATCACAGACAAGGAGGCTGGAAGGGAGCTCAGGAGGTCATATCTAGTCCAACCCCCTGCTCCAAGCAGGACCAGCCCCAACTGCATCATCCCAGCCATGGCTTTGTCCACCTGGGGCTTAAACACCTCCAAGGATGGAGACTGCACCACCTCCCTGGGGAGCCTGTCCTAGTGCTTCACCATCCTCATGAGAAAGTTTTTCCTAATATCCAACCTCAACTTCCCTTACTGCAGCCTGAGCCCATTGCTCCTTGTCCTGCCATCTGCCCCCACTGAGACCAGCCCAGCTCCGTCCTCTTTGCAGCCCCCTGCGGGGAGTCGAAGGCTGCTATCAAATCCCCCTCGGTCTTCTCTTCTCCAGACTAAATCAGCCCAGTTACCTCTGCCTCTCCTCATAAAGCAAAGCTTGCTGTGTGCCAGGCAGGGCATGTGGGCCACTACTGCTGTCCCCTTGGCAGCTAGTGGCTGTAAGGAGCAGGGAGGGTATCCCTGCGGCACTGCTTATAGCTAGGCTGGATCCAAGCAGCACAGCAGGGGCAAGCAGAGGGGGTGGGAGAAGGGCTACGAGACCTCCTGTTGCAATGCCGGGCTCTTTACAAAGAGCAGGCCACATCCCAAGCAGCGCAGCAAGGAGCATTTCGCATCCAGCGGCCACACCGGCGCAATGCGAGAGTGAGAGCACTGAGCTGTGCGTGGTCGGTGTCTCCCCACCAACCGTGGGACACCTGCATCTGCCTCCACCTGTACCTGCATTAAATCTCCAGGGGAAGGGGAGCACGGGCAGGAGAAGCCTAGAGCCCTGACTCTTAGGTGCTAGAGGAGCGGGAATCCCTGTGCTGCTAAAAGCTGTGAACTGGAGAAGTAAAGGAAAACCCCAACCACAAACACTGTGGCCTCATTTGGCTGAATCCCCTCAGGCAGCTGCTTATTAACTCAAATCTCCAGATGGCAGGGGGCTTGGTGTGAGCTGCTGCTGTCCTAGCCCTCCCTGGCTTGCAGGTGGGAAAGAGAGCCTCCCTGCTGTCCCAGAGGTCCCTTTCCTGAGCACCCTGGAGGGCTGTCGGGCTGAGCAAGGACTGTGACTTTGCTCCGAGGACAGCTGAAATTTGAGCGGACCCATCAGTGCATCCTGGCACGCGTGACACTGACCCCAGCCCCAGGCTTCAACCTTCCAAGGGGAATCTTTCACTCAGGCCTGAAACGCAGCCACTTCCGGGGTGAAACGTTGCTTTACCGGCACGTAGCAAGGCAGCAACAGCACATAGGTGAGTTTAATAGGCCACAGTTAAGAAACATGCTGACCAAATTGGAGCTCAGACGGACAACTCGCTCAGGGCTGGGTCTCATGAGAAGTGGGACTAGGTCTTCAAGTCTCAGGGGCTCCCGACCTGGGTTTCTAATGATCGCTGCGAGGGGTTGCTTCTACCAGAACCCATTCTCCTGGCCTCGAGTGCCGATGCAGAGAGGACAGCATTGCCTCGGTGTCACGGCAGAGCTCGAGAGCCTCTGGGCACCTCCAGTGACGATCACAGCTGCAGGACATGCTGCTTTGCACAGACACAGGTGCTGTCATGCTGACAGGGAAAGTCAAGCCTGATGCTGCCTGTACTGTACTGCCACCCGCGGACTGCAAAGCTCGGGGACCGTGGCATGGCCCCGATACTGTGACTGTGTGCCCCTGACAGCTGTGTTAAGGGAGCTCCTTTAAACCCAAACTCCAAGTCTTTCAAAGCCCCTGAAAGGACCTTGCCCCCTAAAATTACACAACCACTGCTGGAGGACTCACTGCAGAGAGGGTTTAGGTAAACAGGCTCACATCCCAGCTACTAGAAAGGCTGAACAAACAGCTTTCGAGGGCAGTGACCTCAATACCTTCCCCCCACTGGGAAGGGGACCATGCGACTGGAGGCAAGGAACAACACACAGGGGGAAGAGGAGGACCAGTGCATGCTGTGAAGGGCCAGGGAGGTGCCTCCTGCCAGGGGGACTGAGTGGAGCGGCCCCTGTGGCAACAGGCTGAATGCATGCCCCGCGTGTCAAGCCCTGGGCTCTCTGTGCCCATCCTGCCCTCTCTCCTTGCAGCAGCTGGGTTTCTGGGACGCTGCGGGTCTCACCCATGGCCTGCTCTGGGAGATCTGGAAGGAACTTTTCTATTTGAGCCCCAAAATGGCAGAAGTCAGGCGAGTCTTTTTGCTGTTCTTGCAGCATTCTGGAAACACCATTAGGGAGACCGCAGCATGCAGCAGGCCTGGGAGTCTCCTGCTGCATCCTCAGCCTTGAGGACATTGGACATGGTGGATCCCCTCTGCCCCCCCACCCAGGGTTGGTTTGAGGAGCTTTTGCTCCAACTTGTGGGTCATACAGTGGGAGACCCACATAAACTCCTAGCATGTCCTGCTGGTAAAGTGTCAGCCTGCTGCTTAAGTGCACCTCTGTGCCGATGTGCCGTCATCACGTGTGTGCACAGTTTGAAATCTGAGCTCTGTCAATCTGGATGGGATCCCTCCTTCCCAAGGGAAAGAGCAGCGGTTTGTGGGTTTCCTGTTTGTTTTGCTGGCCAGCTAGCATGGTCCTAGCCCAGCTCCAAAGGAGCGGTGCCTTTTACACTTGCTGCAGCACCGGCCTGGCGAGCACGGGTGCAGTGGTGGCTAACACAGTGCCCCAGTGCGGGTGGCTGGCCGCTGCAAGTTTTTGGAAATTCAAAACATGGTGGAAGTGATTTAAAAAAAAACAAACCCCAACCAACCCACCCCTCTTTCTCACTGAATCATAGAAAATGAGGGTTGAGGGGAGCTCAGGAGGTCACATCTAGTCCAACCCCCTGCTCCAAGCAGGACCAGCCCCAGCTACATCATCCCAGCCACGGCTTTGTCAAGCCAGGTCTTCAAAACCTCCAAGGATGGAGACTGCACCACCTCTGTGGGTAACCTGTTCCAGTGCTTTACTACCCTCCTCGTGAGAAAATTTTTCCTAATATCCAACCTCGACTTCTCTTACTGCAGCTTGAGCCCATTGCTCCTTGTCCTGTCGTCTGCCCCCACTGAGACCAGCCCAGCTCCGTCCTCTTTGCAACCTTGCGCAGGGAGGTGAAGGCTGCTATCAAATCCCCCTCAGTCTTCTCTTATGCAGACTAAATCAGTCTCTCCTCATCGGTCATGTGCCCCAGCCCTTCCCACACTTATGCCAAAATGATCATCTTGCCGTACAAACTGTGCACAGAACAGAAGTGCCAAGAGGAAGCCATTGGCAATGCCCAGACAAGCCTCAGCTATTAGGGCTTCTAATGGAAAAGCAGCCGGACCCTGGACAACCGTCGTGCGAGCAGCGTCCCTGTCTTGTTCTATGAGATTCCTCCGACACCTCTGGCACGTTTCAGGCCTGAGGTGTGAAAGGCATCCAGCTAAGGCACCGCTGTCCACCGTGCCCCAGCTGCTGCTGTTTGAAAACAGGCTGATTAAAAACAGGGTGATAATTAAACAGCTCCCAATCGCATCTGGGCTTCCTGAAGAAAAGCTCAGCTCGTTAACAGTTTCCAAATGCCTGTGCAGGGAGATGTATCGCTTTGGCATGGACCGGCACGTCGGGAAAAATGGCATAACATTTCCGATCGCGATGGGCAGTCTCCTGATGCGTCAACACAAAACAACAAATGAGAAAAGCGTTCAGGCAGTCTAGATGGTTACGTGCAAAGCAAGAAGGTGAAAGGTCCAAGTACCAGGTCAAAGGTTGCCTCGAGGGGTCGCTTCAGTGATCTGACAGCTGGCTGAGTCTTAATTAGCAGGCAGCGAGCACATGATGGCAATGGGCCAAAGGGGGATTTCAAGCATAACAACAAAAAACAGCAAGCAAAAGGTGCGTCAAAGGAGAGCAACATTGTGGAGAGGTGAAGAGAAAAAAAAAAAAATGAATGCATTATACAACATATTAAAAAGACCAGGCATGCACAACACGGGGCGGTCGCTAGCATGAATTGGACTAGCTCTATTAGTCAGCTGGTTTATCTCAGGAAGCTTCGAGGCAAAAGAAATACCCTCATGGATGGTGGATTTAGCGTTTGATCTAAAATAATGGCACTGTGACTCACCACCTATCAGGCTATAAATACTTTAAGAACTAGCAGGTTTAGCAGGGGTTTTGCTATAAAAATAAAATAGCATTGGAATGCATTATTCAAGTATAAGTACCGGCTGGCTGGACCTCAAGCTGATTTCTGCATCTACTTAATACACATGAGTCCACAGCAAGGGAAGCATCCCTAATCCCACACCTGTTTGTGTGCTGTCCCAATCTGGAGACAAATAACCCCATTACACTCCCTTGATTTGAACGGGAAACCTCGTGTGGAGTCAGACCAGGCCGAGTGGGGTAAGTGTCTGCAAACTCAGGCCTTCCAGAGATACCTCCCTAACCTACTTAGTCTCGAGTGGATCCCAAATCTATGTGCCAAGGGATTATTAAGCTGATTTGTGTCGCACACGATTCCTGATGGAAGATCAGACCCCATTCTTCCCTTCTTAAAGCGTTTGACTCAACAGATGCAATAAATGCATCAAGCCTTGAGACGTTAATGAATAATATAAACTGTTTTGGTAGCCAGGGTGTTGCAACATGCAATCAATAAATATTTTAAACGTTCTAGTTAATGGCACACAAATAGGGTTAACTACATTTTTGACAGAAGCCAGGAGCATAAATAAAACACACGCTGGCTTCAGTTAAGTATCAGTGTCCCAGGGAATTAGCGGAAAGTAAAACTTCATGTGTCATGAACGTGGGGGTTCTCCTTTCAGAAGGTTTCCCAAGACGTAGACTGAAGTAAAGCTGTTTCTTCCGACAACAACAGAAATAACATGAAGAAGCTGCTACTCCCTTCTCTTCTTGCAAATAAACTGTGCAGGCCAGAGAAACCCCGTAGCATCAATCAGTTCCTCATAAGCCTTTCCAGGTACGACTGATCCTACCAGAAGGATAGCTGCTTTATTTATATAACTAAGGGCACAGCATGAACATTGCTTGATGCCTGAAAGATTATTACGCCCAGTCTTTGTTTCATCTTGGATGGAAAACACCCGTCCTGCTTTCTGCAGGGAAAGCAATTTAGTAAAACCCCATCAGCCTTATACCGTGAGAATTTCTGAACTGGCAAGAGTCCAGCCCCTTTTGAAACATTCATTTTCCACACGGGAATTTACACAGCAGTAACTGTCCCAGGCCCCAATCAGCTCCTCCCGGCAACTCGGACTTGGCTGCCGTTTTAAATGCATTGAGGAAGGTGATGCCAACAGATGCAGTTCCACTAAGCCAATGGGGCTACATGCATTTGCACAAGCTGGCAATGATAGGAATCCCTTGACCTGCCTTCTGTCCTCTACCTGTAGCTGTGCTGATTTGGGGAGAAGTAACTGAGTTCAAAGGCACCTGGGAGGTGGCACTGTACAACTATCACCCGGGCTGGAGGTGCTCCTCACTTCATGGTCTGACCCCCAAAAAAGGCACAGGGCTGCTTGATTTTTCTAGACTCAGTAGGAGACATCTCGTCCCCACTGAAGTCGCTGGGCCATGATTTTACTCCTTGCGTTAGACTGGGTTGATTGCTAGCTATTTGGGATGATTGTAATTCATTCTTCCTGATGCTGTGTTAATCTCCGCTGTGTTTCACCCCAGAACATCCTGGCGGAAGAGCACGTGCTTTGTCATCTCGCCCCTAAACAATGAGATGTGATGCATCATTCAGTGCATCATGCCACAATGATTACAATGAAGGGGTGGAGAGATGGTATTCATACCACACACACTCTCAGCTCATCATTAAGCCTCTTCCAAATGCTTTGCACTGCTTTTCAACTTATTGCACAAATAAAACCTTTTAGCAATGGCTCTATGGTTCGATACGGTCAGTCATGCCCTTACCATTGCAGCTGCAGCTGTCTGGTTCACCTGGTGTTGAGCTGCTTTGATTTTGGCTTGCAGGTGTGCAGGGGGGTGAAAGTACTTGCATTTCTCCCTAGAGCATCGCCCTTTGATGTAATCCATGCAAACTGTAACAGTATTTTCATTTGTGTCTATCATTGCAATATCTATTGGGTGAGCGTAACGGCAATCGTTCTCACCACGTGTGCAATTTCCACGCTGAAACTCTCGGCAAACCTTAAAAGAAAGTCACATAATTGAGTACAACGGTTAGTTACCCTTCGCTCAGCATCTTTGTCGAAGGGCGTCAACAAAGTGGGACGCATGACAGTCATCGGAGCCTGGGTCCTGACCCTACTCAACCTTGCTCACATTCAGAAGCACTGGGGGTGGGCGACTCATGAGCAGGGGCTACTCAAAATCAGTCCCAACACAAGGTAGCTAAGAGCGCTAATGAATGCAATGGGAAGTATGGAGCAGTGTATGTGCACAATATAAAGCTTCCTGGGTGACACTTTAGCCCAGCAAAGCCACTGGCTGCAAGGGCCAGTACTTCACCCCTCCCTGTGTGCTATGCTTTATATTAATGCCTCTGCCATTTTAACCTACTGAGGTCACAAGGTTTAAAACTTTGGGTTAAAAGATGCAGTCTCAAGCAACACGCTAAATGTGCCAAAAGCAAGGGCAGGGGGAAGGCTCTCTCCTGGGAATGGGCTGAACTCTGACCTGTGCAGTGCCTGATCCTAGCTCATCCTGACCTGACAACGCACTCTTTAAGCTGTTGCCAGAATCACCAGCTTGGTGACCCACTGACAAGGCCTTAAGCTCTGAGCAGGAAAACGTCAACAGCCGACAGCAATGTTTCCATCCGAAGGCCCTGGCACATGGCCTGAACTGAGAAGAATCGCGAGGGGATACGCCAGGCAGAAATCCAGCTGCCCTGTGGGCAGGTGGGATAAATCAGACCGGCAGAGTGTGGTGCAGGTTACATGCTCAGCGAGCAGAAGGCATGTAGCAGGCTGGAAAAGCAACCAACGGGTCAGTATACAGGCGCAAGGGCTTTGAAATTACAGCATCTTATGCTGGCATCCTGAGTGACATCTCCCCATCCCTGACGGCATGCCTGGATCAGCCCACATCCACCCTGGTTTCCTATGCCCTATTTCAGCCTACTCTCTAGGTCTCAAACAGTCACAGTGCATCTGCTAGGACTGCAGCTGACAGCTCCCCAACACTGCGTGCCTAGATAAGGACTGACCTCCCTAGGTTGTTGTTTGTTTTTTTTTCTAATTAGGAAAAGATTGCTTTTACACTCAACATGTTTATTTAGTGTTATACATCGCCGCTATTCCCATCACCAGCCGGCCACCTCTCACCTCCTACTTCCCAGAACCCAAACCAAGACCTCAGGGAGCATCTTTCCATGGGTTTCCAGGGGGCCAGGATCAGGTCCTGCTTGAGTTCAGGGTAGTAGCCATAGCTTCCTCCCTGATCACACTCTTATGGTGACACACGTCCAGCCTAACTCACTGGAAGGGAAGTTCTGCCTTGGGCTGCATCACCCATTTGGGTCTCAGGCTGCCACAGCTAATGTCTGCCGGTGTCTACCCCCCTCCCCACCATCAAACAGCATTATATCTGAGAGTCCAAATACCTCCAGTTTATCCGTACGCATCAGTTTCTGACCAGCAGAGCCTCCTGGCACTGTAACAGTAGGATTTCCGGACACCAGGACAGGCGTATTTGGTAAAAGCTCTGCAGGGACCAAGCCCATCCCAGGAGAAACATGACTTAGGTAGGGACTAAAAGCCATGGTGGGACTTGTTGCAAGCGATGGAGTCACAGGAAACGTAGTCTGTAGGTAAGAAAAAAAAAAGACAAAAAAGGAGATAAAAAAGTGTTACCATGGTGCTCAGTGTTAGTTTTGGCCGGTGGAAGGCTAGTGCGTAACACCAAACGTGCCTTCAGACAGCGCGATTAGCAACACCGAGACGTTCTGCTCTGCACTTAATTCATTTATGGCCATTTTGCAGGGATCCATTCATTCCTACTGACTCACAGACACGTGACTCACTCTGACCACAAGGCATCTTGACTTGTAAGAACAACGCGTACCCATGACCTTTCTAAGTTTAATGACCTAATTAAGAAACCATGCTGGCAAAGACAGCAAAGCCACGTTAACCAGGCATCGCACCCCAGTGAATTCATCCTCTTTGGTGCATCCATCCTACACACTCAGGGGAGGACATGAGGAAACTGGTTTGCTGCCATGGCTAGACTGCTTCTGAACCCCAATCTAGCTCACTTAAATCTAGCATGGGCATCTCTACCCCATGCTGCATTGCCTCACTGACCGTGGGTGGCACTTCTGCCCCCAAGCCAGGACGAAGGCAGTGCACCAGAAGGCCGGCAGCAAGAGGCGATGGTTTTCTGTGCAAGATATGAAACAAAGGTCTTGGCTGCACTTGGCCATGAAAGACCCTACAGCAGTTTCTGGCCAGGGAAACTAGGTTGTTATCAAAAGTACCCAGGCCAGTTTCCATCTTGGGTATTTCTGTTCTGCCTACTTGGATGCTTGCAGCAATACCAGCAAGGATACCAGTCACTGCCTTCTTTATGCACACATCTAACGAGGGTGTAAAGCAGCTGCTTGCTGAATAGTTTGACCAAATTCAGTGGGATGATTTGCTTGCTTGCAGTTAAGCACTACTGTATTTTGCCCCAGAAACAGCTTCATTTTAGTAACAGTATTTTTGTGTCCGGTTCCTACACGGCGGTACCACGCCGTCTGAGGCACACTAAGGCAATGTTTCTGGGCTGAACTGCAGTGCTGCCATCCACCCTCCTGCTGTCTCAGCACTCGACACTGCTCCCGCAGCACATAGAAATTTCCTGCTATTATGTATGAATCATTTGGCCACAACCACGGGTCGTTACTAGCACGGATGCACTATGCACTTGTGCAGCCTTAAAACTCTCTCAGGACCATGCCAGCCCCTCCTCCATGCATAAAATAAAACAATCGATGTCAAAAGAATCTGCACTCAAATTGGGCCCTCAGCTGGCAACGGCCTTGGATTAGGGCCAGAGCTATGGCAGCGTGTAGCTTGTCACTGCCATCATTGGCATTATCCTTCTCCGTGTCTGTCTCCAGTGTAAAGTCGGGGTTGCAACAAAAGCCCTCTTTGCACAGTTGGAAATTTGCATTCCACTTCAGGCGGCTCGAATTCCCCGTTCAGCCGCAGAGATCGAGCCTGCTTGCAAAAGGATGCCAGAAATCACAGGGGTGCCTCCATCAGCAGATGTCTCCAGATTTATTTTTACACTCGCTCTCTCAGTCATGAAGGGGTCTGAAAGAAGCCGCACGCGTATGTTGTGCAACTTGCCAGCTCCTCCTATCACCACTCTCCGGGGCTAGGAAACACCTAGATGATTTGAACTGGAATAAATTATCTCCTCTCCTGCGCCCAGCCACACGGCGCCTATATTCTCAACCCAGCAGTCCCCGGAAAGATTGCAGCTCCCCATGGCGGGAGAGCATCTTCTCTGGGATGAAGAAGGGGTTGAGTTCTCGTTCCCAAGCATGCCCTGCACTTCTCTCAAAAGGATCGTATCCAGCGACCAAGTCAGGGAAGCAACCCCCCTCGATCTGGCAGCACTGAATAATCCTCGCTCACCGAGAGGCGCTCCCAGTTTTCTCCCTGAGGGCCTCAGCATTGCTGGTGCCCAATCCAGGACCCGGTACGTCGATGGAAGAGTGGAGTTATTAAAAGCTCAAGCACGCAGCCCTTTATGAAATCACTCGCTTTCCCCAAGCACTTCCCTGGGGCTCCCAAGCACCATTACACCCTTTGTTGCTGGAAAAGCTCTTTAAAGTCTTAACATACTCAGCTTCCCCCACCCAAAGAGCTGTGCAGGTCAGCAGGAAGTCGGCAAGCATTGCAGCCTGCTCCTCGAGGCAAGCGCTAGCAATTAGACTGGCGTCTGCTGAACGGCTGTCATCATTTGCGTGGTCAAAGCTATTTTCAGAGGCTCAGAGCCTGGCTGGTTCTCACCACATTGGATGGGCACCTGCCACGAGCTGTCCGAGCTCGCCCGATGCACCCACTCCTGCATGGTGGCCCAAACTTCCTCACCCGCTTGCGCGGTAGGATTAGGCTGCGCTCCAGGAGGTCCAGGGCTGGCCGAGCCGGCTCTACATCGTGGCCATGTCTTCACCACTTCCCAGTCAGCCTGGGGCCACTGTCAAGAAGCAAGCACTGCCCACTTGTTCCTGCTCTGCTTGGCAGATGGCATTTAGGCAGAGGAGCTTGCCTCAAGGGTCCTGAGCACAAAATCTCCCAAGGCAGAGAGTGGCACTGGGGCATGATCCCCTCCAGCCACTTCCTTGGTCTACTTGCTGACCCTGAGCGGGGACGTGATACCAGACATGTCTGGTGCCCTTCCCAGAGCCCTGGGAAATCTGACATCGAGGGAATACAGAAGTGGTGTCACGCCACCATGGATACATCCAGGATTTTAACAAGGGGAGGCGCAGAGGGTGAGATGCATCATCACACATAAAACAACACCTATTTTCCTCTGGTTAAAAATAAGCTACAAGCTTTACTAATGTGCTAGCAGTCTAGGGCTGTATTAGTCAGTTTAACTGAAGCAAAAACAAGCAGAACTTCATAGGAATGAGTTAAAAACAGCTGGCAGGGCTGTGAAATAGGAGCTCCACGACCAGGAGCAGCCAACAGACATCAGGTTGGCAGAACAAAGGTGAGCTTGATTGGCTGAGCATCAACACCAGTAAAAAGATGAGAGGTTGTTCACATGAGTGGAACGAAGAGGTAGATGACAATGAGCTGTGATGTCAATGGTCATTGCTGCCTGACTATGAATGCCCCCGCTCCTGCCATCTAGTGTTAAGCTTTGGGTGGAGCAGGAATCAAAGGGAGGTACAAGCGCATCCTCCTGGATCCTGCCCTGCCCAGCTGAGCTCATCTGGGCAGGAGCAACCCCCAAACACATGCACGTAGGAGGGAGGCCGCAGCATGTGTGCCGGCTTGGCTCAGCCCTGGTCTCGAGGTTTTGCAGCTCTCTCTTCTGCCCGTGTCAGTTTGAAGCCCCGGTGCCACTTACTGAATGCAGCTGCTCTCCCCTGCCCTGCCCTGGGGTGCAGATTGAACCTCAGGAGCTTCATGCTTGCTTTTCTCCTGCTGCTCGCCTGGTGCCAGCTCTCCTCCAGCTGCTGGGAGCAAGCCACAGCCTCGGCTTCCAGCACAAATCCCAGCCACAGCCTCTCCTTCTCTGCAGCCCTCTGTGAGGCCTCTCTGTGGGCTGGCGACCAGAGCAGCTGCTGACACTGCCAAGCCCACAGGGTTTGCAATACAAATAAGAAGGGGGGGGCCTCAAAAATCAACAGGATATCAATCCAGGAAAAGGCCATCAGGACCGACGGTGGTTTTTCTGGTTGCCGGCCCCATCTCCCTGCCTTGCGCTGGGAACTCCCACTGATGGGAAGGGGCTGCTCCTTGCTGCGACACTTGGGTCCACTTTGGGATCCACCCCCAGCGACTTCACTGTATGCTGGTGATGCCGGATGGGAACTGCTACTTTGGTGGTACTAAACCCCAGATCCGTACTCTCCTCCCTGACCCCATCATCCAGGCACTGTCTTCATCCCTTGCAAAGCCGGGCAGGCCACAAGGCTGCGTCCACAGTCCATTTTACCTACGTGCTATATCTTCTTATGTTCCTTCAGCACGCAGGCAGCTAGGCCCTGGTAAAACCTGCTGCCCCAAGGCCTAGGAGAGGGCAATTTTAGTGCAGGACATGGGGACAAAGCTTGGACTTTCCCAGTAACACTAATGGCAGCGGCACAGTGCAGCTCTCGAATGCACTCCCCTGCAGGTCTGGTCCAAACTCTTTAGCTTGGTTTAAAGCACAGGAAAAATCCTAACTTGCTCCTGAACTGGGTCCACTGATCAACGTGGCTTATAAAAGGGCTTGTGAGCACTCTGAGTGTGCAAGACAATACAGCCTATTTGGTTTGCAAGGGCTTTTGAGTTGAAGCTAAATGGGCTTCAGAACTAGTATATCCCCATAACAGCTCTGATATGCTGAGTCTTTTCCAGCCTGCCGGGGTATGGGACCTGCAGGGCTCTGGGCCTGGGAGATTCAGGGCCTGAAGGACTCCAAAACGCAAAGGAAACCTGGGAAGTTCTTTAGATGACAGCAACCGAAAGCAAAGGATGCCGAGATGATGCTGGAAGTAGACACGTGTCTTTCAAGGGAGCTCATTCCCTGCAGAACCCCTGGCACGTTCTGCAGCAATGCAGCTCGAGCTGCAGCCCCGGCCTCTGCAGATCTGTTTCCTTCTGCACAACTGGTCTGCGATCTTTCAAGTTTGGGGCTGTCTGTAATAAATGCAGCAGGTGCAGCCAGTAGGAGAAAGGCTAAAAATCTAAGGGAAACAGGTTACAGGCTGGTGGCAGGGCATTAGTGGCTAGCTGCAGTTAGCAAGATCAGGTCATTGATAATAAAAGCAATTATAAGAAAGGGATGGAGGAAAAAAAAAAGATGATCTGAAATAGCTGAAGTGGACGCAGCTAAGACAAGGTGGAGGCAGCACCCAGCTTCTTCACAACTGCTCAGCAAGGCAGTGAAAGGGAAGAGCAGCTGGGATTAGCAGCTAAGCAAACACGACAATAGAGGGGACCGCCTAAACTTCCTCAGTCTCTGGTTGAACAAAATCCACACAACACAAGAGCAGGGCAAAACGAACAAGGCACTAGGCCGTGCGTGACGGCAGGGTGGGCAAGGTGGCTGGAAAGACCAGCAGCCCTGGAGAAATGGATGAACTGCGGGTGCTTGGATACCCCCAGGAGCTGTACTTTACTCAGAAGGACCTGGGAAGGGAAGAGGGGGGCATGACTGGGACCAAAACAGCAGGACACAGATGCAGGGGACAGGGCGAGGAGTACAAGTGTAGCAGGTAGTGGGATGCCTGGATGGAAAAGCAGCAGAAACGCACCCCCACTAAGATGCGAGCCCAGCCCAGTTCGAGATCAGGCGCTCCTTGCACGTTTCTCCACTTCGTGTAGCAAGTGGCCTGCTGCTACGGGACCCTCCCACGGCTACGCGTGGGCACGGGAGCATGGCAAACAGACGGCAAAGCTGATCGTCCTGGGGCTGAGCGTCTCTGCTTTGCCGGCTACGCTTGGCGGGGAACTTTGATCTGTGCCGCGGCAAGGGCTGATTTTCTTAACAAATTGGGAGCTGTTTTGAATTTGCCTAATTAAAAACGTGCTCAGGCTGGCAAATCAATGCTGAAGGGGGGAGAAAAGCAGAGGGGAGGGGAAAGCAGGAAGCCGGCAGGAGGTCATGATGAATGCAGCCCCAATGCCAGCTCCACCTGGGCCAAAAATGCTTGTTACTGCATTGCCTCTGGTCCTTATAAGGGAAGACCTTGAAAATAAGTGGGAACCCCAGTATGAAATGCAGACACACCTTTTGGTAGTGCTCAGACATGATGGTGCCACGGCCTCTGCAAGACAGAGGACCTGAAGGCAAATGGGTTGGGCTAGAAGGGGAACAGAGGCACCAAGAGGTGAGCTGCCTCACCCACGGCCATGCAGCACATCAGTGGCAGGGCATGGATGGGCACTGAAGCCAAGTGCCTGGACAGATCCCATGCTCTATCTCTTGGCCTTTCCCTTTACCAGAATTAACGCAGCCAGAGCTCAGAGAAGCACAGCTGGGCTTCTTCAGCCAACCGGGACAGCCCCAGACACCCGTCGGACGCCCGCTCTGTATTGCCAGGATGGTGCAAGCCAGGCTACGCCGGCTTTGACAAGACGCAAAGGCAAGCAGAAAGGATAGGACTGATAAGAAACAGGTGACAGTATTAATTGGACCTGTCTGTCATATTGATCAGCCGCTGCCCCCATCTCCGCCAGATGCACACCTCCATTTGTAACAGAGATCTCAATGTAGCCCCCGCGCCGCCTCCAAATGAAAACATACTGCAGCTACACGCCTTCCTTCTCGGCCTCCCTCAAAGCCAGCGATTAAGGCTTGGTTCCAGTTTCCCAAACTTGCCTTTGGTATCACGCACCACATAAAACAGCCGAGCAGTAAGACTTTTTAAATACTGTGAAATCTGCTTAATTGGCACCTGCCTGATTTCTTTGGGGTGAGATAGCCAGCGGCTGAGATACGTACACTGCGCTGGTAAACTCACCACTTCGTGTCAGGACTCGAATGGCTGGAAAAGCAAGCTCGGTAGAAGGCCCGGCTTGAAACGAGATTAAATGAACCAAAAGCATTCATGTGCCTCAGCCTTGCTGCAGAGCACCCAAGCGACTTCAATGCAGGGAGTTTCAATAAGCAAGAGCCCATTCACACCTGGTCACTGCTGTGTCTAGGTTTGCAGGCTGCATTCAGAGCAGAGAGGGGATGCTCCATTAAAATGGCAACACGGGGCTTCCTCTGTATTGATGCTGCAGGAAAATGACCTCTGGGATGTCAGAAATGGGTGCAGACTGGTTTAGGTGCCAGTCCACAGTCAAAATGCATTCAGTACTGGTCCACGTACCATGGTTCAAGCCCGAGGTCCCTGGTGCCCCGTTTACGTGGTTGCCTTTCAGAGTGGAACCGCACTTCAAAATGTTGAGGCGTGCAGTTCTCACGGACCTCTCTTTCTAAACCATCCCAGGCCTGCCCTGAAGCTGGTGCTAAGAAAACATCTTCACAATGGGACTAGTGAAGCAGTGCAAGAGATGCCTAGAGACGCTGTGGGCTCTCCATCACTGGAGGGGGAGCAAGAAGAGGCTGGATGGCCATGGGGTGGGGAGGATCTAGACATAGCGATGCCTGTGTTCATTCTTACATGCGTATTTCCCCTCCTTCTGGGCTTTGCTGGTTGCTCCCACCCATCTTCCCCCATCCCTTTTTCTGCTCTGGGTCCCTTCCACGCCCACTTCTTTAGGACTTCAATGATTTCTAGGATCGTGGATTTGTCTGGGGTGGTTTGGAGGGGGTTGAACCTGCCTCAGGTAAGGGCTGGACTAGATGTGACCTGCGCAGATCCCTGCCAGCCCTGCTGGTCTGCAACCAAGTGGGGCCGCAGGAATTCGAACGAGCTCCAAGAGCCCTTTGGGTGACATGGAGGGGAAAAGGGAAGTCAGCAGGTTTCACTTCAGGCCTTTCCTTGGAAGCCGCAAGCGAACAAACCACAACCTCTTTTTACTTCTGCCTTCAAGATGCATTTCTCCCCCACTGCATTACCAAGCATCTGAGGATGCTCCTCGCTGGCTACGGTTACTTCTGCAATGAAGCCATGAAGGAACCCAGGCAGCTTCAGAGACCCCAGAGAGTTTGCACTAGGTATGAATTGGGCCCCTGGGTTTTAAGCAGGGCAAGATGTGACCTTTCCAGAAGGGAAAACTGAAAGGTGTTTTCACAAGCTGAGCCATAAAATACAATACAAAATCCCCGCAGAGGAAAACCCAGCTGGGGACATGCCAGCCTCCGAGAGGCTCTAGGAAACCAACCCTACTGTTCTCTGGGAATTCAGGCCTTTCTTCTCTAGCACCTTTATTGAGCTACTAGCTCTTCACTTGTCTTCAGAGGTGCCTCTGAACAAACTTCTCCTCCTCGCACCATGGGGAAAGGGTCTTCACTTCAGGAACAGCAGCTGTTTGGTACCCAGCCTTCTCTGAAGATATAATACCAGGGCTTAACCAAACAACCCTCACGGACCTTATGGGGCCAACACTCAGGACATCGGGGTTCAGTTCCCGAGCTCTGCCATTGCTTGGGGCATCTCCTTCCGCATCCATCAATCCCCTGTTCAAGGAGCAGGGCACTGGGAGGAGATGTTTGTTCAGAGGCAGCTGGTTCTGCATTTTTACTCGGTGTCTTTAGCCCAGCTGTACGGCATTGACACCACATTGGTAGGTCATGCTGGGGAAACAGCCTTCTTACTCCAGATAACGTGTTCAGCCACCGTTATCCCTCTGAGCAGGGAGCACATGCCACCCGCGATCAGTGCTTACGCGGATCTCAACGACTGTCACAATCAAATCACAGCTCAACAGGAGAGACCAGAGATATTTCAAAGGGCGGCTATTTCACAGATTTCATCCCTGCCAAAGAACTATACCCAGCCCACAACGGCTGTCTGAGCTTGGAGCGCATTTTTATGGCAATAACCAGTCCTGATGTCAAGCCTGGAAATGACGGAGAATTCCCCACTTCCCCGAGCCAGTGTTTAATCACCCTCTCTCTCTAAAACCCAGGTTTGCTCTTCATTTCTAAAAGTCACTCAGGCACTTCTTGCTTTCTTTTGAAATGCATGCATAATAATAGGTATAAACCATCCACCCAGCCCCACCAGACTCCAGAGATAACTACGGGCACACAGCAACACCCCGGCCAGAGAGCCAGCTTGCCATGGGGCAGTCCTGTGCCATCCTGAGAGAGTGGAGGAAACGCATGGGCAAGAAGCAAGGGTTTCTCTGAAACCAGATCCTGAATGCACATCCTGGTTTTCCCTCCCCTACATGCAGAGGCCAATCCCTTGCCGTTGCCCCTGCTAGCAGTGGCAACACTTGGTAGGAGGATTTAATTAGTGCAGGCCAGCTGGGCCTCTACAGGGAGGCACCTAAAGAAAATATACTGATCCATGCACCTGAAGCCAAATTTCTCTCTTCCTCCAGCGGTGAGCCACATGAGGAAGGGCTGCCTTTGAGTGGCAAGCAGGTCCAGCACCCAGAAGAATGGGCTCTGGCTCTTCTAGGCACTATTACAACACCAGCAAGGAGCAAACAGTCATAGCAGAAGCCCAGCATGGAGACACGTACAGACCCCAGACGCATGTGTGCGGGTCAGAGACTCGGGGAGTCATGGCTTTTGAGTGCACGCTGTTGCAGCCAAGATCTTTTTAGATACCATATTTGCAATAACCAAAGATAGCCACTGCCTGCATCCATCAGGGACCAGGACCTTCCTTCTCTTAGCTTGCTGGACCGCACGCTCCTAAATAACATCAGCCACTGCAACAGCAGGAGCAGGGGAGTGCCGGCCGTGAGGAACATGCGAGCTTGCAGACTGCTGCAGGTGGGGCCTGCATTGCACTTATCTTGTCCAGTGTCAGCCCTCACCTTGGGAAGCAAGGGGTTCACAAGCCAAGGGATGGCAGGATGGAGACTAAACAGCTTCAGAAAGCTGCACGGGGATGTCGGGAGAGCCTAATTTCCAACTCAGTTTTCACACAACCAGGCCAGACCTTTCTCCACACTACACCCAAGGGGCACCGTGTCAACCAAGATGGTTTAAGGACATTCATGTACACTGTGGACTCTGCAAGGTCTCCCAGGGGACTTGGGGCTGGTAACAGTCTTTTCTCAAAGCTTCCAGCCTACAGCAGGAGGCACGCAGCTGGTGCCTTATGCCCACAGGAATGCCACCGAGGCATCATGCGGGCACAGGGGCTCTCTCGCCCGAGCCTGAGCACAGGATAAATGGGGAGGGAACCAGCAGAGAGAAGACCCGGCCGTCGTGTGACTTACAATTGGCTGTAGCTGGGCGCCCGGGAGCATGAACTGCATTTGCTGTGCAAACATGGCTGCCGCAGTCTTCTGCTGGATCAGGTTGTTGCGTCCATTGATTTCGAGCTGTGTTTTTAAGTGTGGGGGAGGGTGGAGATATTTGCAGTTCTCTCGAGTACACCGGCCCTGGAAGGGAAAGGAAACAGCACGTCAGTGAAGGCAGCACTCAGGGGCCAGGGAGACGACGCGCTTGCTAAGCCTCTAACAAACGCCAGCACCTACATGGAAGCTTTCTGTTCAGCTACCTGCCTCCTCTCCCCCCCCTTTTCTTTTTTAAAGGCACCTGTGCAATTTTTACGGTAGCATCTTGCTCATGTGAAAAAGCCTCCCACAAAGCCTCCGGAGGTTTTGTTCAAGGGAGCCGATCAGATGAAAGGTAGACTTGGAAAAATAAGCAAAAGACTACTGCAAATAGAAATGTTGTTGTGGTGGCTGTTGTGAATGAACAACACCACCACACCAGCAAGAGCCACCCGTTTCCTTATTACTTTTAACCATTGCTCTGCGGGTCCATGGACCCAACGAGCACAGCGCCAGACTGCTGGATAGCAGCTGGAAAATGAAGTGAACTAAAAACAAAGTGCTGAGGCTGGTTGCCCCCTTTCTTTTCCCCCCACTTCCCTTTCAGACCTGATCCCATTATAGGAGGTAACGTGACATCAAGAGAAATGCATTTGATTTGCAAAAGTCATGCCTGCTGCTTTGCTGAAAGTAGCATGAGAACTGCAGGGATGGGTTTAAAACAACCATGCTTTCTCCACCACAGCATTACCTTATGTGAAACAACAATACAGCTTCACTGCCACTAACGCTCTTCATACAGCCACTAGGTCCCTTGCATCCTTTACAGTGACCATGCCCATTTCCCACCTGTGAAATCCTGCCTGGTTGAACTCTGAAGAGGAGGAGGAGGAGGAGGAGGAAGGAGGGTGTTGCCCTAGCTCCTGTTACTCTGGATGGTAGAGAAAAGCATCAATAAGATCACCAATCTGGGGAAAAAAGCATTGCTCCAAATATGTAAACAGCACTGTCAAAAGCACAGGGCGCCCCTGCCAGGCCACTTCTTGCTCCGTGCTTAGAGACATCATGATCCCAATAGATGGTGAGGTTTTTGGGGGCAAAGACCATCTCCTTGGCTATGAGTAGACATTGCTTGGCTTCACATGCAATCAGTCTGCCACTGGGGCTGCTAGTTGCACAGCATTACCTTCATTATGCTGCTCAGCAATACTACTGATAACGAGCACAACATTTCCAGGGCGGGTGTTCTCCTCTTCAGGAACCTGGCTTTGGAAACTGAGTTCCCAGCTGCATCTTAAATACTGGCTTTAAGGAAAGGAAAACATGACCGTGTGATTCAAGGCCCTGCCTGCTCAAGAAACCAAGCACGCTGGCTGCCAAACTTTAGTCCTCTAGGGAGGGGCACAAAGCCCGTCCAGACCCACAGCCCAGCATTGAGCACAGTGACAAATTCAGAACCAGGGGCCCAAAGTCGAGCTCTTACTAGGAGTTAATAGCCCAGGTGAGCCCGGGTCCAGCTAAGCACCTGGAGGAGAGACATGGGAACCTGCTGTCAGTGCCTGTTGCAGCTCCCGTCAGGCCCCATCCACAGAGGATACGAGCTATCGCTGCTGCTCTTGAACACAGGCTGCAGCTGCCTGTGCCCATGCCTCTCCGGAGGGCACAGGTCACATAATCACAGAAAATGAGGGTTGAAGGGAGCTCAGGAAGTCACATCCAGTTCAACCCCCTGCTCCAGCAGGACCAGCCCCAACTACATCATCCCACCAAGGCTGTCTACCCGGGTCTTCAACACCTCCAAGGATGGACAGTCCACCACCTCTCTGGGGAGCCTGTCCCAGTGCTATACCACCCTCCTCATGAGAAAGTTTTTCCTAATATCCGACCTCAACTTCCCTTGCTGCAGCTTGAGCCCATTGCTCCTTGTCCTGCCATCTGCCCCCACTGAGAACAGCCCAGCTCCATCCTCTTTGCAGCCCCCGGCAGGGAGCTGAAGGCTGCTATCAAATCCCCCCTCGATCGTCCCTTCTGCAGACTAAATCAGCCCAGTTCCCTCAGCCTCTCCTCCTAAGTCATGTGCCCCACCCCCTGAACCAACTTCGTTGCCCTCCACTGGACTCTCCCTTCAATGCTTTCTGCAGCGGGGGGCCCACAACTGGACACCGGACTCCAGATGTGGCCTTCCCAGTGCAGAATAAAGGGGAAGAATCACTGCCCTGCATCTGCTGGCAACGCTCCTACCGATGCAGCCCAGGATGCCCTTAACAAGGGCACACTGCCGGCTCCGTGCCACACAGGCAAAGGAAACTCAGAGCCACCTCCATCCTCGCTGGGGAGGTTCGCCCAGCCCATGGTGCAAGTTAGGGCTGCTCTCACTTATGCCGGGCAGTCAGTGTTACAGCTTCCCCACAGGTGAGGACTGCTATGATCCCTCCCAGACCTTGCATCTCCAGGCCCGGTGAGGCTGGAAGACAGAGAAGCTGGCTCTGTCCCTGTTGCACACCCTTGGGGACCACGCTCGGCAAGTCTCGAGCTCACAGCTCTGCAAGGCATCAGGCTGGCCCTGCGATGCAGAGGCCTGAGGCTGCAGAACAGCCTGCTCTGCTCAGAGGGTGGGGAAGGAAGAGCTGGGGATTTGTTTTCTAACCACTCGCTCTCTTGCTCCCACCCCAACTCAATTCGAGCTGCAGCGACACCTCCCGCCCTCTGCATTAAATATGCACGCCAATAAATATTTAATCACTGGATGGAGAACTAGGCAAGGCGTTTGGTAGCTGACAGCTACAAAACCTGAATTTAAAAGCCTGCTCCTGCAATTCATGCCAGCCAGGGAGATGGGCCTGGTTCATCTCTCTTCAGGAGGGGCACGGGGCAGAATCAGCCCTTGGCCAGGGCAGGACCGCGGTGGTGCCACCAGGTTGTTTTTCCTTCTGCAGCTGCCTGGCAAGGCCCTGGCCCAGGAGAGGAGCAATGCCCGGGCCAGGGCCATGCCTTGGACACTGCTTGCACGACAGGGTACCAGGAGAAGCCAGCACTCTCCTCCCTGCTCCAAGAGGCAGACAGGGATAAAGCTAACTCTACAGGTCCCTGCGTTACTAAACCCATGTCAGCCACAGCCTCCCCAGAGTCTCCTCTAGCAGGTGAGAGGGAGGTGTGGGGCTGCCTTTAACCACAGGAAACGTTGGAAACAACTGGCTCAGCTCCTCCACCAAGAAGGTGGCCAGAGAGATGCATCCCCAGCCAGAAGCAGCTTGCATCAGTGCAAAGCAAGGGGCAGAGGGCACTCTTTGGCTCGGGAGAGCCTTTGCCCCAGCCACGATGGGCCAAAGGGTTGCAACGGAGAGCTCACCCCGGCACCCACAATCACCCGGCTTGGCGCAGCCATTCATCTCGCCCGTCAGTAGACTGCCACGCAGGAGTGGGACCTGCATTGGCATGATGGCAGGCAGCTGAGAAGCCAGGCAGCTGCTCTTTGACAAGCTAATATTTACAAAGGTGCTCTATCAGCCCTAAAAATTCCTCTCCGCCAAAAGCTGGCACGCAGGCCGCGGACTGGGGAGACGTTCACTCCTACCAAATTTGGAATACATTTGCGTAGATGTTTTTTTTTAATATATTACAGGAATGGAGGGGGGTGGGGGATGTGCTACTGGTTTTGTAAACAACATTCAGTGCCCTATTTTAACTTGAAAATGGGCTTCTTGTTTCAACAGAGACGTCTCGGGTCATTGATTTGTCATGTAGAGCACCCCGGTTAGGGCTGGAGCACTTTATTTTAAGGGTGGGAACTACTTTAATTACAAATCGGGGCGTTGTGCTCTTTGGTGCCAATAAATTAGCATCAAGCCTTAGGCCCTGATGTTGAGATTGGATCTGGGTGGGCAGAAACTGGCACCCACGCAGAGCCTTGGGGCTCTCCGTGGACTCCACGCCTGTGATGGGGGCTGTCCATGCTGATCTGAGGGCCGCAGCATTAATGACCGGTGCCCTGACCATTCCCACTCCCTCGAGGCATACCAGCAAAGACTAATTTGGAAGCATCACAGCACAAACATCCAAAACTAGACCCCTCCTGAGGCTCATATGTGGATCAGAGGTACTGCTGAGTCTCCCTGCCATGGATGCATGTGAAAAGCTCACCAAAGTCAGGGTGGGTTTTTGCATCTCCTCTATCAAATGCTGGGGACTGACAAGAAAGGGACCTGGATTACAGGGACTGAATGTCACAAAGCACATGCCTGTGATTGTTCAAAATATCCCTGATAAGATACCTGCCCTCTGAAAACATCCCTTAGGCTCTATAGCAACATATCCAGGGCATTCATAACAGGATCTGAAATCCCACATTTCCACAACAGTTTTGTCCTTTTAAAGCTTTCAGCAGGGTACGAAATATCACGACTATTCGCAAGGGAACATCTCAGCTTATTTTGATCAGTTTTGAAGGCTGATTTCAGCCTTAGTGGAAGGGGTTGGGACATTATTTGGCCTTTAATTATCAACCTGTTGCATCAGTGAATTATCCATAGACACGGGAGGTGTTGAGGGACCAGGTGTGAGGCAGGGCCACCTCTGCCAGATGTGGAGGCAGATGCAGCTAACAGAGCAGCCGGCGGGACTGGGCTGGACCCTGGCTGACCCAGGAAGGCAGGGAGCTACAAGGTGCCACGCAGGACTCAGGGGACAGCACAGGACTGGGCCGAGCCTCCTGCCCACGATCTACAGGAGTCTGCAGGCTTGCAACTTGTTTTTAATGAAACACATTCGTTTCCCACCTTCCCGGACACCTTGCAAATATTGACTCCAAGGCTACACATGCGCTCGCTCCCTGGCCCGGGGCCGGACACGAGCAGGAGAGGAAACCCTAGGCTTACAGCAGATGCTGCTGTTGGTTGCAGAAATGAGCTCCCTACAACGATCACTTCCAGCTCCTCACAAAATGGAAGCAGCTTGTGATGGCTGGCAGCGAACGCTTCTGAGGGCCAGAGGGTTTGGAGGGCACGCGGGCAGTGCAGGTCTTTAAAAATATACCATTAACAAGCCTTTTTTTAAAAAAAAATATATATAAGACTCTCCTCACCCCTCTTCCCACATGCTCCCCCCCTCACTGGAGGCTGCTGGCTTGTGATGCACGGTGTGCTGCCAGCTCCAGTCACGCTGCTCTGCTCCGTCCTGTAAGCAGCTGGCATCGGAGGCTGGCGACGGGGGGCGGAGGTGGCTGGACAAGCCGTCTCGCGCTCGTCGGACCAGGCCAGATGCTTCTGCAGCAGCCAATTCCTAGCTCCCACGGCACGCGGGCTGACCCCCGCTGTTCCCACCCAAGGAACGATGTGCATCCAGTGGGTTTGAAGCGGTTGGCCCTTCTCTTTGGGCTATGCCCCCGGGCCAGGCTGGGTCATAACAGCACCCTGAGGACCCCCCTGCCTGGGCAGCTGGAAGAGTGGCTGCGAGAGGCGGTGCAGCCATCTCCGGGCTGCTGGCTGTCGGCACACGGGAGCCGTCAGCATCGCTGTTGTGCGTGGTTCAGCGATCCCTGCCACCTCCAAGGAGGCTCTACACGCTGGCCCTGATCCTTGTTTGGGCTGCGCCGCACACAGAGCTCCCTCCCTGAAGGCCTCTTGAGCTGCGCTAGTGACCCGATACAAGAAGCGGGTGAGACGCAAGCAAGTCGAGAAGGGGAAACGCTCAGGTTTGTATGAGCACTGCTTTTCCCTGCAGATTTGCATGTGCTGGGCTCCCAGACAAGCTATAGACCTGACGGCTTCTCTTGAAGCTGACACTTGCTGGAAACCTGAGCAGAGAGAAGGGACCTGGCCCCTTTTCAGGACAGCCAGCACATGCAGAGAGGGCTTCATGCTACAGCACTGGTGAACTCCACACCGAGCCTGAAGCTCTGCATGGACAGGCCAAAAGCAACCCAAGGCAAGGACTGGAACAGTGCCTGGCACACAGGGGCCAGACCCGTGACCACAGTCCCATGGCACAGCGGCAGAGCAAAGCGCCTGCAGCAGCCTGCTTGGTTTGAGAGGCGCTGGGGCAGGGCAGCGAAGACATATTGGTGCAGTTCGACAAGCCGGAGGTCAAGCTGGCCCTGGTGACTATGGAGGTAAAATGACGGCCACATCCCTTCCTTGCACCCCAAACTGGCCTGCCTTAGCTATGCTTGCTGCCAGACTTGGGAAGACTCTAACCTGCATGTTTTCACGGGCAGAGCAAGGGTCTCTTCTGTGCTGCTGTTTCCTCCAAAATGCCCCAAAATAAAACTGCGAGCGCAGAGAGACAACATGCCACCTGGCTACCACACTGCCACCAGCTGGGGCCATGGACCCCATGTGCCCCCACACTGACAAACGACATGTATGACCAGGGAGGACCCCACCTGATTTCTTTTGGGGACCATGCTCCAATGTTCATCTAACCAAACCTCCAGGCTTTGCAGTTGAAGCCCAGGCGCTGCATCGCTCCAACCTGCCATCCTGTCCTGCAGCCAGATGCAATCCCAGAGCTACGCTCTGCCCGTGCCTCAGGAAGCAGCAAAACCTTGAGATCACATGCTCTGCTACCAGCACAGCAAGACTGGCTCTCCTAGAGACTTCAAGGGCCTTTGTCACCACAATCTGGAGACCTTGCAACCTGCCCTCTCCTACCCAGCCAATGTATTTCTTCTCATAGCATCTCAGCAAGGGCAGCGTAATTACTTCCAAGCCACAGACAGGGAACTTGGGTGCTGAAAGATTAAGTGACATGCTTAAGGTGACTCAGGAAGGCTGTAGCAGAGGAGGGATTTGAACCTAGATCTACAAAACCCTGCCTCTCCTCGAAAGAACTGGTCTCAACCCCTTTCTAGTCCCACTGCCTGCTTGCTCCTTTCTCCAGGCCCTTGTTATAGGACCCTATTTGCCATAGCTAAGTGGCTCATCCCACACGGCGTGCACTCGCACATGGGGCTGGAACAAAGTTGATGGTGGGAACAAGCAAAACACAATGCAAGCAGAGCTTTCTCCCAGCTTTTTCAGCGGAGGATAAAACACCTCCCCTTATCCCAGCCTGATTTGGATTCTGCCAGGCGACAGACAGCGTCAGAAAAGGAAAAGCATTTGGTCTTTTCTCTTCAGCATGGCCAGATGGTGATTGGAGCTGCAGGGAGGAAGTCAGCATGGATTACTAAACACGCTGAGGTTTTGATCCACGGAGCATGAAATGCAGCAGAGTTCAGATTTGTTTATCAAATAACGGGACGGGGACGAGGACGAGTCATGCGTGGCCTGGCTGGGACACGGGTAGTGGTGCCATGCACAAGACAACCCCTGAAAAACGCCCCTTTGAGCAAATATGAAGTGGAATGTAATGGAAAGCACATGCCATGTGGATTTTGCAATATCTGGGTGGAAGGCTGCTATGAGCCCTCACTTCTGCAAACCTCCCACCCTCTTGGCTCCCAAAAATATGTCCGTCTCAGGCTGACAGGGCAGACTAGAGAAGCTGACTACCTCTGCAACGGAGACTTTCAACAGCCTCAGTGCTGGCTCCTGCAGCGACATGGGTGGGGGAGCCAGACACGTCCCTGCATACTTCCTTGCCCTGTTTTTGGGTTCAACTCTCTTAAAGGGAAGCCCTGCTTTGCAACCGTGGCTGGGCTTTGCAAACTGAAGTTTTAATTGAGCTCTGTTAGTGGCAGAAGTGACTTGCTGATTCAAGCATGCTGGTGTTTCGATGCAGCGTGCCGAGGCCTTCATTCCCTGGCAGAAACATTTTCACCTGGCCCCATCTTGCAGAAGAAATGAATGGTCACGCCCTGCCTGCGATTTGGAAAGGGCACAGCCCAGCGAGGAGCTGCAACTACCGAGCGGCTCCCAGCAGCCGTGCACAACTTCAGTGGCAAAACCTGCCTGCCTCGCACACCCCTGCAGGGTGACACGCTCCGCCTTCACATGCCTCAAACAGGCTTCATACCACGGGATTGAATTTCCACCAGCTTCAAGGGGTTTGCTCCCTGAGCAAGCCTGGGGTTGATTTTGAGCGAGAATGACTGAACTCTGCCATGAGCTCACGTGAAAGCTGGTGAAACCGAGCAGTGGGAACAGTGATTTGAGCTCCTTTGAACGGGCCGGCTCAGAGAGCAGCTTGGGGAGGTGTCCGCGTGCATCGACGGGAACCAGAAAACTCCCCTGAAACAAGAATAAGGGGGATCTGGGCACGAGCCTCTCCCAGCTGAATCTGCAGCATTCAGGCAGGCAGCCTGTTCTTCCTTCTCGGCACTGTGAGCTGAAAGCTAGGAGCCTGCCAAGGAGACAAATGATGAATTGGAAGGATTTGATTAAAACTTATCCTGCCTTTAATTTCCACCTAGCCCTGGGGAAGTCAGGGAAATAACATCTTTGCAGCCCAGGGAGGTGTTCTACCATGTTCGGTAAGTCAGGAAAATGCAAAAAGCCAGGAAGAAGCAGACAACACAGAGGTCCCTGCACACTCGTTAGTTCCTGCACACTCATTAGCCTTCCTTTCTCACCCAGCCCCATTTGACTTGGGTATCTGTGCCTCAAAGGGACACGAGACTCAGAGGAAGAATAATACGAATATCATCTTTGCAAACGTATCCGAATGGAACCTGAAAGCTGCCAATAACCGACTGGGTGAAACACCACCACAACCCTCCACTTGTTCTGTCTTTCTACTGCTTAGGCCTACATGTAACACTACATATAACATGGCAAATCAGCACCGCTTACGTGCACCGAGCACCTAGGAATAATGAGATTGTACAGCACCTCTGAAGCGTGCTCGCATCTTTAACTCAGTGCATGTCCTTATGGAAATCCAAGGCCTAGACCGCAGTAGAGATGGGTGCCTGCCACTAGTTTGATTGAGAAAACCAAAACAAGAGTAGGAAGCTGAAGCTTGGCTCTTAGTTGCTGCATTTTCTAGCCCACAGTGAGTTCAGCACTGCACAAAGTGATGCTCTCTTTGGAGAGGTGCATCCTGCCGCCATTTGCTCATCTAACCGAACCCAATGACTGCAGCAGAACTGCTGCAATTTTACAGTGGTGTGCGAGAGAGAAATTCAGCCCCTGAATTAAATGGGCCTGGGAGACCAGGGCCGGAAGTCCCATTCAACAAGAATATAACTAAGAAGCAAAAAGGAAACCCCTGTGTGACTTGTTCAACAGTGAAGCTATTTCCTTACTGCCAGCGCAAGGGCACTTCTTGAGATGGGACGTGTGTCAAGTGTTGGACGTGTGCCATATAGTGCCCAGAGCAAGGGGACCCCAGACTGGGGCACCAGGGTTTTTGCAAACTCCACCTCTTTTGGACAGTGCAGGCAAAAACATTAGGCACCAACTTAGAGGGTTTGGTAGGAAATGGACTCGTGCTGCAGGGATGTCAACGCACTTATCTGCTGCTACTTTATAAGGTCTTTATCCTTGAAATATTTGCCTTGCTCACATGCATTGCACAGTGTCCTGCAACTCACTGCAGAGAGGCAGCAGCAACACAACACAACCTGCTTCTCATGCACAGCATTTATGGTGCCACCTCTTCTTTCCCAGACCCTCCTTTTTACAGCGGAGAGTTGCTTCAAGCCGTTAAGCTGCGGCATCCAAGCAGTGAACTCTTCCGATCAGACTTGTTCAGCGCAGCCCAGACTGCTCATCACCATCAGGCGTAAGCATATACACAGCTAACACCTGCCAGAGCCAATGTTTTCTACAAGCAAGAGTGACGGGAGTTTCCTGCATTCCCGCAGTGGTTCAGGCTCTCGACGAACACAAAGGATGGGATAACTTAACACCCCAAGTCTGAATTCACCTTGCAATTTGGAAAGCTGAGTTCCTTCCAGGGCATTTACTTCTGCTGAATACAACGGTGCTCTGCTGTAAATCTCCAGGGCTCGGCAAATAGGCAATAGCTGCCCTGCTGCACTTAGATGCACCATTTTCATCCAAGCTGCTGGTTATACTCGAAGATCCTTACAAATTCATAGCGCTTATTCTGTAGTGGAAAGACCGGTAGTCCCTGCAAGACATGTTTACAACCGGCAACTCTTTCCACCCCTGCTTCCCTGCCAACCTCTCTTCATATGCACCGTTGATAAAGCCTGTCTACAGTCAATTAAAAAACATGCACTGAATTTAACCTATCGAGTATGTGCAACGTGCGTTCCTGCTTTGAGCAATGGGCAGTGTTCACCGGATCCAGGGAATATCGTTTGACAGAAGTGGATTTTTCTTTTTTGGGGGTGGGGGAGGGGGGCAAGGAGGAAATGAATTTGAGAGTCAAAGATCTGGAAAACATGCTTGTTAGCAGCCAGATTACCACTTGGAACCAGCTGAGCTCCATGAAAGGAGGCGAATGAAATGCTTGTCCAAATCTTCTTTTTAATTCAGCACTATTACATGCTAATAGTGTGGGATTTTGTGACACAAGTCAACAGAATAAAAATATCTTTGAACTGAGGACACAACACACGCACAGGGATTTTTGTGAACAGAGCAAGCAAAAGGCTTGGAACTATTTTAGTCATCGTTTCTTCCTTTCAAGTACTACTCCACTACGCTTCTAGCATCTGGGAAGCTGAAAACGCAACTAAAATAGCTTTTGTGAATATGACACCAAACACGACGTGTCTCCAAGCAAATACTTCCATCAAACCCTCCTTGTCACAATATTGCTGGAGCTTCTGGTCAATAATCATTAGGAACGGCTGCAATAGCATCACCCAAAGGCCTGTTCCCCGCTCTGTGATGACAAAATGCATTTAGGGCAGATAGGAAGCATGTCCTTTTGCAGCATTAATATTCCCAAGGGGTGTGCGTGTGTCTCTGGATGGCTACTGCCAACCCTAAAAGTACGGAAGGCAGTTTTAGGAGGAAATCCTGGAATTTCACTGATTGCCCTGCTGTCATCGAGTCTGATAACTGTGCCAATCCTCAGAGCGGCATCGCACTGGCTTATGTATACAAAACTTGTAATTTCTTTCAGTCCCCTTTGTCTCCTGCCGTATTGTTCCTCCAGACTGCTATTATTCAGGCTGGCTTTTTAAATACCAAACACAGTTTTCTCTTGTCCCTTGAACCACTTTTTCATTGCAAAGCCCATAATCCAATTCTACAACTTTCACTGGCTGATTGAATCTCCCCCCAAGGTCATATGGGAAGTTGATGCTTCTGACCTTCCTCTACCTACAGTGTCTGCTGAATATTACAATTGAAGCCGGCAACTCCACGTAGACAGAAGCAAGCAAAGTACATTAAAGCCCGGGAGAATAAATGTTACGGCATTATGTTCATGAATACAAATGCAAGGCATGTGGCAGCGATGGCTGCCTCTCTCCTTGGGGGCACGCAGAGGAAAAAGATAAATGGAGAAAGGCACAGCTGGGAACGGCCCGGACCCCAGGACTCAGCTCCTGCATGGAGCGAGTCCCGATGGTAAGGGGATTCCCGCTATGGTGCCACATTGGGGGAGGTTAAAAAGAAAGAGGAGTTACGTTTTATTTAGAACTTGGCAACCCACCGCCACCCACCATCTGAGAACCAGCCCCGTTTCTCTGTGTGTTGTTGCTCAGCTCAGAAAACAGCAGCTTAATGGGTATAAACAATGCCTCGGGTTTTTTTTAATTCTTATTTTTTTTTTTTAAACAAAAAAACCCCCAAAAAAACAAACCATAATCCCATCTGGGCTGACAGCTCACAAGGAGCCTGGGAAAGTCCCCTGCAGCTTGCGCCCTGGGTGCACTGGGCACGTCACCTGCTGATACCCAGGTGCTCTCGCCAGGTGGGCGAGCGCGGCCCAAAGGCACCGAGGGAGAAAGGAGCCTCTCCCAGGCCACACGTGCTATTTGGAGCAGCACCTAGAAAGCCAAGTCCGAGGCCCACGCACCATGGGATGTGCCAGCTCCACTGCCTCGGCCATCCACCCAGCCCTGCTGCGGTTTGCACTTTGCAGAAACCCATTTGTGCTGCAGCGCCATGCCCAGGTGAATGCGGAGACCTAGGCGGGCGCACCTACCAAGGAGCTGCCTCTGCTCAGGACTTTCTAGTTCCCCTCGCCCAGCCCGGTAACCCTCGGACCCCCCCTGCAGAGTGCCAGGAGGTCACTGGGAAAGCCCAAGCGCCTCTCAACTCCCCTCTCAGGTCTTCTGATACCAGTGGTGAGCAACAGCCTCCAAAGCGGCAGCCAAAGAATACCCCAACCCCGACTCGCGCGGAACAAACATCCCACCTGGGTTTGCTTCTAAAACCTTTGCTATTTGCCAGCCTGCTTTATCATCAGCCGCATAAGCGGTCTAATGCATAATTAGAGGAGCTGCATAGGGCTCACGGCTGCCTTTTCTTCCCCCCTTCTCCCCGGTCCCTCTTCCACGTGCTCTTTAAATAGAGCTTGGCAGCGGAAAGCAGCAGGGCGGCCAATCTTTGTTATAATCTGCAGGGAAAGGCAGGAGCGGGCCGTGTAAATATTTGCCATAGTTTCTTCCGTGGAACAGGACATGCTGTAGCGTCCGGGGCAGAGGACTAGTGGAGCGCACGGGCACCAGCGAGAGGGCAACAGCTCTGAGAAATGCGGCGCTGCAGCAGGAGTAGCAGCAGCAGAGGGCAAGGGAAGGCACCCTGTGCGCCAGCGGCACGTCGAAGCCCCATGCACGAGTAGATCTGGGTCCTAAGTGAGGTCAACGGGGGACATATAGGCCGCACACGAGCATGTTTTTAACCAAACCCCATAAGCGCCATCACATCCGGCACACAACGTGCTGAATTCTGCCGTGCATGGATTTCAAGCCCTGCTGCTCTTCTGTGCTGCGTCCCCCCCACATGTGCAGTGTGAGCACAACCTCTAACGATCCAGCCTCGTTACAGAATTCCTGACATTCCCAAAATTCTCCCAAACTCTCATGAGAGAAGCCCTGCTCGGCTCAGAGCCGCCTCCCTATTCAACCGAGCAAACCTGTCCCGTTAGTCTCAAAGGAATACAGTGCAATATAAAGCCTTCATGCTGCCCAAGCTGGCACAAAGGCTTCAAGGCACGTAATGAGGAAGCCTCATGTCTGCTTGACCCACGGCTCAGGCTGACCCACAGGCCTAGAAAGAGAAAGGAGCTGCACTTGCAGGCCCCCAGTCTAAAAACCATGTCTGAGTTGCTCTGCGTGGTGCCAGGAACGAGGATTAGCAGCTAATGCCGTTCATAGAAACCGGCACTTCAGATGCTGAGAGGTTAATTCCATGCACCCGCTGCCTAAAATCTGTTCCCAAGCCTCTCCCATAAAGAAACAGGCAGGATGCAATCCCTCAGAGTTTGCCGGGTGTTGTTTTGGAAGGACGCTGGCTTTCTCGCCCATGGCACGGTGCCTGCTGTGCCCTGCTCTCTGCTGCAGATCACAGGAGCGATGCTGGAGGGTTGGACTGATCCTGAATTTCCAGCTGAAAGATGAGCCCCATTCACCGGCAGCAAGTAGGCACTTTGCTAAGGCTCTTGGTACCCTCCGGGATTGCATGATTGTTTACAGGAGGAAGAAAAGAGGAGGCCCCAAAGTCCCAGGCAGAGGGAAGCCCTCAAGCCGACAAACCCGCCAGCTCCTTAGCTAAGGGTTGATCAGCCGTGCACAGCACAGCTGCTACAGCCCTACGCAGCATCCTGGATCCCTTCCCCTTGTTTGGGATTGCATAGTGTGTGCCAAGGCCCGGAGGCAACCAAACAGGCTCACTGGAGCCCTATATTGCACAAAGTGCGAGGACAAACACACGGGTTTGAAACCACCGTTGCGGTCAGCTTAAATTCTCCTTCCTTGGACAAGCCTGCAGGCATCGGACCCCTCGCGGGGTTGCTTTTGGCTGCGGGCAACTCTGGGGCTGTACTTACATGTGCAGCAAAACCCCTACAGTCACTTCCTCCTTTCAGCTGGTGGAGATGGATCCGCCTACGCCTGGATCAGGTGCGCGCAGCCTGGAGGGCAGTCGGGAGGCTACCAGCGATTCCCATATGTGCCGAGAGCAGCTGATCTGGTGAGGATGGCTTTTTCTGCCAGGCTGCGCTGACCTTTCCTGAGGACATCTGCGGCGTCGGCAGAGGAGCTTCCATGTCTCTTGCCCAGCTGGGATGCAGCACGCCTGGCACTGGTGCCCACGCTGGGGAGCATGCACCTGCCTGCTGGAGCAGATGGACCCACTCCTGCTAGAAAGCCCCGTCGTGTGCCTCTGACACAGCGATGCCTCCAACTCCTCCTGGGACATCTCTCTTCCTCCCAGGACTGGCCCCCCAAAAAGTAGCTTAAATTATACATTCTTCCCGGCACCCACCTGCTCTCAGGGGCTTTCCTGTACTGACCAATATGCAGCCTCCCCCTGGACAAAGCCGTTTCAGGGCTCTGTAGTTCCTGTGGCCTGCTGTAAATACATGCCCATGCTCTGCTTACCCTGAAGTCATAGGTCTATTTAGGCTAGAACATATAATATTGGTATGGCAAGGGTCTTAATCCATCCTTGTGATTAGAAACGATCAGAAGCGATGACAGTGAGGCCCTGCGCAACACAGAACATGAGAGAGTGAGGAAAAGGAAGCAGAGGTGAAGAGAGTTGACTAAAGCCACACAGCACATCAGTGTCAGATGAGAACAGAGCCCAGGTCCCAGCTGGGACCCACCTGCTCCTACGCTGCTCTCCTCCCAAGCGACCGGATCCCCAGTGCCAAGCTCCTAGCAAACACATCATGACAAGGAGACAGGCAGCACGAGAGACCCCGCTGCCTGGCACAGCACAGAGCCCAGAGGCAGGGTTGTAACATCCCCACTGCTAAGACTGTGCTGCGATCTGCACTGCTGGCCATGAACGACATCCCCTGGGCAATGCTGCAGGGCCCGAGTTTTAATCCCTCGGCTAGATGTACGGATAAGGCAGGGGACGGTTTCTCTCCCTCTCCCCTGCAACTTCCAGTGCCGGCTGGTATCGTGGCAAGCCACAGCACGAAGAGGAAGCACATGACAGGCTCACGACGTTTGGCCTCCCTGCCGGGCTGTTTTTTCAAACCACTCGTGTGCAGCCATGATTCTGCAAAGTACTCATCTCTGTGCACCTGCTCCAGGGTACTATGCGCTTAGCAAACCATAGTCCACAATGAGCGATGCTCTCAGGTAGGCTGCCCACAGCGCCAAGATGTCTGTGCTGCTGCCAGAGCCCTGGCCCCTGCAGCTGGGCTTGCAATACAGCATCCTGCTAGGAAGAAGTCCACCCGTTCTGCTCGCAGCATCCTACGGCAGAGGAGACAGGGAGCTAGCCACTGTGAAGGGGTTTCCAAGCATGAAACTACTCATCGAGCTGCAGTGTTTACGCCACATGAAAGCCCCTCAGGTGCGCAAAGTGGCCAAGGGACAGCTGGTACCCACTGCCGCCCGCCCGCTCTAGATGCGCTGGGTATTTCTGACAACGTGGAAGCCGTTCTCCAGGGGCTGCCCTTGAAGTTAGCAAATGAAAAAGGCTTCGTGTCATATGAGAAACAGAAAGGCCAGGGCAAAGCACGGTCAATCTCTCCCTTCTCCAGGGCCACATTCTCAGGCTGGGCACCGTCACTGAGACGGGGGCCCCATCCTGGTCCCTCGCTGTCTACAAGAGTTCCCCTCCTGGAGGGTCTCTCCAGGCAGGCAATGACCCGCTGGGCCTACGTCAGGGCTGCGGAGCTGCAGTAGCAACGTGGCTTCCCTGGGAGGATAGCCTGGGAATTGGGCGCGTGCCCCAGGCCGGCAGAACCACGCACCGACTGTGCCCAGACAGCAAAGAGGGTGCAGGCATGAAGCCGGGGCACTCTCAGCAGCCTGCCGCTGCTCTTACCCTGGTCCTGGAGACCAGCTTCGCCTTTGATCTCCCTACGGCTTTGTCGTAGGCAATGCTTTAGGGCTCTGGATACACAGTCTGCCATCCCCGGGTCATGCCTCTCCGCAGTGCTGGAGCAGGGCACAGGGAAGATGCGGCGTCACAGAGCAAGGGGCACACAAATCGCTGTGCTGGATCACCAGCCACGCGTCGGGGACTCGCATCAAGGCCACGTGGCTGACGTCAGGGGATTGATGCCGGCTCAGGCCCTGACCCCTCTTTCTTCTCAATGATGCTGCAGTCCTAAACGGGGCTGGCTGGCCCCCGCAAAAGGTCCCAGTGCCATCCCAGCTACAGACACGCGAGGCCAGGCTGCCTCTGCCGGAAAACGTGCAGCCGCGTGATGATGGGGAATGAGGTCACGGCATCAACATGAGTGCCGGGCGGTTGCAAAGCAAAATCCCTCTCCCTCGGCACACAGGCTGTCACCTTTCAAACCGGGTTCAGCCACTGACCTTCTCTTCCACTGTCAGTGACCTTATTAGCACTAATCGTGTTTCTAATAATAGCGTGCATTGCCAGCAGACCATCTGCTGCACCGTTTGCCTGCGAATCGTTAGAAAAGGCAAAAGGGTTCACTTCGAATTTTTTCCTTTTTTTGGTTCCCAGCAAACAACGTTTCCTTTCAGCAATAATAAACCTCTCAGGGCCCAGCTCCCAGCTGAAGCCATGTGTGCGGAGTGACAGCACAACCATGCTCCAGCTCTGCAAGGGAGGATTCAGAGTCACGGCGGCACTGGAGCTCCACCTCCAGCCCCCTCCAAACCCGGGAAGTCACGGAGTAAGCAGGTACCAGGGGCAGGACTGGGAGATGTCAGAGGCAATTGACAGCTGGAGATTTTACTGAGCACACAGACTCAAAGTCCTGAGATGCCCTGGTAGCAGCATATCACAGACTCATAAAAAATGAGGGTTGAAGGGAGCTGAGGAGGTCACATCTAGTCCATCCCCCTGCTCAAAGCAGAACCAGCCCCAACTACATCATCCCGGCCAAGGCTTGGTCTACCTGGGTCAAAGAGAGAGTCCACAACCTCTCTGGATAGCTTGTTCCAATTTTTTTCTCTATCAACCTCTTCTCATATTACCTACTTTCTACTTTAGGACTGAAAGTACACTGCTATGCCATAGCATGAAATAACCAATCTTTAATAGCATTGAACACTTTTACCTCTGTCCAGGGAGATTCTGCCTACGTGCCCCATACCAGCTTTCAAGCACAACTTTTAAAGGGTCTGGCTGTGCCCAAAGCCCATGCACACAGAAGCAGCTCTTCAGATGTGGGTATGCTGACCCGCAGCGACTTCCAGGGCATTGCCACCCACTGCACTTTACAGTGCCCATTACTGTAGTGTTGGGGCACTTGACAACCTTTATTGCACCGGTCTTGGCAACACCCCTGCAAGGCAGAGAACGGTACCACAGGGCTGTCTTTATACAAGGCAGGAGGTGCCAGCAGCTGTTTTATGAGCAACAGCAAAATAACACTAATACACAGCAGTAAAACTCTGCCTGGATTGGGCAAGACTCTCCAAGCATGAATTTAATAGCGAGGAAGGTTTTTAACTAGGCTCGGCTCCTCTGCAGAGTCCTCTCAAAGCTCTGGCCAATAAAAACTAGATGCTGACACGGGCGAGGTCAGGAGACAGGCTCTTTTGCAAACCTGGCCTGTTCTCCTTGCATGTACTTAGAAACATCCAAGCAGGCTGATGGCATAGGCATGTGTGATTAAACGTGTGCACCTTTCAGAGGGGCAGGCTACACGCCAGGACATTACAGCCTTCAAGGACTGGGTCACATGGGCACAGATAGCTGTGCCCATGGAGTTGCCTCAGCTCGTGTTGCTGACCCACTGCCGTTACTCTTGCTTGCATGGCACCATCCGTGGACCACTGGAGGATGCCTTCATGTGTGCAGATGCAGGAGGCACTTGCACAGGATCTAGCGACCTGCTCTTGGGTGCAATCTATGCACCTACCTTTTACAGGAACTGGGGAGGGAACAGGACCCTGAGCAACTGTGCATGCAAAGAAGACAAAGCCTGTAATGCAGGGAGCACAGGTGAGGGAAAACCATGCCATCAAATACACCTGGTGCTTGGGAGGAGGCAGAGGGCGAGGCTTCATTCATGCACCCACGACCTTGAACCCCGACTCAACAACGAGGCATCCATCTAAGCGCTTGGCTCGTGTTGACGGGGCGCTTCAGCTTGCCGGGCAGTGCCCAAAAGCAGCAAGCCCTGGGCATGGACCGCAGCACGCTACCCACATTATACTATGCCCGTAAAAGGTCTAAAAAAGCATCGGTTCAAAAGCAGATGCAGGAACCCAGGAGGGTTCAGACTCGCATCCCAAAAGATTTTCTCTGCTGCTTCTTTAGGCAACTGCGAACAGCCGTCAGCACTTCGCCATCCTCCAGCCAACCAGAAAACCAAGGTTACTCTTGGCTTCGGTGAATAAGGGAAATGCTGCCGGCTCTGTCCCCTCGGGACAATGGTTGGCTCATGGCTCAGAAGCCAGAGCTGGGCACCTCTAAGCACATGCCAGGGCTCGCTGGCTAGGGGAAGAGATGCCGGCAGGGTGGAAAACCTCGCTCCTGGACAGTCCTGCTGAGAGGCCATCCTCAGAAAGACAAGTTTGTGGCGAGCCAGCCAAATTCCAGGGGGTTTAGGTGGAAATATGCACACAGACCCAAAGGCTGAACTAGGTGTGGTGGCTGGAAGGGAAACACCACTTGAAAAACCATGGGCTGGCCAAGAGGACGGCAGTGCCACGAACCTCCTGCCCATGCACATGTCCAGTCCTTTTGCAAATCGAGCTAAGCTCTCAGCTTATTAGCAATGGATGCCCTTTTCCTCCAAGCACATCTCCACTGCTAATAAGCACAAGAGTGAGGGGCACGGCCTCTGCATCAGAACTTCCTAGCCCTTAAATACTGGAGGCTGCAAACAATACGCCATGTCACAGGCTTGGGGTTTATGGAGGTCACCAGACTCTGCTCCTCTTCTCTTCACCAGTGGAGGGGTCGCAAACAGCTGTGGTTGCTGGGTTATTTCCCATGGGCCAAAAGGGGCTGAAAACATCAAACCCCAGAAAGGAAATCTGTGACCCCTGAAGCAGCCAGGCAAGAAGCACATCGGAGAGGGACATGCCCAAGAGATGGCCTGGACCTTAACCAATACAAGCAGCAAAACGCAAAATGCTTCATCCACCCCAAGCAGCAGGGAGGGGAGCCCAAGACCTCAGGGAGAAGCAAAGCCCTGAACTCTGCTATTTTGGCATGGTCCCACCCTGGCAGCAATGTTGCAGGAGGTCGGGGGGGGGGTGGCAACTCTGGGGATTGCAGCTGTGCCCCCACCCGTGCCAGCTGCGGATGCAGTCTCTCACTGCCTCGGCTCCAGGCTGCCGTCTCCCTCCGGCCACATCACAAATCCTGAGGTCTTTCCTCCAGCCAGAGGCCCCTCCGCTGCCCCACGATGAGTCCTGAAAGCAGATAGGGCCTGTCTGCCCTGTTGCACCCCAAGGAGGAAGCTGGAGCCCAACAAGAGCCAGTGGCTGCCTCGGGCTGTCCCCGAACTCGGCACGCCCACTGATCTGTGCCTGCCAGACCCAGCCAGCTCTCTGGCATCCAGACTACAGGGGCTAACAGGCACTGAGCACTTCACTTGATTCTGGCATAGGCAGATCCTGACATCCAGCTGCCCAGTCCCATAGTGCAACCCTCGAGCCAGATCCTAGTATATCCGTAAGAGCCTTTTACATCCGGCGCAGCAGAACAGGGCATCCGCAACCTTTCTCCCTGCAGACAGTCACGGCCCAGAGAAGCGCACAATGCCCCTGGGAAGTGGGTCTGCTCGCAGGTCCCTTCTGCTCACATCATTGCACCAGGCCTCTCCCTGCTGCTTGGTCCATGCTAAATAAACCCAAGCCACTGCGTACAGTGCTTCAATGGGACAAAAGTAGGCATATTAAGCTGCTTAAAACAACCATATGGGGTTTTTTCTTGGCACAATGTTCAACATACCCATATAGTGTCTGTTCTGTGTTCCAACATCTCACACCATTATAGAAGTAACTTGCGTGGCTACAGTCAAGCATATGGGCACAACGTGTAAGGTATTCATTCACAGCACTGTTGGAGCAAGCCAGTGCTGAAACACAGAAGCCAGTAACAGGGGCTTCTTCACAAGCAATCTCATTCCCTTAATTGCAAGAGAATAGCCCCAGGGGTGTCACCCTGGAAACACAGCATCCCAAAAGGAGCCTGAGCCCTGTAGTCCATCAGGCCCTTCGCAGGAGCACTTGGTTTGATGGCAGCTGCTGGGTCAGAGCTATCCTGAAGCCTGGTCCACCTCATACTGCAAAGAAAGGTACAGTACGTATGTGCTGGCATGATTATTAAGTTACCAAGCACATTATTGAGGAGTACATGCACACAGAATCAGACCCTCTTATTATTTTAAGTCACTTTAGTTCCTTTATTCAAACTACCACCCTGGTTTTACTGGCACTGCAAAAATACCCAATAATGACAGTTTTCATACACGTTCCTCTTGCAAGCTGCACTGAAGTACATGCCAGAAGCAACACACAACACCCAGAACACCTGTCAAACTTTTAGTAGTAAACTGCTTGGTTCTTGGTCAAAAATGGTTTCAACAAGGCTAAAGAATATGAGCAGCCCCATGTCAGACAACAGAAAAGAAAGATTGCAAACACTGCTCACCATTATGCATATGACTGCCTTGCTGTGTGTGCAAAGTGCAATGCCCCAAAACAGGCTCTAAGGCTCAATCACTACACTCCTCTAGTTGCGTTTCCAGAAAAAATTCGTTTTTAAAGAAGAACCCAGCCAAACTGAGCTCAGTGACATGTGTGATACTTCTGATAAGTTCTGCAATCTTTAAATGAGAAGCCCATCTCAAACAGGAGGAACCCACTGCAGGCAAGATAATGTGGTATAAGATCAGTACCCAAGCTGCAAGGGATGGCCTGGCATGTCCGAATCCCATGATCAGCGAGATTTGGGAGGTCAGAAGGAATTTTCTACACTAACAGCAGGTGCCAGGTGCTGCCAGTCTGTTATGGGAAACAGAAAATGTGGATAACTGGTTCTGGATAACCTCGGCTTGTTTCTAAATTGCAGCCATTATCAACATCACACTGCAAACATGGAAGCTTGTAGTTCAGCCTCAGCTACTTTACAGATAGGAACAACTCAACATTGTGCTCTGTGCAACTCTGTGCTTTTGTTAAAAGTTTGGACAAAACATTACTTCCATGTTATATATATTTAAACATTTCAAGGCTGTCAAAGAGCCGACCGCAGCAGTTTGAGAGAGAGTTACGTTTTCGAACTCGACCTCCGTAAATCCAAGTCTGCCCACCTGAGATCTTCAGCACGCTGCTTTTTGGCTTCTGATCCTCTTGAACGCACATAGGCGAACAGTACATGCCCCAAGTAAACAAATCAAACCTGGGCATTAATCACTTTCTGGGCACCCAAAACCTTAGTTGCACAAACCAAAACCTCTCTGAGAAGCCCCACTGTCTGCACATTTTTAATAAAATCCATTAGCATGATTCCCTGCCTGAGTGACATCACTTATCAATGCATGTTTCTAGTAATCCAGCAATGTCTTTTTTAAAGCTTGTTTAAAGATGCAAAGCAGCAGCAAAGCACTCGCACTGACAATTTCCTGGCAAGGCAATTAAAAGCTGATAGGTTTGCAGCAGGCAGTTAGCAAAGGAAAGGTTTAGTTACTAACTTGGTGGCAGACTCCTAGAGCCCTGTGGTATGGCTCTGCAAAAACCAGCAGCCCAAGTTCGGCCCCCAGAACAAGGCCCAAGGGTTTGCGTACAACAGGCCTACCGTCATTTCTGATAACTTCTAATTAAAATGCAAAATTAAACTATTTTCCTTCATATCACTGTTATTTACCCCAGAATTAGAGCAACCAGTGTTGTAATGGATGGATGGAAGGATGGATAGGGCAACTATCTTTTATAACACTGTAAGTACCTTTCTCTCCTTTGCTGAAATTTTATTTTCTATTTCATAGCTTCTTAAACTAATACCCCTCAGTGAAACATAGCAGATATCACCACGCCTCATAAACCAGCAATATGCTGGGAGAGCATTTTTTTTCCTCCAGTGCAAGCTGAACAGCGTTATCCCCAAATGATACAAAACCCCACCAGCTATTACTGCACTGATACCCACCAGTCTGACCCATTAAGGACAGAGATAACAAAAAGGAAGCCCAGACAAGGATGAGAAAATGCTTCATCAAAGGTAGCAGTTACCAAATTCAAACAATCCCACTCGTCTTATGGAATAATGAAGGCAGGCAAGGGGTTGGGGGGGAAAGTGCAGTCCTGGTATCCAATCCAAACCTATGAAGAGCTTTTAGAAACCCCCCCCCCCCCTTTTTTTTTTTTTTTTTTTAAATCTGCCAAGGAAAAATGTCCTTCATTGCCCTCGCTTGGGAAAGATTCCTTCCCAAAGAGCCAGACTTGCAGGACCTTCATACCACACTGTGATGTCTTCCATATGTCCTACTGACACGACACGCAGGGGGAAGATACACTCGCACCCAAGGGACGCGCAGAGCGTTTTGCGAGTCCTGGGCCACTGAGTGCCTTTCCTGTGGCTGGGATTGCTCGGTCCTAATGTAAGCACACGGACATACAAGCATTGCACAGAAGCTGCATGCCACCCGCTCACCGCCATGAAGCTATTATGTGCCGAGTTATAAGGACAAGCATATTCTTCTAGCTTAATTGGGGGCTGCGACTTGGCTTTTTTTTTTCCCCCCCCCAAGCGGAGAAGTAACGCCACTGGTCCAGATAAGCAACTACTGAGCAAATACCTGGGGCATTACAAGACAACAGGGGACACCAATCAGCTTCCAGCATCCCAGGTTCAGTCTCCAATAAAGAGAAACAGCTGTTTGGCAAAGCTGGAAATGGTCAAAAGGACACAAAACCGTTTCTCGGAGCAGGAGAGCAGGCAAAATTCAGCAGAAACCAGGGGGCAGGGGGCTTCAAATGGCTTCCTTCCCACACGCCTGGGCTGCAAATACAAATAACAAGTTGGAGAAGCCACAGAAGTTAAGTTAAGAGGCCCCTGCCCTGAGGCTCTTCACAGTAAGTGCAAAACAACAAGGTCCATGGATGCCTCCCAGGCATGGCCCTCTGACGGCAGAGTTGGCTGAACTGGAGACGAGTAACTTGGGCGCCATGAGCCGTAATAATCAAGAGCTCCAAGAGAGGAGGTGGCTTTGGCCTTGCAACTTGGATGGGAAACATCTCTTGCCTGGAGCTATGGAGTGCCAGCGTGAGCTGAGACGTCCCCACAAATCACTTCTTGCCATTCCCCATAGGAGCCTGGCAAGCTCCCCCATCACTCAGGAATACAGATGTGATTTTTTCAGGTACAACGTGATAATTTCACAATCAAATGTGCTAGGGAGAGAGCTGGGAGCTGTAGACACATTCCTGAACGCCTCTGACAGCAGTTCTGCGGACCAAAGACCTGACCTGACATTTTTCACCCGTCAATTTGATATAAAAGCCCATCCCAGTCTCATCTGAAATGTGGACTGTGATTGCCAGAGCAACAGCTCAGGATAATTAAGGTTATGAGGACAGAGTAGCTGAGCAAACACGTTTCTCAGCTCTGTCACCAGTTCAAGAGGGACTTTAGTGCTAGATTTTTTGATAGCATTATGACCATGATCCCTAAAGTGCTGCATAAAAATGATAAAAACAAAACAAAACATGAAACCCATTTAGGGATTGAAATCCAATTTTTATAGGACTCAGCTGAAGAGTGATGCTGAGGATCTTGGGAAAGATTCCTCCTCAAAGATGTTGCAAACGCTAAAATTCAGGCCAAGTTAATAAAGCACACTGCATTTGTGGCACAGGAAAACACTGGATCTGAGGAACAAAGCAAGCATAGATTTGTTTAACGCTGAATGGAAAATACTACACATTCATTCTAGAGCTGGAGGGCACATCTACATGTGCATTAGGGTGTTTTTTCAAATGCGCATTAAATTTAGTACCTCCAATGTGAAGTACTAAAGAAATATGCACTGAGCTGCCTTAATGCACGGTAACAGATGTGCACAGTTTTTACCTGATGCTTAAGGTGCTGTAGCCTATTTTACTGCACATTAGCTTAGCACTTTTTTTTAAGTGGTGCCTTAATGCTCAGTAAGACTATTGTGCATTAAAGTGCATGTGTAGACAAACCCGTGGATCTGAACCAGGATGCTGTGAGACCCTGTCAGGGGGTGCACACAAGGAGCCCAGCTGCATGCGACTCTGATAACCTGAAAGCAGATGGCTTGGGCTGTCGTCCTTCCTAGTTCACCTCTCCCTCCACCTCTAAAAACTTCTCTTGGAAAGGGAGGCACACGGGACCATTAACAGCAGTTCTCAACTGGGGATGCTGCCATGCTCCAGAAAGCCCCGGAGCAGTGCCCTGGCACTGAGAAGGTAGAAAATCACTGCCCTAGACCCTTTTTCTCATTTCCCAGAGACATCGTTACCAGGAGATACTACAGCCAACTGGGTGGTTGTACCTGCAAAGTCCATTTTCACTAGACATGGTGCATCTGACCTGGGCATGTCTGACAGCGATGCATAGCTTAATGAGCACTATTAGGGTCTAGACATGCGCCTAAAATGAGGTTAGGGTCTAAACATGCACTTGAAAGTGCCCATTATCCTCAGGCTCCAAAAAAACTGGTGGAAAATGGAGTTACAACACAAAGTGGATGTTGAAAAAGACTGCAGCGTCAGACCCCAATCGTATGACACCAGCAAGCTGCGGCTTGTCATCTATAGACAGCTTCGCTGGGATGCTTTCACCAAAGAAGTCATGCTTGGGGTAATGGCGCATTTGCAGAAACACAGACAGAGCTTTAAAAAGCACCTGGCCATTTTGGGGTGCCAGGAGCTACCCCCACACCATGAAGAAGATGCCGTGTCTGTCTGTGAATAAGCAGAAGCGACAAAGCAGCAGGGGTGTCACCTGCAGCTGCCTCTCTGGCCTCTGAGGTTGGCCTCACTCCAGCTGGCAGCTTCCAGAGAAGGGGCACAAAGTTCATTGTTTTGCCTGAGAAAGTCTTAAAGAGGCAACAACCACAGTGGGTTAAGGACCAGTAAGGCCCAGGACTGAGCACTGCCAAAACAAAGGAACTATCCAGCTCCTGACACACTCGTGCTCGTGTTTCAAACCCATATGACAGCTCTGTGCTTCCCAAACTGCAACTGCACCGTTTTAGTACAGCCACTGAACAGGCTAGGTTTGACCATCTGGTATCCAACAGTACAGACCTGCCCTTGGGTAATGGCTGGTTTTATGCTTAATTTTACTTTTGGATATTCTTTTCCCTGGTTTACTTATCGCTATTCCTACCCCTGGTGGGGAAAGGAAGAAGTGGTGTTGGGAACTGCACCTTTCAGCAGCTTGGCCTCCTAAACCTAGGGAAGGATGGCTGCAGAAGTTGCTCTGCAAGGCACGATTCGTGGAGGGGGGGAAAGAGGGCCTCTTTTCAAGCCGCTTAAGGCTAGAGTAATCCCTGAACACCCTGGCAGGTAGAAAGCTGCAGAAATGCCCCAGTCACCTCATATGGATAGACCCGGCCTTCCTCATGTAATGCCCAGCATGGAGCTTTGCAGGGGTGTAACCAGAGTGGGGCAACTAGGGCAATCGATCGAGGGGTGCATGAAAAAGCTCCCACCGGCAACCACAGAATTGCCAGCAGAGCAGCAGCAACCTGAAGTCACTGCTGTCTTGGGTGCCTCGCCACATCACTAGGCAGTTGGGTCTTTGGGCCCGTCTCAGGTGCTGGCTTGCTTGGAGAGTCTCTGAGTTGGCTATGGGAAGCTGGTGGAGGGAGGGACACTTTCCTTCGGCTCAGCTGGCGGAGAGCTTGGGACGGTCCCTGTAGACCATCCTCCTGGACGGGCACACGGTGGGCTCTGCACAGACGCAACACCCTTCACCCCAAGCTCAGGCTTCTCCCTGGAGCCTGCAGGGATGACTGCAGTCGGAGATCCCTTTCCCTTGCAGCTCAGTTGCTCGCCAAGCTGACCGTCTGTACAGAGCATGTGCTCAGTGTCGAGACCCGGCTGCAATGCATGCCTTATGTATTCAATCCCTAATGACACCTGAAACACGGGCTGAGCAGGGATGTAAAGCAAGATGCAGCCCATGCTCAGCAGCAGCTTGGGTCTCCTTTCCCCCCGCCAGGCTCCTCATTACCTGGTGCATCCCTCATCCTTCACCAGTGGGAAAATGCGCATTACTGCCATTAAGGGGGCCCAGCTCAACCTTCAGAGAAGGATGGATGACTGTGAGATAGATAAAACCAGGCCATGTGCACAAGGCATTTGGTAGGGAGCCCTGGACCAAAGTCTCCTTCTGTAGCTCTCAGACATGGTCCAATAGGAGAAATACTGGCTCCCTGCACACACCACCCATTGCTGCGCTCCTTCTAGCTTGCAAGCGAATGTTAGAAAGTTTAAAGTAAACACATTAATCTCTTTACCCAAAATATTTGTGCTGCTGCTGGCTGCAGTTCAAAAGTTTCAAGGGCACGAGAAACATTCACTTTTTTTTCTTTTTTTTTTTTGCTGATAAAAATATTTCGGTCTCTTGCTGTCAGCAGGCCACTAATGTCAATGTACATTTGAAAGTCACTACAGAACGAAGGGATCATCGAACAAACAGGAGCAAAGCTAAATGCAAATGATGTGTCTGAACTTCCAGGACTCGCCCTCTGCCTGAAGAAGGGCGTTTGTGCCCAACAGCTTGCAAGGAACAATTTTTCCAACTATTTAGCTGGTCTAATACAAGATATCACCTACACCCAAAGAACCCTGTCTGCCTATGAACTTCCTGGAGAAAGGGAACAAAAGCAAAAAGACAAGAGGTAAAACTATGACAAAGTAGGCCTAGTTGTGGCCTCAACTCAGGTGCAAGCAGTCCTCTTAACTCTCGGGCCAACAATTAAAATGAACCCACAGCATACCTGGCCAAAGTCAAAATTCAAGGAAAACCTTTTAAAGATCACAAAATTACCAGCTCCACTTAAACAGGACAGTCCTTCTAATCCAACAACACATGCAGAGGTTTTTCAAAGATAACTCGTGGTCTCAGTCACTGCATATATTTTTCGTGCCCAACCTAAGATGCTTTTGTAGATTCATAGAAAGCGCGGGTTGGAAGGGACCTCAGGAGCTCACCTAGTTCAACCCCCTGTTCAAAGCTAGTCGACAGAAATAAAAAAGCAGTCGAGTTCTCAGCAAGTGCCCAAAAGGTTGTAAGAAAACATTTTTTCCAGCTATTTATTTGGTCTAATAAAAGACACATTGCCTTTACCCAAAGAACCTCATCTGGCTCTGAAATCCAGGCACCCTTAACACATCTCAATGTTGGCAACTCGAAACCAATACACTGAAAGCCTTGTGCCTCTGTAAGTATCAAAGTCTTCTCTCAAACTTTGCGACTGGGAATAAAGCAGCGTTTGCTTCCTGCAAAGTCAACCACACGCGATAGATGATCTGCAAAAGCCTTAACTCTGACTCAGCCGCGATTTGCATAGCATGCGCCTTCATCCCGTCTCCCCCCGCCTCTCCCAGCACGTCCGTCCTCCGTCCCCGGCTCTCTCAAAGCACCAGGCCTCAATGTTTCAGCCGTCTAGCTGGTCCCGCACGGTGGTGCGGCGTGCCTGGGTGATGCTGGGAAGCCTGGTTAATTATCTAAAACGCTGGTTTTATTTCTAACGACGGTGACCACATTCCAGAGACCTCGGCAGCCAACGGGCTCTGGACATGCACCGAGCTTCGGCCGTTGTTTTCAGCTCTCCACTTCCCTCATTTCACTTTCATTTCCCGTCCGCAATCTGAATTCTCCCATGTCGGAGACAGTTGCACCAGACAGTCATAAAGGACTCTCCCCTCCCCGCAGAAGCTTGACAGTCACATCTGCACCTGGGTCTGACTCAAATACATGAAATACGGCTCAGTTCAGGGCTTTCCCCAATTTGCTGATATCCTCTACAAGGATACGGGGTGCTTCCATGAGACTGCAGGAAGCAAATGTGGGGCAGCGGGTGGTCGCTGGTCCAGACCTTAGGGGCTATATTCCACCCAGACAGCATCCTCCCGGCAGACACACACTTGCAACCGCTTGCTATATGTACCTTTCCCATCCCAGCAATCGGAACGATTCGGGAAGAGGAGGAGAGCAAAGGAGGCTTAAGGCAATGCACATGTTAGACAGTCCTCACCTTGAGAGAGTCAAAGCAGGCAATAACTCGACCATTTTCCACATGGCAACTCCGTGATGGGTGGGCAAACTTGCACTCTGCATCAGATCGAGAACAAGTCCCCCTCTGAAATTCTCGACATACTTCCAAAGTCAGCCATTTTGTATCACGAACCAGGGAAACGTTTACAGCCATATTAAAAACAAAAAAAAATTAAAACGCAAGCAATCACACCCTTCTTTAGGACGATATCACGGCTGATTTTTCTTTTCTTTTTTTTCTTTCTTTTTTTTTTTTTTTTAAAAAGGGTAAAAAAGTGAATTCAAGTTAAACGTGAAGAAAGAACTAACTTGTTGCTTTGGTAAAATTTCTATTCATCAGCACTTAGGTTTTCATTTAAGTCAAATTGCGTTTGATTAAACAAGGATTAAACATAAAGCCAATCATAAAATAGAAATCTTATCAGAAGAACTGAAAATTCAAATTAGAGACCAGCTCCTAAAAGTGCAATTGTAGAAGTTAAAATATAAGTGTTATATTTTGTGCCACTGCCGAAGTTACTTGGAAATAACTGGCAGACTTTCAAAAGAATTCTGTGCTCTCCAGTTAATGGTTTCAATTATTCTTGCAAAAAAAACATAGGCTGTTGGCAGCACTTCACTTTGTGGAATGGTCTCGGTCCTCGGGGGGAAAACTTGGGTCGGTTTGTTGTTTTTTTTCCCTTCTATTTCTTGCTTCTAAAAATGACAATTCGCAAGCATCAAAAAGAGCAAAAGGATGGTACAATGGTGCAAAAAATTAAAAAGTATTTGCTACATACTCGGGGAAAGGAAAAAAAATGGCTGAGCAAACTGAGTGTAAAAGGTGAGGAGAGGGGC
>NW_017728916.1:8461885-8463240 GCF_001723895.1 Crocodylus porosus
AGTTGCCGTCAGGGGATGAACTGCAAGCGAACGCCAAATTAAAAAAAGGGGGGGGTGCGGGGAAGAGAGAGGCAGCCCCAGACAGAAATCCAAGCAGCCGTGGCTTCAGGAAAGGCACTTTTCAGCAACCTGCGGGGAAAAGAGAAATAGAATCAGCTAAAACAATACCATCTCCCCCTTGGCAAAGTCTAGCGTTCAGAAACAAACTGCATTCATCTCAACAGGAAACCTCCAGACACTGACAGTGCGGCATAGTGCAGTCAGCCATTGTAGATAAAAAAAGGGCATTTCCCACATGAAGCTGCGCATGGGAAGAGGAAACCACCAATTAGATCGACTCTTGCAGCTGAACGTCTGGGCAGCCGCCCAATGCAAGGGAGCGTCTCACATGGCTCTCTGTTGGCAGGCATTCGTTTTTGTGCCCAATGCACAGAAAATGCCTTCGTCTGACGCCGCGGCCTCCGGTGCGTTCGGGAGCGCTCTCGGCGCAGCCCAGCCCCGGCGCCGCTCCCCCGCGGGAGCCCGGGCGCGGCCTACCTGCTCCTGCATCCGCGCGGCGCGAATCCCCAGGCAAGCTAGCCTACCGCGAGCAGCGACGGCATTGCTCCCCCCTCGTGCACGCCACGGCCACAACGCAGCCAGACAGAGATAGGGGAGCCCCGAGAGCAGGGTGGAGCGCAGCGGACGGCATGGCGGCGGGGTGCAGACAAAGAAGGAATAGATTCTCCTTCTGCCCTTTTTAAACACGACGACAAGAATAAGAATATTTAATTAATTAAAAGAAAAAAAAACAAAACCAAACAAACACAGACACGCATTCCCGCTCCCTCTGTAGGAAGCTCTCGGCCCAGAGAGCGTGCACAGCGTGCACGGCAGAGAGAACGGCCTCGCTTCGGCTCCCCTACACTAACGGCTACGCATCCTTACGGTGATTTGCTTAACCCGTTCTTCCCTGGGACACGGCCGCAGCCGCGCATGGGGCCGGCTGCGTGCAAAGGCGAAGGCCTGAGTCACCGTCGCATGCCTATAAATCTGGACTCCGCGAAATCAAAAGCAAAACCGCCATGGAAACTTGAGACACACGCACCGAGCAGGGAGAAGAATTAACTCCTTGTGACCAGCTGCCTTTTACAGCCAGGCAGAAGGCGATTTAAATGGCTGGATGGATTCGGAGAACCGGCGCTCCGGGGTGCTGTGCGATCAATGACTTCCAGCTGCTTTTTAGCCTTTGTGTGAGGCAGCACATGAAGTCTTCCCTGGCATTTCCCAGACTTATATTAGATGCAATTAATAAAGCCTGATGGGATTAAGCTCTTTCAGAGTTTCTGAAAACAGCTTTTTCTTTTTTTTTGGGG
>NW_017728916.1:8463400-8480267 GCF_001723895.1 Crocodylus porosus
TATATTGCATAACAATATATTTATTGAAGTTGAGATTAAATATTAGGAAAAAACTCTCTTGCTACGAAGGTGGTGAAGCACTGGAACAGGTTACCCCGAATGGTGGTGGCATCTCCATCCTTGGACATTTTAAAGACCCGGCTAGACAAAGACTCGGCTGGGTTGGGGCTGGCTTTGCTAGGAGCAGGGGTTGGACTAGATGTGACCTCCTGAACTCCCTTCCACCCTCATCTTGTATGAACTTTTAATTCACACAGGCAAGCTACATGCTGGCCAAGATCAAACTTTAAAATGACAAGGAATGGAAACCTGCTTTCCCCCAAATTTTGATCCGTGCACCGTCATGACTTGTTAGCACGCTGCAAGCGTGCTGCCAGGCCAAGCACACATGCAGTGAAAGAAGGGCAGGAAAACACCCCGGTGACACTTCTGTCATTTGCTCGACATTAAAAACACATGCACACAAACACATTCAGAAGCAAAGTCCAAGTCTGATCCGAGCCAAGTGAAGCCAGGGGCAAAAGTACTGGAAACCAAACAAAACCCTGCTCTTTGCAGCCTGAGGTCTGGAGAATCAATAGGCCAGCAGGGCCTCTGCATTTCTGCACATCAGGTGGAGAACAGAGGCAGTGAAAGTCGAGATTTACTGACATCTTTTAAACTTCAAAGGGAAAGGAGACAGAAGGTCTGGCCACACTAATCTGGTCCGGGATGGAGAGGCTCTCTCCCTGCCAACTGTGACGTTGCACTTCTGTATTTGCATGGGGCTTGCTGACGGCTGCGCTCCCGATCCTGCTCAGCTCAGCACGTAGGAACAGGCGTGCAGACACCTCTTCCCAGACAGCTCCGAACAAGCTGGGTGCAGCTCCCAAAAACAAGCCGGCACAGGTCGGCCACGGGTGGGGTCGGGGTGGAATGCTCTTAGGAATGATCCTCCGAGCGCAGCTGCGGCGCTCGCCCCAGCCCTGGCTGGCAGTGGATGCGAGCTGTCTCATACTCCTTTATGGACCGGAGCATCATGGGCCCAAACCGGCCACTTGCAATTACCCAGCTAATGAATGCCGTCTGTTTACACAGCTCCTTTCAGCCTGAAGATCCCCTAGCATGCAACCGTGCCCTTAAAGACGCACATGTAGTGCCCAAAAACGTGCAAAGAACAATTTTTCCAACTATTTATTTGGTTGAATAAAAGAGATCACATCTACCCAAAGAACCTTGCCTGCCTATGTCTACACACACGCACGACAAGTCATTTGTCTCGTGCTCTTCCTAATGAAAGAGCGATGTAAAGGGAAGGATATTACACGTTCACGTGGGCATGTACGAGATTAGGGAGGGCAGCACCATTCTTCTGCTGCCTGCTGAAGACGCACTAGGTGCTGTAGCCAGCAGTTTTCTGAGAAATTCATGTCGCCAGCATTGTGTCTGCCTGTCGCTGGCTCCCTGGCTCAATCGACCCAGTTGCAGCTAGGTCAGCCGGGGACAGCCTTTGATGCAGGCCCAGAGCTGGGCTTGAACTCACCCCTCCAGAGCTGCAGCAAGATGCTGGCACTGCTCTGCCACCACACCCTGAAGCAAGTGCAGTAGAAGCCACTCCAGATGCCTGCAGATACAGCAGGCAGCTTTCAACCGTGCAAACAGAACCAGCCACTTCCCAAACGTCACTGATCTTGACAGCAAAGGCACCGCTGAAGCCAATGTAAACCGGCATGCTCGTTCCTGCCTAACAGCCCCCCTCTCGGCTGTTTCCACTGCTAGTTACACGGTTACTCGCAGTCAGCACTTGGGCTCTGCTCAGCTGTTCACACCTTATTAAGGCTTGTTACCTTGGTGTTTATACCACTGGGTCTACAGCGGTCCCCATGACCTTGATAAGACCAGCCTCAGACCTGTGAATAGCATGGCATCAATGCTGGTGAAGATGGACTAGCACAGTACCTCTCAACCTTTCTGGACTGGAGGCACCCCTCCCTTACTAGTGTGAGTTGAGTGGGACCCAGTTGCAAAACCTGATTTATATATTACTGTGCTCACCACCTGGCAGAGGGGCTGGGCACTGGGGGTAAGAGATCTGCCAGGCAGGGACAAGCCCGAGCCTGCGCTCACCTACCTAGCCTCTTCACACCCTGCTCATCTCAGCACCCTTCAAAGGATCTTTGTTTCCTCCCCTCTGCAATGTGAGGGGTAAAGCGCTGCCCCCCACAAAGGTTCACAGAATGAGAAAACCAGGACAAGTCGTAAGGCACTGTTTTTGGTAGCTCTCACTTTGCCGAGGTTAAGGAGCTGCTGCTAACTATGCCAGGCTGGGGGCAGAGCTCTCCTCCCAGGTTACCCAATGGACTGATTTGAATGCAACTGCCAGAGAAGAGGACGAGGACCCCAGCGAGGAGGTCAGCTGGCAGGCTTTATTGCAACAAATGAAGGTCCTCCGGGCTTTGCAAGAGACCGCGACCAGCCAAAATGCGGCAGGGGGCCGCAGGCTCGCGAGGGAAGTCAAAGGCCCCAGTCTGACCGCCAGTGGAGTGTGATCTGCCCGAGCGGGAGTCAGGTCAGGGATGCCTTCGGCAAGATGAGCACACGACAGCCGCTCGAGGTGGCACGAGGACACAGAGCAGATGGCTCGGTGGTCAAATCCTCCTGTTCTCCATGTAACTGATCCCATCCCAGGGTTCCCCGCACCCTATGCCCCCCTTGACGGACACTGGCTCATGTGCACGTTTCCCGACAGCGGAGTTTGCGGAGACCGTGATTCATGCAACGGGGCTGATTCAGGCAGCTCCCCTGCAGACGCGACGCCGTTTAACTTGCCACTCGTCCTGAACAAACACCACAGTGCAAACTGCCTGGTGGGGTTCCCTATTTACCATTCCTCCACCATTTCCAGGTCACATTTGCACTGTTTAGAAGAGACGAGCAATTTATCCTAATTGCTAACCCTACCAGGCAGAGCTGTTGAGATTTTTTTTCGTCAGGCGGAGGAGAAAAGCCACTGGGGGAAACAAAATGGGGAATGAAACGCAAAAGGCATACTGTGTGAGCCACTTCATTAGCATCTTTAATCCTCGAGTTGACACATCTTGTCAAAAGGAATGAACGACTTCAAGCAAAACACGGGAACACAATGGCTGAGAACCCATCCTACCAGCTCGCTAAGATCGGCTTTTAGACCTGCCTTGAGACAGACACACAGTTTTTATCCACTTCGGAGTTTCTCTTCGGTGAAGAGCGTGGACCAAGCCAACAGTAATGGGTTAAACGCCCACTGACACCGAAACAAAAGACATTCCCAGCTTTTTTGTTGACTCCACTAACTGGTCGGGTCACTACCTTAATTACTAGCCCACATCAGAGCATCACAGCTTGGGTTGCGCTGTTCTTTATAAAGCATTACAAGTAGCTCAACCAGCAAGGGCTCTGCCTGTTCCCCAGGGCTGCTAGACAGCTCTACAACTCTATTTCATCGCCTTCTCCTGGGCACACACCTCCCCCGAAACCTTGATGCTCCCGTCCCTTCTCCTTTAACATCCCCAAACAGTGAAACATTTCATTTGCGAACTGCAATAATGAGACTTTAATGTTTCCAGTATCAGAAAAGCTTCCAAATAAATGCTAGGTTCTTGTAAATACTTCCCAAGGCCGCAGATGCTTTAGAGAGAGGAAAGATTAAATAGAAAATAAAATGGTTTCTTCTTTTTTTTTTTTTTTGGTGGGGGGGAACTGAATCTAAAAAGACTCAACCTCAGCCAAACAAAACTTCAATGAGGTCTGCATGCCTCCATCACCTCCTCCCCCTGGTTGCTGCCTTTGCTGCAAAAGTCATGCCAAAATACTGGAGATAACTGTAGCCTCTTTTTCCAAGTTGTACCTCCTTGTGAGCCCTCGATGGGATGGGCAAAGTGCAATGGGGCAGCATTTTACTTGGGGAACCTGGTTATGGGTGAAAGCACTGGCTCGGAGGCCAGAGAACAAGGGAATCCAGGTGCAAAGGGAGAGTCCAGGTCAAGTTCGCGGGAAGGGAAAAAGCACCTTTCTTCCCTGCCACCTCAGCTCCCTGGGACCTGACAGGCATGCAGCATCCCAGCACCATTTGCTGGACCCGTTTCTCACTAAAACACAGGGCAAAGCAGTCAGGATCTCAACAGTTTCGGAGACACCAACTGGTCAGGCCCAATTTTGCAAAACACTGAAGCCGACACTGAAGTTATCCTGCACCTGGGGGAGGCTTAGGCCCACGCTAAAGCTTTTTAGACTTCAGTTCCCTACAGACCCCTTGCAAACAGACCTCCTATTGACTCAAATAGGGTTGCAACGCCAAGCGTGCACAGTAGCACCGCCGGAGATTTAACACCAGCTCCCCTATATTTAGAAGATATTTGTGGTTAACGGTTGGCCTGTGTACATATACGGGGCAGAACCAGCTGCCCCTGCCTTTGAGAGAGGGTTTTTGTTGTTGTTACTGCTGCTATTAAGAGGGGAAATCATATTCTAACTTTCTTTTTTTTTTTTTTTGGTTTAAGCCAACACTTTAGACACTGGAGAGACACTTTGAATATTTCCTTTGTGAACATTTTGTACCTGGACATTTTCCCCCTCGGGGAACAGTTTACTTAAGGTAGACCTGAGCAGTGAACAAGACATAAAACCTCTTTTGTTCGCCAAGCAGCTCCCTGTAAAAAGGAACAGATTTGCAACTTTCTCCTCTGCGGCCCTGCCCAAAAAGTTTTCGTTCAAGGTCTAACTGCAGTGGCTGGGGGCTTTGAACGGTCCAATCCAGCCCAAAGCTTTCTGCACGCCCAGCCAGCAGAAGTACAGTCTTGCCATGGCAAAGCCACGTGAGCAGGACATGGGCTGCAGAAACCAAAGGGGCAAATGTGGCCTCCAGATGCACCAAGCTCAGAATCGCCTTTTTTGTACCCGCTTGCGACTCCACGTTCAAGGAGCTGCTTTTCCAACATGCGGCTTCCCAGGGCGCTGGCACCTTGTGAAGAAAAACCTCCTCCTTCCCCATGGGAAGAGACTGGAGCTCCACACGGCACCACGTTTCGGAAGGTCCCACATAAATGCCTTGTGAAAGCATTCACAACCCTCTTCAAGATCAAGGCTTGGTGCTCTCCAGGGTTGCAGGGCTGCATACTCAAACCCAGGAGAAGACAGGGGAGCAAATCTGCCATCCCTAAGGCTCCTGCTGATTGGGGCAATGCCAAAATGATCCAAGGGAAGCCGGACACCCACCTCACCTAGAAGGATAGGAGCTGGGGAACCGCAGAGATGAACACCATCGAGTGCGCATGTGTGGAGAGGAAGCAGATTTCCAATGCAGATGCAAAAAAGCATCTTGGGGAACCTGGATGCTTTCCCACCTCACAGGAACACACGGGCACCGTATTCACGGACATGCCACAGCAAACAGTCACCGCAGAAAACACCCAGGAAGGGAAACACAGGGCATTTGCTTCTCGGTTGCTTCCGGGATCCGTGAGTCCAACTGACAGGCCGGGCCACTTGCAACCCATGAGCCTGCTCATCCTGCCCCTTCCCAAGCACAGCAAAGCTCAGGATACGGTAGCAGAAAACTCTTCTCCCTCCCCAGTCAGCCTGTGCAAACGAATCTTCTCCTACATATTTCCACAGGCACAACGTCAGCAACTGCCTGGCATGATCTGCTTTAATGAAGCCAAATATTTTGCAAGAACATTGCTATTTAAGAAATGACTTAGTCTCATTCTAAACAAGACCGCAGGACCCTCTGGAGTCCTGGATCGACTCGTGGGGTCCTCTGCAACAAGATGCCCTCGTGCAGGGAAATGTGGCGGGTCCGAGCGTGGCTGGTTCAACCCAATTTCCACGTCTTTTGCTAAATTGGGTTTCTTACAAGAAAAACAAAAACACACACACAAGAGCAGAGTTCGTGCTCCTTCCGGTTTAGGATTTCCTGCCACAAATTTATTTTACAGACTCACGGAGGGCTTGATCCTGTGGGGAGCTGAGCACCTCCCTGACATGGCGACGCCGGAAAGGGATGACAAAGACTTCCCTCACATCCACCCTCAATCTTTTTTTTTTTTTGCTGCAAACTGAGCCCGTTTCTTCAGGCCCTCCCCTGTGGGGCAAAGGAGAGCAGCTTTTCACTGTCCCCTTTAAAGCCACGTCTCACCCGCTGCAGCTGGGCCTCTCCTGTCACCCATATCCGAAGTGAGCCTGGCGGTCCTCAGCAGCTGTCACCCCACCCCTTCCGTGCTGCCTGAGACAGGATTGGGCCCATGCGGACCAGCCACGTGCCGTGCCATCCTGCACACAGCACCCGCCACGCACAGCTCAGACATTGCTTGCACACAAGCGTGCGCAGAAGAGGAGAAAGACCAGGGCCCACCCAACGCCTGCCTGGTAATCACAGGAAATAGGATCAAGAGGCTGTATCCTACATAATCCATCTGATTATCCCTACTCAGTGCTAGAGGATAGCAAGAAACACCCCCCCAGGTCCTCGCGGTTAGCAAGGGAGGTTCCTTGAACCGCACCTCCTTGACCATGATCTCCTGGCGAGACACAAAGCTGGAAGAGAAGAGTCAACCTCAGCAGACTGGGGTCTGCCAGCGCAGGGCACTGGGCTGACAAGGGCTTGGAGAACGCCTTCGGTCTGCAGCTGCAGGGAAGAAGGGGACTGGAAAGCCCAGAGAAACTCTCCTGGCCCCTAAAGCCACCTGGGCTTTGACCTGGTATTTCCCTGTGCCCAGCCAGGAGCTCCTGCAGCCCAGCTCTGCTGTGCCCTGGGTACGAATGGGAGACCAGAGCAAACATCAGGCAGCCACATGTGCTGCAGCATTACTCCTCTGCCTCAGAAAGAAAGCAGGGGCCAGGGGGCTCCTCCTGTGATGGAAACCCCAGATAACCAACCTCGATGTAAGGCTGGGTGCACCCTAATACTACTGGCTCTCTCCAGCACAGACATGATGGTGTTCAAGTCCGTAACAACAGTCGAGGCAGATGAATCCGCACTGCAATTCACTGCCTACGGTGCTTTTGCATTGACCCGGTTGCATGAATATTTCGTGCACCACTTTCCCAGGCACCTTTGGCCTGCGTGCTCATTCACACACATTGGAGTTCGCTCACCAGGCAAGCCAGTTAATAATTTGGGCTGGTAAACATGCCTGCAGAGAAAGGAGATGGTGACTTGGGCTTTGTTTTGGATTATTCCTGGGCTGGATATATTCACGGCAAAATAAAAATAGTTCATCTTTTTAGCATTCTTTCTTCAGAGCATTTGGGTAAGCAAGAGGCAACTTGGCAGCAAACCCGTTGGTACAAACAAACCACGCCAGACTACAACGCATTCATCGCAAAGCCATTTCTCTGGGCCAGACCATAATTTTCCCCTTGGCAAGGGGCACGTAGCTTCTGCCTCATTCGAGTCCATCTGAAACACAGGAAGGTTGACGAAGGGAAGAGTCCTGAAGAAGAGCTGGAGGCATCTGCTTGAAATGCTCCACCGGCGGGTGGGAGAATTCAGGACCTGGGGAAAGGAAGCTGCTAGCTCGCCGGTGCCCTTCACCCCAAACCGACTGCCGAGCCTGCAGCTGCAAAGGAAATTCTGCGCGGGTCTGGCAAGAAGGAAAACACAGGCCAGACGATGAAAAACTCCAGCTATCAAGGTGGGGGTGGTTAGTCACCTCAGACAGCTCATGGCCGGTGGGATAGCCAGGGGATTGATCAGGGACCCGGAGCAACAAAGCATGCCAGCCACCTCCCCCCTACTCTGGAGGATAGGAAGGATCGCGCCTCACAACTGCCAAGCTGCAAAAAAAAAGTCCATGCCAAGACACCAGAGCCAGATTTCATAGTGCCTTATCCTGCTGGGTGCACCTCTTGCCAACATGATTTGGTAGATAGGAGCATGGCCAAACTTGCCAGTACCCGTGGTACTGCCATCCTCGAATTCTCCAGTTTCCTTGGGCCCAAGAAGGACCCAAGTGCTGCATAACATGACTCACTGGAGCTGTCACATGGGATCTCAGGGCACAAAGGATGGTTTACTGGACAGACACTAGGATAGAAACTCTGGGGGCCCAAGCTCAGTCCCTGCCTCAGTTGTGGCCCTCCCCATCTGTAAAATGGGCGCAATACACCCGGAGACATGCCCCAAAGTCACTGTAGTTCTACAGGCGAGAGAGAACAGCGCAATGAACCATGACTTCAGCAGTCCAACAAGAGGAAAGACAGGCCCACCCACTGCAGTCTCCCTCCCATGGTCACAGAGACAAGACACACTGCTCAGGTTTGAGACCCCGATGCCAGAACGACTGGGGTTGCTCTGACAGACATCCCTTTGGCCGCAGGGTGCAGCTTTGCTTCAGAGAGGCGGCCCGAAGCCATCTGTCTCAGCTTCACAGCACACCCAGCAGCCCATTATTTATCCTTCTCCCTCTGCCTGCCAGGTAGGTACATGGTGCTCGCAGAGGTTGAAAAGTCCTTTGGCTTTCGCGGCGAGGACTGAGTCACAGACATCAATTAAAATCTCCAGATCTTCAATTTTCTTCTTAGTTTCCTGCCGCTGTAATGCGATGGCTCCCAGCTTCCTCTCCGTGGAAGCCATAGTGACTTGAATCCCTTCCAATTTCCCATTTGTGCCTGCAGCATGTTTTCTTGCTACAGCAGAAAATGTCTGACTTGACGGGCAGGAACGGTGAATTCAGTCCAAGGTGAAGGTGGAGACGTTTGGCTGGCTGGAGTCCAAATACGAGTCAGCAGGGCCCCTCCCCACAGCCGACCCCCAAATGCCACTTTGGAGATGAGGGTAGGGCAAATCCACGCTTGACTTGCTGCAATCCCACAGGGACTCAACTAAGTCTGCTGAATTTGCACCTGGGAGCATGCACGAGAGATGGTGAAAGCGTCAGCAGGGGAACAGTCCTAACTAGGGATGGAGAGGCTGTAGGTGTCCACAGGCCAAACTAAAGGAGCCCGCACACGTGCTTTCAGGTGCTGGCCAGAAGTGCAGTGCTTCAGAGCACCTCCCTGGGCCCCTCTTCTCCTCCCCCATGCCTACAGGTTGGGAGGTCAAATGATACCGGACCCTGAACGCCACCCAGTCTGCACCTCAGGCCAGGGGCAGCAATCTAATGCGATGCATGGTGAACGTAAAACTCACTGAGTACCGTGCAAACTTAATACTGCCATGTGACAGCCATGTACAAGGGGTATACAAATACATGCACACACAGACAACTCTGAAAACCAACACACACACACACACACCTCTGAAAACCATCCCTGTTCAGATGACCCAAAGTAACCGGCATTTTGCTCTTGTTTAGTATTGCAAAAGATTTTTGCTTCTATAAAGGGGTGAGAATCAATGACAAAATATTTGCTGCTACACAGTGTGTGCATATGTGGGGGGCAGAAATCAATTCTGACAGAAAGTAAACTGCAATTCTTCTGAGCATTAAAGGCAAAGAGGTATATGCAAAGCAGCCTCGGTACGGACTCAGTAGGGAAAAGCTGGCCTCTCGCAGCAACCAGTAACATGGACGTGTTTGTTCCAGAGGAAGTCCAACGACCTTGTTTTTACTGCACGGCTAACAGAGGTGTTCCATGGAAACGTGGCAGGGGGAAACTCCAACAGCAACAAGGGAAAACTTTGCTGCATTTTATTTTTAGCATGAGAATACTGGGGAAGTTCTGCAAGAGCAAAACTGCAGCTGTACAACAACGTGTGCGCTGCTCCTGTATGATAACATTGGGTCCTCCAAGTCAATTTGCAGCATCCCTGCCCTTCTGGGTGAAGTCAGCACAAAGGTCCCAGGCAGGGAGGAGGGATGCAGTACCTGGACTCTACAGCTGATGTAACAAGGGATTGTATATAAGGCAGGGATGGCTACTTGCTACGAGAGCTCAAGAAATGAGAGGAAGACATAAGCCACCAAAATGCAAGCAACTTCTGTTGACATACAAAATAAGGACTCTTACACTACTGCACTGCGAGTTAAAACGTGGCAGATACGAGCATCAAGTGTGCTTCATGGCTAGAAGTAATCCCTGAGGAGTGATGTGAGCATCACAGGAGCGGTGACCTCCCATTTCTTTATGCCAGGCAACATGGGGCTTGCAGGGCGAAGACAGCACATGGCACCAGTACCCACCACGAGCAATGCTGAGCTGGGCTTCTCACGGGGAAGGGCTTCTTGCAGCAGAGGCCTTGCCAAGAGCAAAGGCTACATCTGGGATAAGGGACTCAGCTGTGACTCCCTGGGACTGGGGCATGATGTCCAGGCGCAGCAGGACAACGCAGGTGAGATGTAACCCACAACAACCAAGACCCTATGGCAAATGCAGCAAGATGTAATCACAAGGAGAGAAGGAAACAACCGCCAGGAAAGGAACGGACCGGAACAGCAGAGAGACGGAGGAGGTTTCAGCTCAAGTAGAAATCAAGGAGGGGAGTGCTCACCCCATCTCACCGAACAGGATGAAGAGCTGAAGGGACCAAGGCTGGAGATGTTTTAAGGGCAAACACACCACTGGGTGTTCACTGTCTCGTGTGCTGCATTTGGGGAGGAATAGGACTGGGACTGGGTCTGTTTTTACCTAGCTAGGGCACACTGCCATTCCCAGCCTAAAATACTGTATATTCTTGCATGCAGCAAACCCTGGAATATAACACACATCTTATTTTTGGAAGGCCCCAAGAAAGGATTAAAAAAAACAAAACCCAACCTTGGAATATGAGATCTGGGATCACTGGTCCAGGGTTGTGCACTGGCTCCAACCTCAGCCTCAGCCACAGACGAGTCCAAAGCATGGGGCTGCATCACCTGGCCAGGAGGCTCCAAGGGGCCAAAAATTTGGCAGCAAGAGAGTGGTGAGAGCATTAATTCCCATGGTTCCCAGAGTCATGGCAATCAATGCTGCCATCAATCCCCCACCAGATTTCTGGACCCTTCAGGATCTGTATTTCTTGCATCTAAGTGTACACCCCAATTCCCCCCAGCAGGTTTTGGGGGAAAATATGTGTTTTGCATGAGAAAATATGGTACTCTTTGAGGCCCCAGCAGAGCGATAAGGCTGTCATGAGATGGTCGAGAGGGGAAGTTGGGCGAGTGCTGCTAGAATTGGGCTCATGAGCACCTTCATCTGCCCAGCAGCTAACTGCTGCCCAGCGCTGAACTAGCTCCTGCCTATGTGCAAAGGAATTTGGGAGGCACAAAACACACAGGAGCCCTGAGAAGGTCTCTGGATCAGTTCATCGGGCTGCAGCTCTGCACACTGGGGGGAAGAAGGACGTCTCCACTGCAGTGACACATGCACAAGCAGCAGAAAAGGGTCCCTTTGGAAGCAGCCTCATTTACTGTCTGCGGTCCACATCCCCCACAGAGCACAGCCCTGCTGTGGAAAGGACCCTGGCTGCTTGAGCAAGGAACAAGCCCCAGAGAAGAGGAGCAGGCCAGGATACAGGTTGTGAACTGAGTCAAAAGTCCTTTGAAAGGATTGTCAACAGGTTTAAGGATAAGTAAAAGTGGTGATCCCAGGCCGGCTCCGAGGATGCTCCCAGAGCCCAACACCACCCTGAGACGCTCTTAGAAAATGTTACAGACAGAACATGGGCTCGAGTGCTATCTGCCAAGGGACTGTCCTTTTGGGGTGCTTTTGCATGTAGCATCACGGAAAAGTCAGGCAGCTGAAAGGGACCTTAGGAGATCCCATCGAGTCCAACTGTCTGTTCAAGGCAGGATCATTTCTCGCTAAACCATCCCAGCCAAATGTTTGTCCAGGCAGATGTCCAATATCTGGGCAGAGATGCAATAAAGAAAAGTTTTTAACAAGTTGAGTAACTTTGTCTTGAGAGAGATGAGTGTGTGGTCTACCCTGGTCAGTATAGGCCAATCTTGGACAATGGACCTCAGCCCATTTCCAATCCTTTCTTTTCATCCAAAAAAAAAAATCAGCAAATTTCCTGTTTCAGTCTCAGGCCTGGGAGGAAGTCCCATGGCTAGAAAACGAATAGCGACCTTGCATGCAAGAGCTGCAAATCCAACTCACTGGTGACGGAGGAGGCTCTTCTGCGGGCTCCGGGCACAAAGGCACTTTCACAAAGATCAGATTTCTTCTGCCCAGTGACACCACGGTGGAAACTTTAGAGACTTCATTCAGTGGTGGCAAGAGAATACTGCCCTGCCTACGCTGCAGAAACTCCCGACCCAACCAGCTCCTGTTTCCAGGGGCAGTATGGGTTACAGACTCACAGAAACATGATTTACAATTAAGCAGTAATGATTCAAAACCGCACGGGGTGTTTCATAGGGATTAACGACTGACTGGGAGGAGTTACCGTAAGAACCATTAACCTAACCAGCTTTTAATCATCTGGAAATGCCCCGCTGCCATTACAAAATGAACAGAGATCTTTTTTAACTTATCTTTTTCCAGGATTCAAAGCAGCCAGGCAGTTGCACTGACATCACAGCCCAGCACATTGCAGGCCTGGGCCACATGTAAGAAATGAATACCTAGCACCTCAGCTAATGGGCAGCCTTGTTATCTGATGCAACAGGGGTTTATCTTTTGGCTCCTCGCCCTCCAAAGGCGCAGTGCCCAGAACAAAGCTGATGCTTACCCCACGTTCTGAGTCAAACCCCACGGGGCGATAGAGCAAACATGATGCACCTTAAACATTCACCAGAAGCACGGAAAGGGAGGACCTTTTTGTGCTTCTACTTTTTTTTCAGCCCTCCATCTTCCCTGAAGCTCATCCCATACCACTCAGCCTGCCCTAGTGGAACAATACCACCACCAGGACACTCCCTACTCAGCGTCCCATTTCTTTGGACAGCTCTGCATTGCACCAATTTGGGCCAAGACCCATAAAACTCAACAGCACTGGATGTCCAGCTGGGCCCTTATCCAGGGAGCTCTCAGGGACAAGGTCTCCCGTGCCCCCGGTCACATTAGGCTCCTACTCAGCGTGGCTTCTATGTCCAGGTGGAGCCCTGACCCCTTTGGGAGTGTCTGGGGACGTGATGGGTGCTGTTTTTTCACACACCGTCCTATGCATGGAAGTAAAGTGCAGAACAGTTCTGCATTCTTCTGGCAACGTACATGACCAGCTGGGCAGAAGTGGTGGGAAGTGGCAAGGAAGAACATCCAGCAAGCAAGGAGAAGCACAAAGCAAAAGCCTCCAAGTGCTCAGGGGCTTGGAATAGGATTCATGATACTGGCTGGAGTTTGAAGTGTCACATTCACCTGGCTCCATAACCGCCGCTCCATCCACAAGGGCATGGATCATGGGTCTTTGTTTTTACAGGCCCACTTTTAACCCTCTCGGCAAGCATGCCATCTTCAGTTCAGGAAAGCAGTGTAGATTTTTAAGCCTGGCTCCCCCCTGGCCCAAAGAGATGGGGGAGCTGGGATACTGTAGGCATCTTCGTTACACAGATGCCCTGGAGTGAGTCCTAGAGCCAGGAGCCTCCTAGTGCCATCCTGTCGCACACTAAAGCATTTCACAGCAAAACGACCGTGCTAGATGCATCTCGCTATCAGAGGTGACCACAGTGGCCGCACGAGCCTAAGCAACCCAACTCCAAACCCTCCAGGGCTCCTGCGGGTGCATCGCTGGTGCCCAGAGCAAGCCAAAGGGTGCATTGGCATGACACGGCCAGGCTAGCAGGTGCTTCCTTCCTTTGGCTCCTGGAGGAGGATGCGGTGGTCAAGGTGCACAATACGCAGAGGTGCCCCAGGACGGGCAGCTGGCTTGGCCCTTCCTGTTTCTCATTCCTAACAGGATTCTTGCGGTCATGGGTTCATTTGTGCAAACCACAGGGAGCCTCTGTGCTTTTCCAACTTCATGTGCCTCGTATTCTTCTCCCACCCAATGCCTCCTCCCTACCTGGTGTCTCCACACACAGGCCATTCAACGAAAGCTGATTATTGTTCAGGAGTCTGCCCACTCCAGAAACAAGCTCATCTGCTGCTTTCCAATTCCCCACTTCAATAACGCTCAACGCTTTGGGCTCGTTAGCAGTGTTTGCAACAGGCCAGCCAGTCTCTGGGCAGCAGCAAAGCCAAGCCCTGTAGCCCTTACTCAGGCCAGACCTACAAGCACAGTTTGTCCCTAAACAAAAAGTTTTGGGTCTGCACAGTGGCACCATGATGGTAAAGCATTGGCACTTGGCCTTCACCAGCTCCAGCACACACGGGTCCCTGCACAGCCCAGAGACACATGGCTGGTGCCTGCTCGTGGAAAGAAGCTGCCGTCTCATGCTTGGCAAGCAGATGGGCATGGAGGAGCTGACCAGGAGCATGGGGACGGGGCAGAGTTTGGGCTCCCTTCATTTCCCTACCAGCCAGCCTTGATAGCACCTCCGACAGCCTGGGTCATGGGCTGACTGGACATACACCAGCACATGCAGGAGATTCACAGAAGAGGACACGCACCACATTGCCCTGATGCACAACACGAACCCCCCACGGGGACTCTCCTGGCACACTGGAAAGGCAGCCTCTCCACGGCTGAAGACAAGAAGCCCGTCTTCTCCAGAGCACATTTCTCCGGTATGTTAAGCACGAGTCATTCTTATGCGAGGTCTGCCCTGTACAGACTGCCAAGGTCAGGCAGTCCTTGCTGCCTCTGCTGCAGAAAGGACAGTTGCGCAAGTTTTCGCTGGCGCACGTGGCTTTTTTCCCATGCGTTCTCCCCACTGTTTTCCCCTGCCGCCAAAGCCCGTGCATCATGCCCATCGCCAGATGACGCTTCTCTCCCCGGACTGCCGATAGCATCTGACCCAGAGCCCAAAACCCCAGCCTCCCTTTTCCTGCCAGGATGGCCAGCATAAAACTTCCTGAGCACCCTATCAAACCAGCTGCAGTCGGAGGACCTTCGGGGCAGAGAACCTCAGCCCACACCCATGTAAGTTTGTACTCACGCTTGCACTGGGAGTGGTAGATAAAAAGCCCATCTATGCAGCTGATACGTTGTGCACGCAGCTATATGCACCCCCTGGCAGCCACCACCCAGGCAGGGGTGGGGTTATGCCACCTGAATGGGCAGAGTATGTGCACTTGAAAAGCTGCACAGATGCCAAGGAGATGGGAGGGAGGGTGGCCCAAGGACTGAAAGCCACATGCGCCGTATTTCAAACACAGCTGCACATTTCTTGACGCAGGCCAGGGTCAGGGCACAAGGCTGAACTCGGGGACAGAGAGACTGCGGGGGCAGCAGTCACATTCAGACCTTTAATCAAGGCCAGGACATTAATACTTTGTGAACCACGATGCCCTTCCCCAAGGCATTTTGCGACCACTAAGTAAATCAGCGTGCTTCACGCAGCGGTGTGACGTCTATCTCTTTGCACACGGAGAAGCTGAGGGACAGGCAGGAAAAGTGTTTTGCCTGGGGTCACACATGTGAGTCAGCGGCAGGTCTGGGAGCTGAACCCTGGGAACATGCCCTGCTGTGCTCAGTAAACTCACTGCCTATCTCCTCGGTGGTGGGACGGGAGCATGGTATCGGTGTCAAACAGAGGGGAATAATGTCGTTGAGATGTAGTTTAACCACAGGCAGAACATGAGGTTAATTCTTCCTGGTTGCTGGGGGACTTCCCTTTATGTTCAACATGGTGAGCTCTCTCCATGGCACTCGGAGCACAGCGCTGCATCTCTGCTCACCCACATCAGCCTCAAACAGAGAGGACTGGTCTTCTGGATACAGCAATGAGCCCAGACACCAGTGCCCTGCCCCACCGCAGGGTGCCTGTGGGGAAATCACTTCAGTTTCTGCACCTCTGTTCTCTACTCCAGACTGGGGATAATTCTCCCTGCCTTCTCTTAGAGGCAAGGACTCTATACAGGGCCAGCAGGAGGGAGCCCATCAGTACAACTGGATTACGCATCCTCATCAAAGCAGCAAACAAATTATTCTCACTTTCCTTTTCCTCCCAGCATGGCAGAGACTTCCAGGGATATTAAGACATGCTGCTGGTAAAGGATATGGAGCTGGATGCTGGGCAAGCACAGTGCACTATGCGGGAAAGGGCTGGCATCATTTATGGGTGCAGCCTGCTGGACTGAGCATGCTGCCTTTGTGCCAATGAAAATGGCTCCACAATACAGCAGGGTCTCTATCATGTATCGTGTGTGCATGCACATGTGTGCATACACGCACACATATACATAAGATATATTATCTGTATATAAAAGATATATAGATTATATAAGATACAGCTGCGTCTTACATTTGGGGGCCCAGGTGGAAATCACAACTGAAAATGAGTTCAGGGACTCAAAGGAGAGAGCCGCAATCATTCTGTTCAATCATCCCCCGATTGCCTGCCTCCTAGATGGAGAGGCCCAGAACCCCAGGCGGCGGGTTGAGTATTTATGCTGTTGTTATTTCCCCTCGTATCAAAATTATTAATGGCCTGATGTGAACAGCCATCACAACTATCAGTGCTATTTAACCGGAGTGAATGCTTGAACTCGGAGAACCTTCTGGCACAGCCTTCTCAATCAAAGAGATCTCATCACGTCAATGCCTTTAATCAGACCCATTCTCCAGCGAGGACTTAGTGGTGTGTACTTGATGACACAGGGTTGCACAGATTATACACCCTTACATAAATGGAAGCAACCAGTGACAGGATTTAAAATGAGATTTTCATACTCAAGAGATACGATAGGCCCATTTCAGCCCTGCTGAACACTAATTATGATCCTGGAGAAACAGCCAAGTATGAATTTGGCCCAGCAAAGGCTATTCTACCTCCAGCATAAACCCATAAAGTCAGACAGAAGTGGGGCTGGAAAGGACTTCCAGACGTCCAACCCCTTGTCTGAGGTAGGACCGTCCCTATCCAAACCATCCTATACTCTGAAG
>NW_017728916.1:8480452-8481886 GCF_001723895.1 Crocodylus porosus
GTGTCAGGGGGAGTTGGCTTTTTGACTCCCAAATTCTGAAGAAAACAAAAAAAAGTTACATTTTCTACACCCCCAAAAAATTCCTGTTGTCAAAGAAGCTGTTTTCTGCCCTCAAGTAGAACATTTTCCATCTGTTCCGCTGCCCTAAAAAACTTGCAGCAATCAGCACTCCCATCACACCCCCCCCCTTTACCCCTCTAAAAAATGGGTAAGAGTTTACTGAGGTAGGGACCATGCCGAGTCCAGCCCTCCTTTCAGACACCACATCTTGGCATCTTCTCTCCCTCTAGGTCAGTCTGCCCAACCTGAGAAATGGGAATAATGGTATCTCCTTCAACAGCAAAGGTCTTGGAGGTCTGCAGGCCAGAGGGAGGCTGCAAGGGCAATGATGCTGACTTTTCATAGTTTTGCTTTCGATCCTGAAGCTTAAACTGCAAGAGGAAAAGGAACTTCCCTCCCCACCCTCGAGTGCCACTTTCATTCCCTTACTCTTCCTGTATCAGTGAAATGCAGGCGTTAGCAGCAGCCAGGAGGACACAAGATGGGGGTAAAGGAAAGTGGGCTTGGAGAGGTCCACGGAAGCAGAAAAAGGTTTTGCAAAGAGGTTCTCTTACAAGTTGCTCTTAGTGATTCGGGGCTCAAGCCAGCACTAAGCAAGAGGCCTTCATGTCTAACCCTTCAGCAGGCCAGAGGACTAAGGATCTGCAGAAGCCAGAGCTGCCTGGAGGAAGTTGAAGGCCAAGGCTTCAGCCAGAGACATTTGACTGAAGCCACAGACGAGGGGGGTGGGAAGAGAAGGCCGAGCAGCTGCACCCAAGGAACTCAAAATGTAGAGAAGTCAGCAGAGGCTGCAAGTGCTTCAGAGGCAGCGAAGGATGCAGGGCACAGCAAGGGAGGGAGGCAGCGAGGGCCAGAGCCCAACTCCAAAGGGAAAGGCCAAGTGCAGGCCCCTGCCAGCCATCATCTCTAAATCCTCTTTGCTCTGCGGAGCTCTTCTTCACCCTCATTCCCTTTTAATCAGACCTGACCTACAGATGTCAGCCTGCTTTGAGCTAAATCAACACAACTGCCATGTCCAGGAGGCTGTTACAGAAAAATCTGACTGACACTGTTGGCAGGAGTCCACAACCCCCCTCTTGGTCTGGCCCTGACCCCGTTCCTTTGCTTGCAAGCTTAATCCTTTACCTTAAGGGCATGGAGAACACGCCGGGTCTCCAGCGCAGGCTTGTCTATAGGCCCTCACTCCCAAAGCTGCCACAGCTCTGAGATGCTCTTTTGATCACATTGTGCAAACACCACTATTTATTGACTAAGGGCTCTCCAGAACCCAGAGCCCTTTAAAAATATATTATACTATATACACACACTTCCATGTGTATGTATGTGCATGCATATACATATGCATGCACACATGCACACACACACACACACACA
>NW_017728916.1:8482201-8485264 GCF_001723895.1 Crocodylus porosus
ACACACACACACACACACACACACTACACTATACTACACTCCCCTCTACTGCATCTGGGAGAAAAGCCAACTAAGACTTTCACTTAGGACTCAGGGAGGTAAATCCAAACTCCAAGCATAAGCAGCAGGGCACAAAGATGTGAACAGATGCAGCAGTTCCCCAGCTACTGTGCCAGCACTGTGCTGAAATCATACCCGGCTCTTCCTATCCAGCTTCCCTGAATGGAGGAGCCAGATTATCAGCACCGTACCTGATCCACATACAAAAGGACCCTCGTGTGCCCACCCATGCCACTCCCTGGCTATGGCCCCTGAACAAGGAGAGCTCTGCTTGCAATGAGAGGACTTAACAAGGCAGGGCTGGACTGTGGCTCACCCTGTGTGCCCCTGCCTCACCTTGGAGCCAGAAATGGGGAAGCCATCTCTAGAGAACTGCTATTTGCTTTCTCGCACCGCTAGGAAAGGTGCAGAAGGAGGAAAATGCTGCTATTCCAATGCATCAAAGGACATGTGCTTCTGGGGTCCCCTGGTCTGGAAGCCAGAGCAGCATGATGCACCCCACAAGGCCTGGGGTGCTTTGTAATAACCACAGTGCTGGAGAGCGTGACAACCTTCCCTAGTAACGCTTGCAAAATTACATTTCCCAGGTCATCCTCTGCTTAAAATATGCATGGCCTTAAAACCTCGGTCCCCTGATTCCAAGCCATGGCACCCAAGGGGGGTCCTCTGCACCTTCCCTGAGCTTTGGATGAGAGGCTAAATGTCCACAGGCAGTAAACTGGTGTTGGAGGGATAGAGATGGGATAGAGATGGGAAGTCAGAGAGAAGGTAAATGTCAGCTCCTCAGCTGGTGTTTAGCAACCAGTACCAGGAAAGTCCACAGGGCTCCTGCAGCTCACAGAACCAGGCATCTGACCCAAATGAGCCAAAGAAGTAGCGTGCAGAACACGTTACCTGGAAAATAACAGGAGCTTATAACATGCAAGGCCTGCAACAATTACAGGTGGGCAACACTTTGGAAAGCAATTTATTCATCTCCAAAAAACTGCATTTTGGGTGGGACCAACTGAATTCAAGTTGTGAGAGGTTTCCACTGTGAAAACCAAGCAATTCAGGAAAGACAAAATATTCTGTTGCAACGTGTTTGAAAAGGGGCGGTTGAACCTCTTGTTTTGAAACAATGCCTCAAACACCAAACTTAGCTATGCCTAAAAGATAAAGGGAAAAATAAACCTTAAAACTATAAAACAAATATTTGGCAGGTGTTTGTTTTGGTAGGGGAAAAAAAGAAATCAAACCAATTTCATGTGGGGGTTGCTCTGAACTGAAAGTTCAGGGGTTTTTACCCGCCCCCGATTTCTCAGTTCAGCCACCAACCTGCTAAATCAATCATATGCAAAGCTCTGATCACGATGTTACAATGAGGAATTAATCAGGGCATATAGCTGAAGATGCCAGATTACCACTGGCATGGCATTAACAAGGGATCCTATTAAGATACAATTTATATGGAAACACTGACACAGTAAAAACTAAATTAAACGGATCCAATGAAAACCTACTGTATTAGTCTAAGAACCACTTTTCAAGTTAATTCCTTGTGTTAAAAAAGAACAAAAAGGAACTGAATCCAACCTAAAATTAAATTAAAGGCCTAATCTAAATCCAGGAAAATACCATTCCAGTTAAGACCCCGATTCAGAAAAAGCACGTAAGCATGTGACTAATTCCCTGGCCTTCAATTGGATTTAAGCCTGGGCTCAGGTGCTTTCGTGAATGACCGAGGCAGGCCGCCACGTGTTTCTGCACTAGGGCTTCCCACAACTGTGAGCTAGCCTGGTGTGCCTTATAGCCCACGCGTGCAACCATGTTGCATGCAGCAGGGCTAAAATTGAGCCAAGGCACTGTTGACAGCCAGGTCCCTACCTAGGGTGCAACACTGCAGGCTAGAAAGGGAAGGACTCATTTTCTTGCAAGAAGATTTCCTATGCAAATTCCCAGATCCCACCCCCTGCTCGACCCTGCCTGAATCAGGGGATTCTCATACTCATGCCCCCTCACTCTCTGGGTGCATTCTTGCAGGCTTTTAAACTAAAACCCAGCAAACAGGTGCTGCCAAGTACTGCAGGGTGCTTTGCTGCAGAATGAGACACAGTGACGGCGCCCCAGCTGAAGGCAGGTGTCGGCACCAAGCCCCCTCGCCCCCAGCGCATACATTAATGATCCGTATCCCTGCCCCAAGAATCCCCAGGTCAGTCTCTCCAGAGGCCCTGAAGAAAGGCCCTCAATACGACATCTCTCCAAACTACTCAGTATTGCCAAAAAAAAAAAAAACCTTGTTTCTCCCATATTCCCTGGACCATCACGGGGACACCACTCCAACCCCATCTCAGTGGGTTGCCAACACCTTCCCAAAAACCACTTGGGCTGCTGGATTCAGGTGTTCCCAACAGGTGCTTCTGCTAATGCATGCAGCACCTGCAATCCTGCACCAGATCTCACTTGCTGAAGTCAAGAGACTTGCTTTCGGAAACCGCTCGGCTGTGGTTCAGTTGAGAGACACGCAAGGAAAGCCGCACTTCTCAATGCCCTTAAAATGCCAACACATCCTGATGTCAAATTGAGGCCCATTCCAGTGCTTCAGAGAGCACCCTGAAGGCTCAGCGCCTCCCTAAGTAAACTACGTGTGCTACTCTATAGATATATGTCATATATTAAGTATTAATAAATATACTCATCTAGTGTTATTATACAGAGGTTTGGGAAAGGAGAATCACCAGCTATTCTTCCTGACAGTCCCATTTTTTAAAAGGGAAACTCAAGTGAAACAGCTTAAAATCCATGCCCGTCTCAATAGCATGCAATGGCCAACAGCACTCAGCTGCTAACATGGAACACACACAAAACACATGCTGTTACGATGCACAATTAGCTGCTACAATTCATTGCACTTCCATTTTTGTTTGTAACTGGTTTCAATTTTCCGAGTCTCGTACAAATGGGCGCATCTTTGCGGCTGTGTATGACAAACTTGTGAGGCAGGGGGAGGAAGGGAACATTTTT
>NW_017728916.1:8485364-8492537 GCF_001723895.1 Crocodylus porosus
GGAAGGGAACATTTTTGTTCCTGGTGCTTTGTTTTGTTTTTTTTTTTTTTTTTTTTATTTACAAGCCTTCTCACTGGTGGTTTTAAAGCATATCCTCTTTTTTTCTTTTTTCAGAACTCCCTGCGTGACTTGGTATCTTTGTTCTCACAATGGCAGCAATGAAGATACCCGTCAACTGGAAAGCAAACAAAGTCACCAGCATCGTTTCCCTCATTTCAAGAGGAACCAAATGTCCTTGCCTTTCAACCCTGGATTAGGAGAGACAGTCCAGAGCACCCAGGAAGTACAGTCCTATTGTGGCCCAAACTAGGGGTTAGACAGAGAGCAACAAACTCACTTCACTTGTAAATGAAACTAGATCATCCAGTCCTGCCCAGGAGCCGTGAAAGGCAAGATCCCAGTCACCTAACTGTCCCACTCCACCCATAAGGGATTATTTTACAGCTGACATTGGTGAATCTCAAACTGGACCTGGAGCACAGCGACAGCAGCCAAGCCACCTGAAGATTTTCTTTACAAAAGAAAAGACAGTTTCCCCATTTTGTCATGGAAAGGATCAGTGATATAAACTCCCCTCTCATATAAAACATATAAAACTGCCCAGCTTTTCACTGCAGAATGACAACCCCAGTGTCTTAAGCCAGAGAATTAGTGCCATAGGTTAACAGATGAAAATCAGGAAGATCCAAGCAAAGAGCTTCCCAGACCTGTTTCCATCCATATTCTCCTACAAGAACCTGGCAGGGGGCAGCTGAATAACTACACTGCCCGTGAACTTGAACTTGCAAATCTTTGCCTTCCAAGCAAGGACCCCAATCGTGGACGTGAACAGAGCCCCTGCCAGAGGGACGGGGCAGCCGGGACCATCTTGCGTTGAGCGGCAAGGAAACGCGCTTCTCCGCCCAAAGCGCCGGACTCTGCAGCCCATGCTGTGGATGTCCTGATTTCACCCACATCAGTAATGAACAATCAGTCCTACAGCAACAGGGTTGGCTGTTCTGTCCCTTTCAAATTTATAGCTATTGCTGATTAAAATGTATCTGCCCTTGGCTTCAACTTCATCTTCCGGATACATTAAGCATTACTCTTATTAAATCAATAGGTTACTCTCTGAGTTACACTGTTGCATGGAGGGAAAAGGGGGGACAAATAAAGACACAAACAGCAAAAGCCAGTGGCTTGCCAAGAGATGTCAATAACTGCTCGATACTGCCTGGCGCTGAGCATCCAGCTGCGGTCCTGAGCGCTCTCACGTGGTGAATAGTTGAGGGCACATCACAGGAGCTCCTCGGACTGGCCATGCCCTCTCAAATGCCCCTTCTTTCAGGGGTGCAAGATTTCACAGTGAACCGGGGTTGTCGCATCACCCAAGGGAAAAAAATTGGATACAGCTGATGGCAAAGCCCCTGGGAGCAAACACCAGCTGGTTTTAAATCTAAAGCTGACTCTCCGGCACCTGACAGCAAACAGCTCAGAAGCTGGACACACAGAAGACTACCTAAGCAAACCCCAGCACCAAAGACCACCTAAGCAGACTCGAGCTCCTTTTCCAAGCATCTCTTTCCACTAAGACATAGAACAATTTTAATTTGCAGCCACAGAGAAGAAATCAGTACTAGGCACTGCTCCTCACACCACGTTGTTGGCTTAACCGTCCAGAGAAAGGGCATTTCCTTGGGAGAAGACCACCAGCCAGGCATGAGGGCCGCAGGACCAGCATGAGTGGCAACTATGTCCTGCCAGCTCTTCTGGCCAAGTGAAAGCCTTGGAGCGAGAACACTCAGGGGGACATAATGCTGCACCCTCTACAGGGTAAATTAAACATATCTGCATAAATCAAAGCACTTCCTGGAGGGTTTCCCCCACCCCCTTTAATCCGGGGCTCGTCTGCGTTCTCACCGTAACAGATTGCAACAGAGTCTGGGTTCTGAAAGGGTGCAGGGAGTGCTACAGGATGCTCTGAGGTAGGACAACTCGAACGGGGGACAGGTACAAGGAAGACAGTGCAGACACCTCCATCCTACAGACCAGGAAGAAGGGGCTCACTCCAAGCATCCCGCTTTGCTCAAGACTCCCCACCTGGAGCAACTGACCCCTGCAAAGAGTAGCTCCAGGACCAGACAGTAGTGCTCCTCATCAGGACCAGACCAGACCGGGTCAGCGGTGCCAAAGCCGATGTCACAGAAATGACCCAAAGCCAGAGACAACCTGGGAACGCCGGCTTTCCTGGACTGGATCAACAGGCAGAGGCACGCCCCTGACTGCCACTGAAGCTACACCGCCCTTTAACAAAGATCTGGAGTAGGGCAGGGATCGTTGCATGACTGAATATCAACCTCAACCAGCCAGACAGCTAACACACGCCTAACGCGGCCTGGGTTTTGTGTGTTGGGGGCGAGGGAAGGGATATGTGTGCCCATTGATGTGATCTTTGTGTTCCTTGTTTTTTGGTCTTCCTCTTTCCAGTTAGCTGAGCTGCAACTTCTTCCCCTACCCCCACCCCCATAACACATTAAAAAAACTTAACTAAAACAGATCTGATCTTGCTTATCTGGATGCTGACTCCAACTGACATCCTGCCCCTTGGGCAGCGGTTGGACCTGATCATCTCTCTCCCTTCTAGCTCCAATATCTATGAACCTATGATCTTCAGGTTATCAGGTGAAGAGCTATGTCACATGGACTACTGATTGCTCAAATTCATACAGCCATCGCTAATCAAGACAGGTCTGTTAATTAAATACAAGTGAGGAGATGCTTGAAAAGCAACACGTTACCTAAAAGAAGGTCTTGGCCCTCTCCGTTCAGTTTGTTGCTGTGCATGAAGACAGCCCAGAACTGAGGAGTGCGCTTGGTTTAAAAAGGGAGACAAATTTTGCTGGGACCCCCTCCCCCCCACACACACAATTTTTAAAGAAAAAATAATCCATTTTAGCCAAAAAGTAATGATTTTTTTTGTTAAAATGTCAAGATTTTGACTAGCTCTATTATGAAGAGACACCCAGTGCTCTCAAAGATGTCACCTCATTCATAAATGTGAATCTGAATAAGGGCACAATGCTTTATTTTGAAATCAGGTGGCTTCATGAGCAACCTAATGAGGGAGAAGGTATTTGAGTGGGATTAAAACCCGGGGCCAATCGCCCCTGATGGATCAGTCCTCTGGGCAACTCCTATTCTGTTGGGTCCTAAGCAGAGAAACGCACGGCTCCTTGTTCTCTCTCTGCTGGGTGAGGTCACCCTCTCCACCAATCTTGCCATTTTTGTTTTGCAGCATTCACATCTCCATTAATTGCTTTAATGACCAATCCATCAACCAACTGGGAGCCCTGGCAACAGGCCGATAGTGCTGCTTCGTTAAGGACTGAAGAATGTGGCCCAACAGCAGACATAATCTCCTGTACTTCTATAGCACCTTCCATCTCTAGGGACCACAAAACAATCCACAAATATTAGTGAATATAGGTCCAGCACCCCTGCAGAGGAAGGAGGTACTGTCCCCAACCAGCACAAACTAATAAAAGGGACTTGTCTACCATCTTGCCAAGTCCAAAAACCAGATTTCCCCCTTTCTCCCCCATCCCGACTCCTTTCCAATGCTGGAGCTCCTGACTAGGTTTCCCTCCCAGTGCCATTTCAAAGGGCCTCTGCTAAAAAGTGAGTTTTCTGCAGTCCCAAAACAGCTCCTTTAGCCCTGCCCCTCCAAAAAGCAGGTCAAAGCAAAGAGCAAGGCACAAACAACAGCATCACCATCCAAAACTTAGGTCAGGAACTGCACTACAGAGCCTCCAAAATGCAAGAAACACGCTGTTCTCGGTGTCAGATTTATTGCTGCCTTGCAGAAGGAAGCCAAACATCTTAATATGGAAAAATGCAGCCGCTTCTGACCCAAACAGATTGGGAACAGGAAGTAAAAGCAAATTACCCAGCTGCGGCCTCCTCAACATATGAGCAGAAGCAGAGACCCAGGGTTTCCTGCCACTGCCTCCCCCAATTCACAACTGCCCTGGGCACTTTCCCCTCAGGCCCAAGCCCAGTCCCACCACAGGCAGGAGGAACTGGATGTGAATGCCCCCGAGAAACCGGGAATCCTTTTACAAGCCCAAGGGAGCAAGGAGAAGGAAGGAGAACCTCCCCGAAAAGCTACGCTATGCTACGCTCTGCTCTGCCTGCCAAACGGTGCAGCTCTCAGGAGGATGGATTCTCAGCTGGAGTAAGCCAATGGAGCAATGCCACCCGCACAAGGATCTTGCCCGCTGACTCTACATAGGTGCATCTGAGACCAGACCCAGGCACCAGGAAACTGGGCCAAGATTGAAAAATGACAAGTCAGGCCTTAAATGGTTAAAAAAAAATAAATCACAGGCTCTTAAACCAAGATGATGAGCTCTGGATTCTTTTTTTCTTTGTTGTTTTGTATCCAAGACAAAGCTTTCAAGTTTTATTCTGCTGTTAAAAGGACTAGAAACCTGATTTTTTTTTTTGTTTTTTTGTTCTAAATGAAAGCTAGGAACTTTGTGCAATCACCTGACTCCCGGAGCTGGGGGTTGAAGAAAATGCAATCCATTATTTCCCAAAGTCCGCAATACCCATCGTTAGAGCCAGCCACACCGAAAGGGCCCTCTTTGCAAAAGACCCTGACTGTGAATGCCAAACATGCTGGCGTTAAAAGCTCAGCAGAACAAAACGTGACACACCAGCCACACAATGCAACAAAAATGGCATTTTACAATGAGCACATGCTAAATGAAGCCTTTCCATCCAACCCCCAAATTAAAACCCAGCTTTTGTGAAGGTTTGCAACTATTATTTTTATTGCCTCAAGCACCTATCACTACAAGACCTTAAAAGATCAAGCATCAGGTAGTAAAATATTTAACAACAGAGAACCTGAGTTTTTGAAGTTTTTTTTGCTCCCAGCAGGAATAGGCCAGGTTCTGGTCTGGCGTCCCAAGTGAGATCCACCAGGTTGAGACTGGCATCAGGACGGGCAGAATCTCACCCCAAAATGCACACAGCTTTTCTGGGGGAAGAGCTAGAAAGAATGAGGATGAGGGAGTAGGCATATATCTGTATAGCTACCTCTCTCTTTATATCTATAGATAGATAGATAGATAGATAGATCTATATAGGTGTCTAGCTATATCTAGACATATAGATAGATATCTAGAAATATAGATAGATGTACATAGGTAGATATCTATATACAGATATATAGCTATATAGAAGAATATAGATATATAGATGGATACCTATATAGATCTATCTAAAGATATCTACAGATAGATAGATACACCTATTGGGTACAGCACAGGCTACGGCTTTTCTGAGGACATTTTGTACAGTACATTTGCAATCCTGCCCCCGAGTGCGCGCACAAAGACGCTCTTCCGCACACGGCAGTGTTGAGCTCCTACCTCATATTCTTTTAAATCTGTCAGCTTCTCATTCCCAAGAGCTGCTTGGGCTGAGGGGCTGTGCGGCGAGGCAGGAAACCCTCTTTGCACTCATGTTATCGCCGCCCGAAATCCTCGCTGCGCCCAGGAAGCCTCCGGAGCAAATCCGAGTTTAGAAAGAACAATAAACGGGTGTCAGGAAAGGCAGCCGAGTCGGTCAGAAGTGCCGCCAAAATCTCGCCTCTTTCTCCAAAAAGGCCCTCCCTTCAGCCGGCTGCCAATCAAGCCCTGATCACGAGGCCGTTCCCAGAGCCTGAACAGAGTTCTTATTGACACAGCTTATGTCTGCGGCACGCAGCCCTCTGCCAGGCTTTCAAGAGCAGATCGGATTACACAGACACATTCTCCACGATTTTCTGCATCTAGAAGCCTTTCAACATAAAACGCCGGCCTCCAAAGACTGGGGGGTTTTTTCAGCTCAGTGCCCCTGCATGTCCTTGCTCAGAAAGAAGCCCGGTTCTGCCACCTGGACTCAGGCTAAGGAGACCTTTGCTCCTGCAGAAATCCCAATTAAAGGGGGTTTGGGGGTGGAAATCAATCCAAAGGACTACCCACAAGGCAGGGATATCAGGCCTGTGGTGGGTCTTGAGCAGCAAGAAGAATATTTGCAGACCCAAGTTCAAACTGGGGAATCACCCAGCCCCCAATTCTGGCCATCGCACGTTAACCCCGGAGTGAGCGGACTCAAAGCACAGGCCTCTCATCTATTTATTCACCAGGCGCACCGGGAAGGGCAGTCCCCCAAGCCGCTGACACATGAAGAGCCCTCTCCCCATAGGCCAACTTTACAATCAGAGCGTAAAAGGAATTAGCAAAATGCTTTACACCGACAAAAGCGCTCTTTGCCAAAGATGTTCAGGTCCTACCAGAGCAGGGGGACTTTGGCCTTCATACTCCAGCTATGCAGAGGAAGACGCACACCTTTGCTTCGAGGGCTAAGACGTGTTCGTTTTTTAAAAAACTGAATAAAAAAAAAATCTAGGAGGAAATGTGGAACCTGCAGCAAACAAGCCAATGCATTACGCACAAGACATTAGTTTCCCTGCCGAGAGAGAGTCATCCCCAAGTCGCTTCACCGGGCGTGACTGAACGTCCCTGCTGAAGTCTGACTTCTAGAAAGCAGGCACAAATCAAGGGAGATTTGAACTCGGGGGCGTTTTACGTGGTTTTCAGGCTGGCGTGTTTTCCGGTAAACAAGGCGCCTCTCCCAGCCTCGGCTGGTCATCGTGCGCAGTCCGAGGCCGGTGCTGGAGGGGCGCCGCGGGGGCTGGTCGCCCCCAAACCTCGGCGTGGTCCAGCCCACGCAGACCCGCGCGCTGCTTGGTGCTCCCGCCTGAATGAAGCCGCTGCTCCCCTGCACCCCGCGCGTCTGCGTCACACACCCGGGCCTCGCGGACAAGCTGAGCTTTAGCCACACAGCGGAGAAACCTGTGGGAGAGGGATGCGCTGCTGCGGTGCCCTTCCGCCCAGGCAGCCTGGAGGTCCTCACCGGTGACGACCGTCCGGCGCGAGCCCGCGAAGGGGCAGCGTCTTCCCACGGGAGTGTCGCCCTGTGGAGACGCGGGGGTTGGATCGCCGCCCCGCCCCAGCAAGCAGCGCACGGACGGGAAGCCGGCATCGCCCGTGCGACCCCCGGCCCCCGCCCCGACGGGCCTAACAAAGGCTGGAAGCCTTCCCCCGAGCGCCCCACACCCCTCAGCACCGGGCGGGCGCACTC